>NC_091501.1:13227293-13544949 GCF_947461875.1 Haliaeetus albicilla | reverse complement strand
TACTGTTACTTTTCTGCTGTGTTACCTGAAAACCTGATTATCTACAGCCATCAGTCCCATTACAATAGAGCCCTGGTGTATGATTAGTCTTTAAATTTTTGTAGGGTAAGCTGCTTGCAAATCAGCTCTTGAATTTACAGCACTACCTTGGATATGACTTAACTAGAAAAATGAGTTGTCTTGAATCACAGAATGCCTTTGTTATCAGATCCCAGGCCAAGCAGTGGGCTCTGTTACTCTTAGGGACTCATTGACATTAATGTGGTCATACTCGCACTGCAGACAGCAGCACCAAATAGAACTGAAATAGAAGGAAACAGAGGGAGGGCAAAATCTGAGCAGTCAGAAACATCAAATTACTTCTCCCTGCCCATTCACAACTTTTTCCTGACCCCAGTGCAGTCAATGGGAGTTTTGCCAATTAATATCAATAGGAGGAGAATCTGGGTTAGATTGAGGTTTCCTGCTTCTGCCCACAGCAACACAGATGCATTCCAGACCACTCTCAGGAAGAAAAGGAAAAAAAAAAAAAAGGGCAAATTCCCAGTTACTGTGGCAACAGAGGGATGTCTCTTTGCTATCATGCAATTTTGAAATTCAGTAGCTGTTTTGTGCCATGACATGTGTTTCTCTCCTCTGTCAAATTAATGTTTTCTTCCCATGTGGAGGGCCCGTCAGGGAAAGAGCACAGAAGAAAACCATCAACACAAACAGCCCCCAGAAGCCTTTTCACATTTCCCACCTCACATCTGCCATAATGGCAAAATCATGTTTGCAAACAAGGAAAAACTGCCTTAAACATGTACTTCCCAAAACACAGAGAATGAATTCAGCCTGCTCTCTGAATGCCCCTCAATGCATGTGAGAGACAACTGGCAATAAACTGCCTCAGAACAATGCCAGGACCTCTGCTATGGAGAGCATCAGCTAAAGGCTGCACAGATTGTTCAACTCTGGCTGCGTTTATCTTCCTTTCTTACATTTTCCTACACCAAGGTCCTCACTGTTGTAGTCCTTGGGCTTGTTGACCATTACATTAAGGGCTGTAAACACCCAATGAGACTTAGGGCAAGGTTTGACAGCTTCAGGAAAGCAGTAGCAAATATAAAATATGACTGATAATGCCCTAAGGACTGGCACAGGCAGTCAAACCAAATGGGGATGCAAGTGAATTTTTCTTCCCTTCCACCTTGTGTTCCCTGTTTTACAGGAGGCAGTTCCCATGCTGACAAGCAGGCAGCCCTCTCTACAGAGCAAGACAACAGCAAAACCTGCCTCTGCAGCCAAGGACAGAGAAGAGACTGGAAACATATGTTCTCTGCGTTTGGGATGATTCAGTTGAGGTAGACTACCCAGGTCAGAGCCCAGATGGTATAAACTGCTGAATCTCAGCGTTTACATTAGCTGAGAATCTAGTTTAAAAGTATATTTTAATTAAACTCCTGAACTCTTCTGATATTCTTTATAAAAAACCCCAAACCTCCAAACAACCTCCAAGGGGAAACTGAGGACGCAAAAACTGATGTGACTTCTCTAAAGTAATGCTGTGAGTCACCGTCAGAGTTCAGGCAGGAGCCCACATCTCCTGAGCATCAGTACAATACAACTGATGCAAAGGCAATACTGAGCTAAAACAACAGCTTAAGGAGGTCTGAACTGCCCTGTGCAATTAAGGAAACTGTTAGGTGAAAGTCTCAGGGCTGATACCTTAAAAGTCAATGTTATTAATTAATTAATCACTGAACAAAGCATGCTGGAAAGGGGGAGTAACACTGTTCTGTGGACTTCAGGAAGTTGTACTAGAGACAGAAGGCAGTGAGCTTTGAAGAGCACTTGAGAGAAAAGCACACTGAAGCCACATATGAGGCAACTGAGCTCTTTCAGCAAGAGCTAAACACGGGAAGACAAGGAAGACATTGGAGCCTCAGTGATGCAAGCTCAGCACTGCCAGTAGGTGGGATTCAAATGCCTTAGGGGCACTCAAGCCAAAGGGATTCCTGAGGGCATTTACAACTGTGCCATCTGTGCCTTATAGTGGAGCTTATTTTGTAGATGGTTTTTGGAAGAGAATTAATACCATCTTTCTCCCTCAGTTTAACCCTACTGTGGTGATTGACTGCTGGCATGAATGCCAAAACATTCAACACAGTAGATAATACCGCCCCCCCCAAACCCCAAACAAAACACCCTGTCACTTACTCATGGTACCTTTTCTGCGGTATTATCTTAAGCTGAAGCCATTAAGGAAAGGGTCTCTACTTCTCGGTTTGATTTTGTTACACAGTGTTCATTCAACCCATTTTCTAGCAGATCTATCAAGCCCCAAGAGCAGTACAGCTGCAATGTGAGTCAGCTTCAGGAGAGCAGACAGGCCTTGTCAGAGATGGTTAGTAAACTAGTCTCCAGCACCTGAGTGGGTTGAGGTGGTTTTGCAGAAGGTATGTTCGTAGGCAGTAGGATAAGCAAGATGTGGAATCACATGGGTAGGTACAGCAAGTATACCAGGAGTTTCTTCCCGAGCTAAGCGAATGAAGTGAGTACGACATCTTAGTAGAGGATGTCTGCAAGCTATCTGGCTTTCAAAACACGTTGTCATTTGTCATGTGAATAAAGATCGAAATTCAGAAATATCAAGAAATACAATAGAGCTTAAACAATATGGTACCTGCAATTGTGCAAAAGTAAATACAACAGCCTACTGCAAAATAAAAATGAATGCGATTTATGAAATACAAAAGGCCAGAATGTAAGCCTCACAACTCTCCTGGGCGGGGGCATTCATCCAGGTATTCTTATTGGCTTCGGCGAGGGGGTAGGTGTTGCTCTTTACCGTCTGTACCCAGAGGCTATTTGCTTCCCCACCAGAGGATGGCGGCACAGAGACCCTTTCCTTCCAGAGTCCGAGGGGCCTGTGGTGGGAAGGCCAAGGTACAGCACTGGATAGTACACGAAAGCTAGAAGAAGGGTTAATTTGGCATTCACAGATGCAGACCACAGGTGCTAAGAATACTGCTGTCAACATCCTGCTCTAGATGGGGCACAGATGTAATAAACCTCATGGAGTGACTTGTTTGCTCGGTCTCTGGTAGTCTCTTGTGCAGAGACTGCTGTTAGCATGACCGTCCCCAGTACGTGGCCAAAATCAGTCCACAGCCTTCCTTCATCTCCTGAGCAATTCGTCTCAACAGAGGTGTAATTATACTGTTTAGCACTAGGCACTGCAGACACTTGTTCCCAAGCCTGGTCTGTCATGTAACAAAAACAGATAATGAGACCCAAAGCCACAGTGTCACACAGAATGATATGCTGTGTACTAGGGACTAGTCAGCAACCACTGCCCTTAGACGCTTGGAACCAAGGGCATCGAAGAAACTGTATTCATTAATAGTTTGGAAAAGAAATGGGTAACAAGTTACTTTGCTAACAGTATGTAAATCCATCATTAACAGCCAGCTGTGAGAGACCCTAGACAACTTGTCAGAATGCAAGAGGACTAATTTTATAAACCATGTTTTACAAAACTCACTTTATTAAACTGAACAGGAAGAATTGAAAGCAAGCTGAAGATATGTTATCTTTCAGCTCTCTAACACCACCACCCATAAAAGGAGCTTGTTAGCTCAAATGTGGATTGACCCCACCCCACAGCACATGTAATGAATCTGCATCTGACATATTCCACAACCCTTTTACCAAAGCAGCATTATTTTTGTTAATTAAAAAGGAAAAACTTCAGATCCGCGGGTAACCAAGGCAAGTCTCATCACACTACCTTACCACTATGGCTACACTTTTCTTTAGCAGGCATGTCTCTAAGACGAAACATGATAAACATGACCCAATTCCCACTGAAATCAAGGGAAAGTCTCCCGGTGACTTCAGTGGAGTTGTGTGCAACCCAGTCCTTGGCCTCCCCGCTCAGATATCATCTAACAACCAGAGCCCACTGCGGCAGTGTTTTTTTGGTTTTTTTTTTAATAGAGAATTCTGTCTACAAATATGTTAATTTAGATCACCAGACATCACCTTCCATGTATTGTATGCCACAGAACAGCAAATTTTGGCCATGAATAATAAATTCATTTCTTAGCGATTACTGAGGTTAAACTGTGAAAGTAAGCTATATTCCCTTTGAAGACACCAGGATAAAAATCAAAGTAACCTGATTTGGGGAAAGTCTGAGCAAGTCACCCCAGTGACTTCTTCAAGTCCAGATACCGAAGTATCATGGGTGTAACCTGATATTAATGACCCCACATTTTTTTTCTAAAAGAACTTAAATGTTCTGGCAGCAACAGGGAGTCTTGCTTACTCCCCAAAAGATCATAAGCAGATACAAATCTTGCTTTACTCTGTAGACACAACTTTCCCATGTCTAATCTTCCTAATACTAGAATATATTTTTCTGATTGGATCATCCTATGGATTTTGCTTGTTTGGTGGGAAGGGTCATCTCTAGGGAAATGTTTCATGTCTTCTCTTCCAAAATCAAACTAGGAAAATGCACATTTCTGTAATGAAAGCTAAGAGTAGAGCCATTGTCCATTGACTGTGTAACTGTCTAAAGGTTCCAATTCTGACATTTCCCAAGTGCACAACATGCAATGATAACTGCCAGGTGTTTCTGAAGTGTTCCACAGCCTGTATTGGTAAAAGAGGAGGTGGAAGTAGAAGATTCAATGAAGGTAATGAAATATAGTGAATTGCTGCTTTCTCCAAGCCCTTTCTTCTTCAGGATTTCTAATAAGAAGAGATAGTTGGTGAATCCACACTTTGCACAAACATCTTCTCAACTCCAGAACAGAAGAATAAGAGGTAGTTCCCTTACAAGAAATGTCTGAGACCTTAATTCCAGTTTGGCAAAAGCAAACACAATTCCACTGATTTCAGTGGAGTTACAGATGGCCCACTTAATGTGCAACAGGGTCAATCCGTCCCTTCTCCCATAGTGTAGCACTGCTCTGCTTAAAAACCTTTGCTTTCAAAGTAATTAGCCATGTGTAAACAGCCTGCAACACTGAACTGCAATTAAATAAATGAATAGGAGACAGATGTATATTTTAAAACTTATCTCAGTAGTGGGCTTTAACAACAAGTATTGATCTTTTTTCTGTTTATTATCAGGATCTTATGTCAGTATCACAGACAAGGAACTGAGGATCTGCAGAACAGTATCAATTATTTTACACATATTTCTCCCTCCCACAGTTTCCTACAGGCATTAAGCTGGAATCATGTATAAGCACAGTGAGAGTCTCAGGAAGAACTCATTCTTCCTTATAAGCCATCTCAGCACTACAGCAGGTGGGCACGGGCTCTCTTGCTAAAAACAGAGGGAGAGAGAGAGAAAGAGAAGAAAATTGCTTACTGTTTCGAGGCTTCTCCTCATCCATGCCTTCATCTTCATTTTCTGGGTCAATATCTTCTGCTTGAGTTATCCAGTCTAAGTATCCCTTCAAATCCTCCTCTAGCTGTTGTTTTTCCCGTAACTTCTGGAAATCACCCCGAGCCTTAGCCTTCTCTCTTTCTTTGGAAAACTCCCTAGCAAGAGGGAGGGAGGGACAGGACATGGGCGGAGGGAAGGAAGAGATTGAAAAACAATGGGTTAGACTGATTTCCACTAGAAAGTCTCCACATCCTGTGTAGCACACCCAGCTTACTCTATCCTTTCAAGACAGACACATGAATGGAGATTCCTTGCTAGATACACATGTAAAACAGCTGGAGCGTCCACATTTTTACCAATGCTTAGGAAAAGATTAATACCTTTTTTTACTCCTTTCATTCCCAACATTTGATTGACAATTCAAATAAAACGCATATATAACATTTATGTACAATACCATATACTTTCTAATACACTTTATCACTTGCTATTCTCCAGCAGTTATCCATAAATATCTATATGAGTTAATGGTTAATTTAATTCAATGATGAACTGTTTGACAATAATCTGATATCTGGAGAGTGAGATGGTGGCTCTAATTTTTAGCCAGGTTTCAATCTGTCTTTAAGATTATATGCGTAATCACAACTAAATTGGGCTAATTGTAAGTGTAATTAATGGTACTCACAATTCTGTACACATTTAATTATTGACAATTTCATCCACAGTACTGGACAATATATTTAAAACCCCAGACCTCAATATTTTACTGCAGACTTTCAGTATTTAGGGCTGTTATCTGACATGAAACTTTTTCAAATCTCAAGTTGGGTCAACAACTATGATAAATTATGGGTAGACAAAACTAATAGATTCTGCCAGAAAGTGCGCTAGGGTAGACATCTGACAGTTTTATGAAAGACTACTATTGAGAATATAGGTTTAAAACAGAGGGCATAGGAATAAGAATTTCATGTTGCTTAGCTATGAACTTGGGTACTTGCTTTGCCTTCTTTTTGGCTGTGGTGCTCTTCCTTCCTCTCTTTCAGAGACACCTATAAGGCATTGTTTTGTTTCTAGAAATGCTGACCTAACTCTGTTTAAACTCTGTCCTGTGGTTCTAAACCAGATTTTAATGCTTGTATTTTAAAAAGTAAGCTTAATGATTGTGAAAAGTGCTAGAGCAAGAGTACTTAAGCATTAAGTCTTGTATCTGCTGAAGCAGATCATTACATAAGGCACACACAGCAGATAACATGGTCCTTTGTTTCTAGAAATGAGAGGTAAAGTAATTTTCTCCAATGCATTACCCATTATGCTTGCTGATGACTGTTAGCAATGAGTGGATTTTAAAAAAAACCTCCACCTAATATTTGTCTTAGTTTGCTCCTGCAAAAACAAATAGGAAACCTACCACTAACTTTGGTGGGATAATATTAGGATTATGAAAATCCTACCCAAGATGTTAGTGAGTGTACCATGTGAAGTGTCCTCAAGCAACTGAGATGGAGGTGAGTTTCTAAGTGATGGCGAAATACTTCCTTCCTGTCTGGTCCAAAACCCACTGAAAGATTTCCATTGACTTCACAGGCTTTGGATCAGGCTTTCAATATTATGAGCTGTGCATGAAACCAGCACTGCAGCAGAATGAAAGTAGGATGATGCTTTAATTTCAAGCCAAAGTATGTGACAAAGTATGCCTGTGTGATCTTCACCCCTGTTACATTGCTGAGGGTTCAGCCCATCCCATGGGAGTGTGATAATGAAGGTGGAAATGAGGAAGAGAATCAGTGACTTCTCAGGCCTGAAGGTAGATCACAGTCAGCCCTGGGACCAAACTTAGCCACAAGGCAGAAACAGCTATTGCAAGCATGGCAAGAATGAAAAGTCAAATTTTCTCATGCTGGGAGCAATATTTTGCTATTTTAAATGTAAAACAAACAAACAAACAAACCCCCAACAACAACAATAAAAACTATACAAAGAATTTTAGAAAAATTCAATCAATAGCAGTTATATTTCCTGCTTCAATAACATCTTTCCTGTGGTCTGACATAGTGCCTTACCCAAATTAATTAACTCTTAAAAAAAAACAAACAACAAAAAAAACCCTGAAGCTATGTATTATTGAACCTGTTTGATAAATCAAATCCCAATATTTCAATTGTTGGCTCCTAAACTGGTATTTTAGAATCCAGAACAAATGGGTCCAATTTTGAAAGGGACCAAGCCCTCAACTCCAAGTAAGAACTATTTATATGTGCATGGATATAACTTGCAAGGGGCTGTTTTAGAAACCAAAGTGGAAAACATCATGAAACAGCCCAGTTTACAGAAAGTGAAATTCCTACTGTGTACTGAAGTGGATCATTTATGGTAGATGCACGTAAGCTGAATGCCTACTTGGGTCTTGTCAGTCCCCACTTACTGTCTCTCTCAAATAAGACTCAGGCTGGGGGCAGAACTGACTAAACCAACGTGAGATTTTAACATGATATCTTTACACTGACTGTCTGTATAGGACTGAATTTGTTACCTAGCTTTTTAATGGCACAACTGAAAATACCGTGATTGCCTAGTCTAAATGATCTGCAATTGCATGTCGCTTTCCTTTGTACAATGTATGATACTCCACATCTCAGATGACTCTCTAAAGAAGACAACTTATTTAAATTATCTTGATTTCTACTAACATTAAATCATTAAGAACAGGTGGCTCAGGAAATTGCTAATGCAGTTCACGATCAAGAATTACTATCAATGGTCATTTACCATCCCATGTGAAATGAGTTGGTGACCTTAGACCAGTTCCTCTTGCAAGCAGGTGTGCACATTACCTCTGCCACCATCACAGCTGGCAATAAATGGTCATTGTTTGCAGTTTCAGCAGAGAGGTTAAGGACCAAATAAACTTTCTGATGGAAGTTCCATCGTGAGTTTGGAGGTGGCCTTCTCAAAAAAGATTGCACTATCATGCCAGGATAAGGTCAACAAAGGCTTGCAGAACCACCAAGCAGTCTGTCTCTTTTCAGTGAACAAGAGAACATCAGTTTAAGAGTCAGTGAATCTGGTTGTTTTTACCCAAATTCAGTTTGCTTCACTTTCCTTTACTTCTCCTAGACAATTATAAGATACATCTGCCAATGGGAATACAAAAAAGCAGAGTATTCTGGAGAGATGTTTTCTCTGTGTGAGGTTAGAATGGGTCAAGATCATAAATATAAACACCCAGCTCTGTATCCTGTGCTGTTCCAGAAGAAAATTTCTCTTGCCCATGCTGATGATGGAATATAGGTAATTCTTTTCTATATCAGATCTCAGTATGATTTCTCACATTTAGAGGAGTGATGGGAAGTGAGCAAAACAGCAGAATTCCAGCAGTTCAAAGCTCTTGCTTACTACTAAAAGTGCAGCACAAGGCTTCAAACCCTGAGAAGTACACGAAGGAATGGGAAGGGTTGGAAGAGGGGACAGAAGACTAGGAAAAAGTCCTGAAAAGTCACAAAAACTGCTCCAGGAGGAGCTACAACCACAGCCAGCCTCCCATTCGCTCTGACCTCTTCTATGGCAGTAACAGCATCAAAAGCAGCCAACTAGGTTTTCCAGGATCCTCTCAAAGCAGAAGAAATGGCTGTTCTCCTGCCCTCCATTTGCCCTAGGCAACTGCTTGTTTGGTCTGTGTTCTGGGATTTGGATCACTGCTAGGTAAAATATAAAAGAAATGTGAATCTATATGCTTAGGCGTGCAGGTCTAAAAGTTGAACCAACTTGACCATTTTTTTCCTCACTAACTGACTGAAACAGATAACACAGATGTGAACATCTCTGATCTCAAGACACCTTTAAGAGGGGCTTCACTGCTCACAGCAATCGTGGAATCCTTTTGCTTAGGCTTGAGGAGGTCTACTGTGTGATCTGCTGACTAGATATTTCCTTTGGAATACATGAATTTTATATTGTGCTCAGTCAAGACAGGAGGAGGATTATAGCTCTACACATGAACACTCTGTCATACTATTTAGCTTAGCATGTGACTAGTAAATTCACCAGAAGGACCATGAATGGATGACATACCTGAGGAGAAACAAATTACAAATGAGCTCTTTAGGCAGAGCAGAACTCAGCATTTGATTTTGCAGGTGCAATCAAGGTGTCTTTGTGAGTACAATTAATTACACTTATATATTCAGAAGTGATTAAAAAACCTAAGCTAATCTGTCATTGACAAAGTCTACCTGCATGACATGCTTGGTGAAGTTCCTTAAATAGATAAATGGGAAGAAAGGTGCCCAGAATGGATATACGAAGATGCCCAGGAATGCTGCTTTGAATCTACATAGAACAGCCAGGTGGATCATCTACATAGATCGGACTAATAGCAATAGCAAGTGTCTAAAAAAAAAAAAAGCTGAATCTGCAAAGTGAAGACACTTTGCAACTCTGCAGAATTTAGAACTGCTTTAGAAAGTTAATTGTTTAAGACCTGCTTATTTAGCCCCCACCAAAATTTGGAACATTTCTCCCATAATTTCTGTGTTTTTTCATGGATGCAAATTCTTGAGTTTCTTTTTACTTTTCTCCAGTTGGGAAAAATTTTGCAGAAACAGCGCAGCTGTCATAACACTGTGAACACAGCCAGAAAGAGTGACTCACAGCTTAAACAAGGTGAACTTCATCTTTGATTTCAGTTCTCTCTACAGACTGTTTCCATCTCTTACCACTAACTGTGGTGGTCTAGCTGCAGTATGTCAGGAGATGGAAGATCTAGGCCCCAAAACACTTTCTTGAGTTGAAAAATGAAAGAGAGAGAAAATTCAATTTTTAATTATGTACAGGCACAAATCCAAGTGTAGGTAAATTGAATCAGCAGTGCTTCAACGGTATGCACTCCTCAGGGCTGGGCTCACAGGCACTGTTTATCCAATCAGATACTATATAATCTTTAACCACTGTCCTTTATCATCCTTGAGTGCACTTCTGATACAACAGATTACTTTCTCTCTGTCAGCTGCTCATCATCCTCCACTACTGCTGACATTCTTACGTGCTGACTAGAGTATCCACCTGGAGAAACAAGGAGCTTACATTTTAAAATTGTACCCAGAGTATCACTCTCCAGATATCCAAACACAGACTATTACCTGACACTTCATTACCAGGGATTTTTTCCCACTCCCATTACTGCTTGGAAACCCTTCTCCTTGCAGCAGCTGTCTTAGCAGCATGTCCTCCTCAATGGAGTAATGAAGACAGTAGTAATACCTCCTGTAGATCTGCTATTACCTGTCTCTTTGCAGGATGGCCAATGATGGATCTTCTTCTCTGGTCCTACTACTGCCCTTCCTATGTTGTTGGCCCAAGTACCGAGGACATAATTTCTGTGAGGCATCAAGTCCTCTCTCCTGCTCAGAGATCATTTTCCCCCTCTTATGATCAAAAGACAGGGGACTTCAGAGCTGCCCACTCAGGCAACAGGTACAGGCTCTGACCAAATTCATTTAGAACTCATTAAAGGAGGCAGGATGTTAGAAACAAAGAAAAAGAGGATGCATAAAAGTCCTCATACCATATTTATCCATGTACATAGAATGGCTGTAGGCACCCAGTCATGCCCAAATACAGAATTAGAAGCCTAATTCTAGGGGATCTTTTTTTAAAAATCTTGCGAGGAATGTTTGCTGTCTTGATTCCTCTAATTATGTGGCTCCCCAGGGGCAGTAAATCTTTTAACTACTGGGGACAATATCAATTGTTTTTAATCAAAGCTACTAAAATGATGCTTTGCAGTGAGGTTTATACTGCAGAACTGAAATATAGCTAGAAGTCTTAGGAATGCTTAAACACTAAAAGGAATTCTCCCACTTCTCTGTTCATCCTTAGAAAAGGTCAGAGGGAAATGATCTTTTCTCCCTGCATCATGCTAGGCTTGTAATCTGCACAATAGAGAAGATGTGCTTGTTGAAGAATAAATGTGCCCAAGACACTCTCCAGGGAAAATAGTCTTCCATTAGGCTGTGCTTTAGAGATACTAAGCAATGTGAAAATTTCTCATGTGAGAAGACACAATTTGGCAAGAATTTCATCCCACAAATGTGAAGGGATTTGTCTCATGCTCTCATTCCTCCTTCAGTCCCACTGACTCTTCCAGAAATTTAACTATAATCCCCTTCTTCTATGGTGAATGGTATGCTTCGCCCACAGGGGAGCATAGCATTGTCCTCTTCCCACAGAGTACAGGTAGAGGTTTTAGGTAGAGGAACATGTAATAGGAAAGAGTTGTCTTGTATTCCTTTGGTTTAGTCAAAAGACTCCTTCCATGCCATTAGGAAAGCCATATTTTGCTATTGGCACAGCAATAGCCTAGGCCTTCTATTAAGGTTCTTGAGATCAACCCGCCACTGCCCATTGTTTTGGTAACAAGAGAGTAGGAATAGAAATACAAATTTTTAAAAATAAACAATAATAAAACATTTTCCTGGTACTGCTTACCCGCTAAGTACACCGAGAACCAAGTTAAGTACAAAAAATGACCCTATGATGATTAGTGTAACAAAATAGATCCAGGGCCAGTCCCTTCCTATGGCATCATTGACCTGGAAGAGTGGAATGATAATTAGTGAGACAAGCTCAGATTCTGAGCACTGCAAGGCTCCAGCCAAAGAGATCCCAAGTCACCAGCAGTAAGATTTTCAATAGCCAGTTTTCTGGAAATTTATGACAGGTTGACATTAGAGATTTTGAATGCCCTGAGGTTGAATTTCTTTGTCAGAGAATAACACCTCTTTCGTTACCTGTACTGTTACTTGAAATGTTTGAACATTTTGTCAAAATATTTGAGAGCTGATGTGAAGTTTCCTTGGATTCAGATTTTTAATCCCTCTGAAAGAGTCCTGGTGACAGGGAAGAACCCTTATTATGGAGTCTTGCCCTGTAGCATTGGAAAAAGGACACCAAAACTGTCAGCTTACCCGCTCAACACACCAAGAACCAGATTTAGAACGAAAAAGGATCCAAAGATGACCAGACTGACAAAATACACCCATGGTAACTCATAGCCCATAGCGTCCTGCATCTGGAAAGACGAAGGAAAGTTAGAAGACAGAGAGGGAAAGCAGAAATGATTAGGCAAAGGAACAGATGGAAAGGTTTGTAAACAGAGCCTGTGGTTGGTTTACACATAATCATAGCAAGTGTTTCTGTATGTTCTTTCTGATATGGCTGCTCCTTTGCTTTTTTATTCTAGCTGTTTCCTTACAGGCAGTGGTTAATATAGGCTGAGATACAACCATGTGCCATATTGGCACTTCTTTGGATGGTCAAAGCTGTGGACTGTCACTTTCTGGAGTTAGAGCACCACAAGGGTCCATCCGATGACTTCTAAATGTCTAACCACTGCACATACATATGACTCTTTGCTGTCAGTGAAAATATTGCTAGTTTTTGCTAAGCATTACCACAGTGTGTTGTCAGATCACGTTTACTTCCCATGTAGCACAGGTACACGTACCTCAGAGAGAAGCATGTGGTAACTGTGAGCAAATACTGATCTTTCCCTGGCAATGCTCTGGTAATCTTCACAGTATACCACAATGAGGGCAGTAGCTGTTTTTGAGGAAGGTCCTTCCAAGGCCCACCATGTTCTGACCTGGTCAAGTGTTTTCTAAAGCTTTCTCACAAAATTCCTTTCTCTCCTTGAAGGATGAATCTCTTCAAAATGTGATTCTTACACAACTGAATACTCAGAGAATTTGAGACTGTAACTGAATGACATGAGCATAGAGGTCTAGCTTTCACACTACTACAAGCATCTGGAAATGAAGCAGACAGACTATTGTTTTAGCACCAGAACCTGTAATTATGTGTAGAGCAACTCTAGAACATCATAAGATATTGTATATATTCTAAAAGCATCTGGTACATAAACACTATTTTATCTTGAAGTCTCCTTCAAAGTTCAAAATTTTGGAAAGTTGCTGGATACCTTAATAGAATCTCACTTTCATGATGGTATCAAAAATATCAGAGTCTCCTCTTCTTTACTTTTCGTAAACACTTATCACCTGAGCCAGACATAGCATCATTAAAGAAACAGATGGTGGTTAACACTTTCAGGAGCACTAAAATGATTTATGAATGTAAATTGCAGACTTGAAAGTACCTAAAGGCATAAAACAGCCTAGGTTCCTTTGTTTTTCATGCTTTTGAAAATTTTATTGTATGTTGTCCTCTCCTTCCAGGAAAACGCTCTCTTCTTTGCAACCTAAGCATTTGTTATGATCACAGAAGAAATATGCTTCCATACATGGGCACTGAGACACACTTCAGGGGAGGCAATCTGACTCAAGATTCATAACAACTCAGGAAAGGAATTTCAGACCTTCAGTAAGACAAGGCAGGAGAGTAACACTATTAAAATCAGTTCTTTGTGGATGGAAGTCCATTATCCATTTTTCTTTCAAAGTACAGTCACTAAAGCCCTTGTCTGGCAATAGTCCACAGTCAACAGGCCGATCCAGAACTCTACCACAGGTCTCCTTCAGCTGTGACTGAAGTAGACTCATTAAAAAATAAGCTCAAAATCTGCCTCTGTGAAAACAGTTCATCAGCTCCTTCCTCATAGGATTAATACATTTGGTGGTCAGAAGAGAGTACCTGAACATTTAACATTCCCTAAGCGTATTAACCAGCTTCCCTTTTAATACTTTTGTAGAATTGCTCAGTTAGTTTATAAATAATACTAATTATTCTTTATGTTTGCAAGCCACATTTCATCCCACATGACCAAAAAGTAGACACCTCTGGTGTAAAATACATCAGTGCTTTAAAGAGAACAAAACATCATAGTATATAAAGATGGAAGCAAATATTCACCTGAAATCACAGTGGAGAAATCAAGCAGGCAAAATGTAACTGCCCAAGCTGGAATTCAGTAAAGAAATGAGACTTAACATCCTCTCTCTTCTCCAAAGAATGCCACTATCTATATAAAGCAATCCACACAAAAAATGACTACGGATAACTTTGAAAAACTGCTGTAAGAATTTACCAGTGCAGGAACAGTGATGACTCGACTTCCCTCTAATTAAGATAGATGGTGATTAAAAAAGCCTCAGCTGTATGGTATTTATCTCTCAACAGGGTTTCTTTGTCAGCTGGGAAAGTAGAACTTCTCAAAGCTGTCGTACAAGTGAATCCTAAATAACAAATGCCAGGTACAGGATTCAGGTGCATGTCTGGCTGTCTTTTGTACTGCTCTAGCACAAAGAAATTTCCAGATGGCAAGCAGCTTCCATCGTGGCCTGGTAAAGCATATAACTAGAGTATAGCGTACTCTGGCTATTCCCAATGCCTGCACAGTTACGCAATGATTGTACCAGCTAGCATCGACGTATAATAGACCTGCATTCTGGTACAGCAGGGAATTTGGGACTTCTCAGACTGAACGTCTAGGAGGTTAGCTTTTCATCTCCTTCTTATTGCCCAGTCCTGCATGTAACAGAGAGGCTGAAAGGCAGAGACAGTGATAGCTTCTCAAGTGTAGAGAAACCATCAGTATTTGGCAGACAGCTGAGTCTGTGTCCCTGTTGCTGGACTTCCTAGGTTTGGTGCTCTCAGGTCTCATCTTCTTTAGTAGAAGTCAAGATTATTCCACGCATTGTGGCACTGAGCCACAGGTGACAGGAACGTATGTTATGTGTTGATAGAACATTAGGTATTTGATAAATTATGTTAAAAACCCCTTTGATAAGGAAACAGTACACTGTGAGCTTACTATTTGCTCTTGAAAAACATCTGCAGGAGAAATGCAGAGATATAGGCTGTTTGGCAGAAGTTAGGGGAAAAAAAAAAAGAAATAGACTTACTCAAAACAGTAACAGCAATGTATCAACATTTAAGAAACATTAAATTCTTGGCTAAGATTGTATCCTTCCAAATATCTGGAAATGCTTCCTCCAAAACAAAAGTATCCTAAAGTCCAGGATGGACTGTCCTAACTGAACAATGCTCCCATACAGATAATATTAAAAACCTTGCACTTGTGTTTGAGTGAAACTGCTTCCTGAAGACTTACCATCATTCTGTGAACATGTAGCTATTAATCATGTGTGTATGCATACGTGTCCTATTGACTGCAGCTGGAGGCTTTCACAGCAAGCATAACTTAGGTGGTAGAGCTGATTTTTCCTAATTATGGTGTTGAAATGGAGAAGCTGCAGAGGGTCATAACAAGATCAGAAGTGTTACCATTTGCACACTACTGAGGACAGAAAATGAGGTCTGCAATAGGTTACCTCTCTAGGATGGACAGTACAACTCCTGATACACAGTTCAGCTCT
The DNA here is from genome assembly GCF_947461875.1 of Haliaeetus albicilla. NCBI lineage: Eukaryota > Metazoa > Chordata > Aves > Accipitriformes > Accipitridae > Haliaeetus > Haliaeetus albicilla. Next base: position 13,529,226 of record NC_091501.1, on the reverse strand, counting down.
CTGGTCACTGAGTGCAGTACTTCTCCCTGAGTGTTTACTATTAACCATATGAATCTCAACAGAAAGGTGGATCATCTTCCAAATTTACAGTTCTGAACAAAGACTATCAGCCAGTGTAGGTCTGAATTATAATATACAAGCTACAGTAGTCAAGGTGATTGCAACCTGATATCAACTTAAGCATGTATGGGACAATTGTTAGGTCAGCTGGAAGCACAGCATTGGTAGGAATCTGCAGATGGTCATTTATAGAAATAATTCCGCTTTCTGCGTCAAACTGCCTGACCTTTCACAGCTCACATCTCACTACTCTCAACAGTGAGAAAGTTGGTATGTTTCTGAACATTAATGCATCATCTCTCATAGACCTCAGGGTTAAGGATCGTAGATTCCTTCTCATGATTTGCTACATACCCTCTCTGGCACTGTGGGGACATCATTTTGGCTTGTTATGCTTCAGCTTTCCAATCTGCAAAGTGGGATACTACCTTGACTTATTGGGTACTGCCAAAGAAACCACTGAGCGTCATGACAAAAAGAGGGTATTTCAGCCTCTTTGAGGTCTGATGGACCTTGTGTACTGGGGAATACCTCTTCCTTTGCCAAGCATCCTTAACTGCTATCATGACTATAGCATTTCAATGTCCAGTTGAAGGCTTTTCTCTCAATGATACAGATAATCTCCTAGAAATAACATCAGGATTTTTAATTCTGTAGTTTGCAGTTTCAGTAGGGGCCAAGGAATAAAAGTCTATTTATCTCTATAAATAGACCTTTGTGCCTATGTCTTCTGGTTCTTCAGAAGACATAGGTGAAGGCATATTGGTAAAGCCACAGGAGATATGCATGCCTTACTTGTTTAAAGATTTTTTTTTCCCCAGGGATAATAGTCTGGCACATTTTGCAAGTACCTCATTCATTACACAGACATCATGGTTCAAAGCTAATGTTAGAGGCATATTATCTATTAACATAATGGTTGAGCATCACCAAGCATATAGTGGAGGTCTTTCAGTCACTTAATGGGAGGGGTAGACACAATTCACTAAATTTTGCTGACTTTACAATTCACACACCCACACCCTGACACTTTGTGCGAAATGTCTTTCAAAAATAACTGAAAGTTACAGGAAAAGTTTAATCCATCATAGAAGGGCAGCTGTCACTGGAATGCAGCAAGCTGAAGAAAAAAATTAAGTCTGTCTTGTTCAGTGCACAATAGTGGAGAGCTGCAGCTTAATGGAAAGTAACTTAGCTAGGACACCAGGGCTAGGCTTCTGTTTCTTGAATAAATTGCTAATTGATTTCTAATGACTATAGAATGTTATGATAGCTTTTTTAAAATACAAGTTAAGTGATTCAAGTATTCTGTAATGAAGTGTATAACCTTTCACAGAGTAACATTAATCAAGAGGAGCAGAGTACTCAGTAAAATTAAAGGGCAGTAAATCTGGAAATTTTGTGAAGAAATGCTATTTTATGCAGCCTATCTGTGGAATTCACTGCCTCAGGAAATGATCTAGCCAAATGTAATGGTTACAGCCAGTAGCAAGATCTCTAATTGAAACCAAGTCTTTCTTGTAACAATATCAAATTGGAGAATATCGGGAGCAGGAGACAGCAGAAAGAAGAGGTAACACTTAATTTGTGCTGAATATATCTGCCTGCTTGAAGCCTTCATTTTGAAAACCACCTTTTTCAGGAAAAGTAATTAAGCACCTTCATAACTTTAAGGATGCATGGAAGTGATTTCCTCAGCTTAGATCAAAGATCAAATGGTAGCCTACTTGCAGGCATAGCTCAGGTGATACATGAAGGGCCATGCATATACTAATGTGAGATTTAGATATTTATCATTGATAAATTATGAAGTAGAGAGGTTTGGATTAAAACATAAATTTTCCTTTTTCTCTCCCTCTTTCCTTCTCTTCCCATGAATATTTGGGTGAATGCACTTCATTCACACATATGCTCATGGAACTACAACTTTAAACTCTGCTTAAACGTTACTAGAAACTTTTTTTTTAATAGGATGACGCACTGTTTTGTACTGTGAGGGAATAATGTTTTCTCCTAATTTTTTACTCAGAACTCAGGTACAAAAACAATTAAAATAAACAGAGGATGGAACTTCACCCTTCACAGCTACAGCTGTGTTGACAATACCAAAGGAAAAAAAAAAATCTACATTATAGACAGTCAGTAAATCCTACATCTCAGGCAAGGGCTATGTGGCCTAGAAAGGAAAGTACTCCTACCCTTCCATTATTTCATTGGCTTCCATTATATCTTCGTGATGCTTTCATGATAGTTAAAGCTTTGCTTTGTTTCTGAAACCTCACAGACTGACTAAAATGCTTTGCATTCATACAGCCAAGGAACAAAAAAGGTCTCATAAAACCAATGTAACCCTTCAGAAGTAACTAAGGTGGGGTGAAATCCCAGAAAGCCACAGTTGCTCCTTATGATTGTTCTGAAATACTCCGCATTTTGTACCTGGCACTATCAGATGGATGCAAAGGAAAGACTGGAGAGTTCAGCCCAGCTTCAGTCTGAACTAATGACACTCAAAGGAAGGAGCAGCACTTGATCCGTTGCTCCTGTTAAAAATTATGTTTTGACAATCACATTTCTTTCATTTTGAAGTACTGAAGGAGAAGGCAAATCTTTAGCTCAGTTGTTCTCTCCAAGCACTTATTTTTAAGGCTCTTCTTACTGCATTACCTCAATTATGGAATTTTACAAATTCCCTATGTGCATTCTATATGTACGTATAGACACTTATAACCATTTTTCAGAGTGTCTTCATGAGAAAGGCAAGACAGAGTTGAAGACAAGTGCACAGGGATCACGAACCAAGGCAGAGAATGCTCCAGACAGCTTATTCTGCTACACGGTCACTGTAGGATAAAACCAAAAAACATAGGCAAGACTCATCATACGCGGCCAGTGGGAAGAATAATAAGATTCCTATGTGTACCTTGGTTCTCCAATTGTTCTGTGTGCTCTGTAGTGATGTAAGGAGAAAATTAAAATTCCACTCTAAGTTAGAAATATTGGCAATTTGTACAGAACTCTCTGCAGGAGATAAACGGAGCCATTAACTGAGAAAGGACTGCCTCGATGAGGACAACAGAAACATCAAGGGAAGAGATTAATTTGCAACAGAGAACCCTTGAGAAAGAATCAAAGAAACTGCAGCAATGGAAGATAAGTCCAGAAGAGAGGAGGGGAAGGAGGCAGATGGATCTGAGATGACGAAGTCTGCAGAGGTTGCTTCTTCACCCCTGCTAACAAAGAATATGTTGAATCTGCTGTAAATGTCCTCACCCAAGTACACCTGCTCTGATCCAGGTGAACAGTAATTCCTGGTTTATTTTAGAAAAACTTTTGGTATACCTTTAGTTCATTGCTATGCTGCCTTATCTCCCTGACAAGAGGGTGAAGTCTCCAGAAGGGACCAAGCTTCCCATATAGCACTATGGAGAAGACAAGAGAAAGCAGTGCTAGGCTCAACCTCAGAGTCATGACAGCACACACTCCTGCAACAGATACACCTTGACTGGCTTGAACTTCTTGGGGAGACTGTGTAAAGGCAGGAGTCCTGCAGAAGAGCCCTACCAGGCTGCTGCAACTTGTGCAAGAACAAGGCTAGAGCGAAGGTCTAGAAGCACTACCGTATAACTATGTCAGCTGCTTGATAGCAAAGTGAAAACATGTAAAATAGCTGTTTGAGCTTCTCTGAAATTATACGCAGTGGAATGCCGTTTTGGTTATATGAACCCCCTTCAATGAAGAACACATAAAAGGTGTGAAGCAAACTGTATTTGCTCTTTGTTGCATACAGTATGCGGGAAGTGCCTTGCTACCAGTAGAATTTGCCAAGCTTATTTCTTTGTAACAGCACTAAGTCATGTTTTCATCACTCAGTAAATACTGGCCCCGCCTTTTCAAGGATATGCACGCTTTCTCAGCTGGGAAAGACTGTATAAAGTCTGAGACATATAAAACCCCCCAAATTTCAACTACCTAGCCCCAGATTACAGATACTGTATGCTGACACCGAATCCTTCCACTGTGTTTTTTAGCCCCCAGTATATAATCACTGGACTCCACAACATTATTACATTCTTTGGTAAAGTTCTATGTTCATATTTGAGCTGTTTCGGTTTGGGTGCACATTGTATTTTGCAGTCAGCTGTTCTTTAACAGACTGAGCTATTATGGGAAATAGAAGGTCTCTGTCTGAGAGCGGGAAGAGAATTAAAACTTGAATTCAAATGCCAGCAGGTCAAAATGTCTGTGGCACACAAGGATTGAGCTGAAATGTTTTTCTACTGCAAGCTTTTTCTGTTGAAAATGCTTACTGATCCCATACTTCTACAGCACAGTAGTTTGTGCTTGCTGGAGGGTAGGGCTGCAATATTGACTTGTGTGTTTACTAGTGTCTTAATTAAATCTGTAATTTTAAATAGCCTTCACCCACGTTTCCTGTATAACTTCAACTGATGGCAAAGGCCACTGGCATTTGACTTCACACTTTTCATTTCAAAATAGAGGAAAAAAAGTTAGGCTCTCCCTTCACTTAAAGAAAACAGCAGTGTTGCTGGGTTTTGTTTTCACAAAGTTGCGACATTTATTAGCGCTAGTAATGTTTCAAAGGGACATGGATTACCATGGCAAATCAACTATCTGAAAAGTGAATTTTGCTGACAAAATCTCAGCATATTAAATTTTGTTAGTGCAAGTACCACTGCAGAATTCCTATAGTCAACTATACCAGGGGAAGGAAAACAGAAATAATCAGGAAGTTGCACCTCCTCCTATCCTACCTGTACTCTTTGTGCTTTCTTGTGGGACTTCTCTGTTTTTCTGTCAAAACTGGAGGGGGCTATGTACCTCTGCAGCATGTTTGGCCATACAGGGATTCTGAACTCCCACTGAAAACATTAGTTACACAGTGAGAATTCCTTACATCAGAGACAAATTCTGAGCTCCAATAAGCCTCCTGCTTTGCCACCTCACTCTCTTTCTCCGGGATTAATACACAAAAGAGAAAAAAAATAATTAAATGTATTTCATTTCAGTTTAGCATAGACCATGTTACCCAAAAGTGAAATATTGAAATACATTTAGAATTGTAGAATCATAGAATGGTTTGGGTTGGAAGGGACCTTAAAGATCATCTCGTTCCAACCCCCCTGCCATGGGCAGGGACACCTTCCACTAGACCAGGTTGTTCAAAGTCCCATCCAACCTGTCTTGAACACTTCCAGGGATGGGGCATCCACAACCTCTCTCTTCTTCCTTACATGTAATCTAAATCTACCCTCTTTCAGTTTAAAGCCATCATCATTTGCTGCCAAGTGATAAAGCAACTCACATTCTAGAGTGTGCTGGAACTGTTGCACTTTGAGGATGCAAATAATTCCCTCTAAACTATTCCCTCAAAAATTTTTTGATGGTTTGGGGGTTTTTTGGGGGTTTTGGTTTTTTTTTTTTTTTTCACTGGTGGCTTGGGTCATTCTCTGTCTGCATTAAGGCTGACTGTGTCATACAGACCGTCTGGGAAAGAACAGGCCATACACTGACCCAGGCAGAGCTCTTGAAGACACTAGGCCCAGACTGAGCAGGTCTTCAGACTTTCCACAAACATAGCCTAGAGTCCAGTATGCCAAGCCCTTGATCTTGATCCATTCTGCTTGTTGATATAGATGATGACTGGCAGATTATTTTCCCTACCTCTTCCCTACTCAACAGCTAACATCAATAGTGACATTACTTTTGCCTTCTTATTACACTACTCTTCCTGACTCCTGAACAGTAGATCTGCTTAGAGGAGATTCATGTCATTGATCTATCTGCAGTGTTCTGCCAAAGTCAGGTCCCTATACAGGTAACAGCACCCATTAAAGTTTTCACATGACCAATTACATGAGTGGGTTAGCTTGTTGGGTGAATTTTCAATTTGCAGAAATGCCATGTAGTGACCTCCAAAAATTATTTGGACTTGTGTGACTTAATCAGGATTTGAATTCAGGTCTCCAGAGGCAAAAGTCAGAGCTTTACACGAGTTGCTTGTTCCCATGTAAGTGTGTATAGCTTTTTTCCCTTTAAAAGAAAAAGGTTGATCTTTGAAAAAGTCATCCAAAAGCCCAAAGGCTATTTAGCCACAGGGCTGATAGTTCTTTCATTAGAGCTACTGCAGCAGTTCCATCTCTTACTGCTGCTCAGTTATTTAAAAACCTTTTCATCTTTTAAAGGCTTTGGATATTCACTCCAAAAGAATAAAGTGTTGATTTCAAGCATGAAAATATCCCCTAGGATGGTGGGTTTCCAAATCTAAAGATTTCATTTCATCTTAGAATTCTGGGCTATCCCTTCCTGTCTCTGCTTATTTTGTATTTACATTTGCATGGCTGATTATCCAGAAAGGATTTTCTGCCTGTTTTACTGTATTGCTGTTTTATAACTGCTTCTATTTATCTCAGTGCAGACTGATAGCAAATTCTACCACAAGTATATCAGAACAGCACTGATTGCTGCATGCACAGGAATACACAAGCACATACTGTTCATTGATTTACATAGTCAATTAAGTCCTTAAAAATAAAGATAATGAAAAACAGTACTGTAAGCTGTAGATAATCACTGCCTGCTTTAATAAGTGGAGGCATGACTGTCAATTCTTTTTTTGCACTTGATCAGTATATCCCAGTTTCCTTTGTAGCCAGTTCCCAGACTATGATATTCCTAGAAATCCATTCTACATTTTAAATGATGAATTCAGTTTTCAATTGTGAAATCACACCCAAAATTCTCAAATGTCTAGAACTCATAGCTCACAGCTAATAAACCTTCATCTGATAGACACACTAGCCACTCATGGATATTGTATAAGCACTAGAGGTTCACTGGAGAAAATACTATCAAAGAGCCTGAATGAAGTGCAACTGCATTATTGGCAGACAAGACTGCCCCTTCTCTTTTTCTTGTGAGTCTGAGTTTTGTGGTAAATATTCCTCTGACTGAGTCCTAAACCATTCATTTTCTACTTCTGGTCACTTTGTATCTTTACGGAGATGTGCCCAGTATTGTTTTTAGGCCTTCAATTTGGGTGCAGTGCAGAAGATTGGAGTTAGAAGGAGACAGTTCTAGAGAAGGTCACGGGTGCAGCTAAACTATAAGCTTATGATGGTATGACCACCCATCATACTGAGCCCTCAAGCCCTGCTCAGGCAGAAATCCCACTAAAATCAATGAATAAAGCCAATATCAGTGGACCAATTCTCTTTGCAGGCAGGAAAGACTTACTATTCACAGTAAGATTGGTGAGGGTTTAGTTGTATTGCCCTTTGTCTTGAAAACAAGATGTTGAAACAAATTAAACTCAAATTAAACATGAGTTTTATAAATAGTTCTAGAGCCACCATTTGTGTTCTGACCTTGGGCATATTCCCCTGTCTTTTTCTTTCCCAGGGTCTAGATAATGAACCAAAGTCTGTTCTTTGTGAATTTGTCTAGTGGATATGGGTCCAAACTGAACAACTCTGAAGATGATTGTTTCAGCAAGCAATGATCATCAGTTCTTGAAAAACTGGTAGTAGGGCCCAAGCAGTGCACCCACAGAGGCCCTCAAAATCCTAAGTCATATATAAGTGTCCCAGTAGCTTAGCTCTTAATTTTATAGCTCTGGGATAAAAGATTAAAGTTAGGAAAGGTCTCTGTGGTGATTAGACAGCGGCAATTAGGAAACAGTCTAAAGAAGAACAAAAGAAGAAAGAATAGAGAAAGGGCAACAGAAATACAGGGCTATTGAAGAGGTCCTTCCCACGCAGGAGCACTGGGCAGAGGGTCTCCATTAACACCTCCCCATAACCAACCCGAAGCAGCTTATTTTTAATGGAGAGTTTCCTTCCATATAGAGGAAGGGGACTGAGAGGTCCAAAGTTGAGGTCTGAAGGGCTCATGAAAACTTCATTTCACACCATAAGTACCTATTTTGCTTTGAACAAACATTCAGCAGCAGGTTTTTGTGGCAGGTGGCAATGAGCAAGTCACTGCTGTTACTTTCAAGGCAGCAGTACAAGCAACCAAGACAGTTGCACATGTAGTTGTTCATGAGAAAAAGGAAAACAGATTTAGGTCAGCATTTATGCAAATTAAGTGTGGACACTGCTTTTTCAGTGCATGAATGCTGTGGCCCTTCAGTGCTCTGAACTATGGGCCCTCTCCCCTTACCCACCACTATTACAGCAGATGGAGATGAAATAACCTCTGCAATCACAGAGATGGGTTGCTCGTACTTGTGTGCTTATTCTTTGTAAATTTTTCACATCCATGCAAATCCCTGCCGAAAAGATGATTAAAAAACCTCAACCCCACAACAATAAAAGCCCAGCATTTTCTTGGAGAGGTGGGGGCGGATGGGGAATAAACACCATGGAAACATGTAGACAGATATATTCTTAGAATCAGATCATTCTCTTGTGTGGAAAGCCTTACTAATTCAAGCCTAAGTGCTGCAAGAATAAAGGGTTAGAAGGAAAAACACAGCTGGTGAAAATTGGGGGTTGCAGCTCTGCGTTTAATGTCTTCCACTTTGTGGCAATTTCTCTGTATTCCTCACATCATCTTCCTCATTGGCTGCAACAGGCTGTGGGGGGATGAGAAAAGCTCAAAAGATTGTCAATGCTGTCAGCAAAGTAAATTATATCTGTTGTCCAGTTTGTTCCATTTTGATTTCATGATGGGAATTGTAAGGGTGACTGTAAGCTCCAGTTTCAAGCTCTTTTAGTGACTCTTGGAAGTACGGTCTCACAGATTCAGACATGGAAGGATCTTCCAGGGCAGCCTGTTTAACCACTGCATCTATATATGCTACTCTATGCTGTCCTTGGGGATGTCATGCTTCTGAATGTTTCCACTGATTCAATCTCATTACATTGCGGCTCTCGCTACATTGTGGTGGCTCCACTGCACTGTTTTAGATTACTAAAATGTATTCTTGCCTAGGGGCTGGGCAAGCCTACCAAGGATTGTTCAGTTAAATTTGAGGGAGTCAGCTTGTGCACCAGTTCAGGCATCTCTTCCAGGGACAGGTTAGCACCCTGGATCTCATCCAGACCTGGCTTTAGTCCATCTACACTAATACCACACTCTTTAGTTTACCGTTAGAGCCTTGAGGTAAACTGTCCCTGGAGGCACAGCATGTTATTTTCAGAGATTCAACCAAGTGTTCTGAAGTGTTGTCCAAATGGGACAAAGCCAATACTCCAAAAATGACGGCAGGCTCAAGGCTGCTCATTATTAATAATCATCAAGCAGATCAAGTAGAATTACTTGATCCTAGAATTCAAGCTGTAATGGGCAAGCTGTACACAGAACATCTCAGGACCAGGTTCTCCACTACCCAGCAGTGTGAATAGGCCAATGCAACAACGTATAGTTGCATTTTGTATTTTCTCTGTACTCTGTTTTCATTTATATATACGATTGCTTAGATGCAGGGGTGTGGAGAGACCAGATATGTAAAACTGAGGCTGCACTAGGCAGTTTTGCATGCAGTGTCACCAGGCTCCAGCTGTAGAAAGCACATTTCACACAAAGATGAAAGCCTTTCTAGAGACAGGGCACTGTCCAAATTGTATTTAACTCAGAAGCAAAGCTTCCCCTGAAGGACAGTAACAAACTGACTAAAAATAATTAAAAAGAAGCCCCATTAGGGAAGGTTGGAAGAACTGAATCTGCTCAGATTAGAAAAAGATTAAGGGAAGACAACAAATGCCTACAAATACTTAAACAGGATGTTACAAACTGCACAGGGATTAATTTTCCTCCTTAGTCAACAAGACAATAAGAAATAACGGACTGCAGCAGAGACTGATTACAAAATACCAAATGACTCAATTTGTAACATTTGGATTTGCATCTGCTGCTGGAAGTTTCCAAGACTGAGGGGTCTTCAGAAATGGGCCTTGTTGCCGGCACAAGGGAGCAAGCTGCTAATGCTGGCTGATCATACATTAAGGAGAGTTTTGAGAATAAGAAGTTCAATCTTTCTACAATGCGTAGGAAAAATCATGAAGTGACGTATCGTAAGAGGTGCCTGTCTACTCAAATGATTCTGTGAACTGACTGCATATGAGACAAAGCCACCTGGCAGTTGTACTGGGAGAAAGTAAACCTTGTAAGACTGAGGCAGTATAGGAGATGTGCTCCTATAAACACTTAATCCTCCCTTTAACAAAGATCAATTCTTCAGCAAAGAGTCAACAAGGTTGTTTTGCACAGATTTTCATCCTGTCCAATACAGTTATTTCACATTAAAAAATTGGCTCCTTGTAAGTAAGTAATTATCTTACCTGCCACTATAGCAGTGTCAAACGGTTTTCCCTAAAATTTTTCTTTCACATTTCAGAAGAAGCCAATCTACTCACAAGTCTTATCTGCTGACTAAGAGAGGAGATTGGAAAGTGTATTGATCTTATTGATGTCAAGCCCTTCTAGGGAATAAAAGTTTATTGCTTTCCTGTCTCTGATTATCTTTTTGTGAGGATGTGGGTCACAGGCTGGGAAATAGTACTCCATGAGAGAAGAGACAGGCTTCACTACATGGGTGAAAAGCCGGAGGAGGCACAAGGGGAAGCATGAAGAAGGAAGCAGGAAACTGAAGGTAAAATTTGAAGAGCTACTAAGTGGATTAGGAGTCCAGGGCTTGTGGAAGGTCACAGAGCTTTCTAAGTTTTAAACATGCAGGTTTAACCTTGCAAAGTGTGGCACAAGACAGACATAGGTTTCATGAAATTACTAGTATATTTTTCAGGGCAACATGCTGAAATGTGCTAAGCTCCCTCCATTCCCACTGAGAGGAATGCAGAGATCTAGGTACCTTTCAAAGGATATTTTTCAGAAAGTAGGAAGATATAATTGAAAAGCATTTATAGAAAAGTTCAAACCAAGGGAATTACTCCATTGCCTAAACATTTCCGGCCAAGTGATTCAGCCCAGAGCTTTATCTGTTGTTCTGCTAAGTTTTAGGTAAGGCTCTTATTTTCAGATTTAAGGAGGGAGCAAAGAAAACTCCCTGCATCCACATATATGTCCTTGGAAGACTATCACAAGAGACGCCAAGGCCCTGATTAGGCACCTGCAAGTCCTCATGTTGTACACATGACTGCATATGGAAAATCTCAAGAGCATGATCAAGATTTTACAAAATAGAAGGTGAGATCTTGACCTTTTGAAATTAATTGGAATTCTGACATTGACCCCAGCAGGAGCCCAGATTCAAACCTTGGTAGGTACCCTGAATTGCAGAGGACCTAAGAACCTAACAGTCTGCTTGAACTTTGAATGCTCAGCACTTTTAATATCAACCCATTAGCCTACATCATTAAGTTTAAGGAATGACCTCTCCATCACCTAAAATTTTCAGCTGCAAAACTGTCTGATTTACAGACATTTTCTTATACCGTTCTGTACTTTCCTTTCAGTGTAAAACGGACAACCAACTCTATCTCAGGATTTAGTTGGAGAGAGGGGATCTTTAAGTCTGGATTTCTAATCTAATTAGCTGTGCAGATTTATTTCCTAATAAAGCAAATTTTAATTTCCATGACCTCACTACGGATCCAGGTGATCTTTCAAAGCATTATCTACTTGAGAAGAGAATAGCCTCCTATCTCTGCACTCTTGTGGAGATGCAGCATCCAATGGGTTGTCTATGAAAAGTCCACTCTTCCTTGGCTCAAAAGGCAAAGGCCAGGGAGTAGAGTTATATATGAGTCAGATTTCACTAATGAGACAGTGGCTCACACTAAGTTTAAAATATATATATACATATCCTACCCTACTTACTAAAATTCTTTCTTCACTCTCGGAAATTGAAATTTTGCATCTTTTCTATTCTTTACTATCCAGAAGTACTCTTCCTTTTGATCTCGCTAGCTTAATCCAGAATGCCCTTTTCATGGACATTTAGAGACATTAGAGACATATGTTTCTACATATAAATATTAAAGCCACAACGCTTCTTATAAGTGTGCCCTGTAGTAATTGCCCAATCAACATCTGCCCCCAGAGTAGCACAGACCTCTCTGCAGAAGGAAATATGTGTCACATCTCAGATACCTTCTTTATCACAAAGCAAACACTGATCAGAGCCAACTTCTATCCACTTTGTCAGTATAACTCAGAGGAAAAAATTCATATGGGACAATAGTACTCTTAGGATCGTTTACAGCAGCTTAAGAGTATGTCTGTCAGCTCAGGTGTTCAGGTGCTTACTCAAACTTTGTATTTCATGGCCTTTAAACATAGGTGATATGTTTTTTTCTTTACAAACTAAATTTCCTCCTCTTCAATTACTAAAATTTTATCTGCAGTGCTAACTCTTTATCTTTTGTAATCTTCTCTAGGAATAACTGGGAACTGATGATAACAAATATTTCTTTTGTTTCCAAAGCAAGCTTTCTATCAAAGCCATAATGTAAAAGGCTAACTATATGGATGCCCCTAAAAATGACCGTCAATGTGCATTAATTTAAGGTCTCAGTTCACCATACTGTCTCTAAAGAAAAAAAGAAAAGCCCAGAAAATCAGTGAAAAAAGCTGGCTGAATACCAAACAAAAGCCAACAGCTAAAACCCAGGTTGCTGCAGGGACGCCATAAAAAAAATCAGACCATCTGCAGCAGTCATGGTAGAAAATCATTTAGCAGTGAGTACATGCTTTTGGCTCCTGTTATTAGATAACTGATAACTGAGTTCTGAATGATTCACATCCAGTCACGCAAATGACGCATGGACCCAAAAGTGTGGGGATTGGCAGGGTCTTTCATAACACGTGCCTTTGGAGAAAATGATGATAACTTGTGTATAGGTTTCACGATACTAAATGGTATACACTGCCAAAACTATTTTCATGTTTATTTCTGATACCTTTTACTCTCTCCTGTTTCCCCTGAACTACCTATAAATCCTCTCAATCACACAAAGACTGGAGGAATGTGAGCTAAATGTGATAAAAAGACAGGTTTATTATATATAGCCATAGTTGAGCCGTGCAGTAGTTTTGCCCAGTTCCTTTTCTGACTTAACTTCTGTTCTTCTTCATTATTTTATTAATCTAGACCCTCTTTTCAAGTAAAGGCAATTTTTGTGCTCTGAGACCCAGCTCCCCTTGTGGTTTGATCTCTGCCCTTTATCTCAGGCATGAGAGGGAAGCTGGAGTCACAATTATAAACTAAATTTACGAGGATAAAGAGACAACTGCTAGCTGTTCCACATAGAGACTACTGCAGATAAGCTACATCTTCAAAGGGAATCTTGTAAACCCGAACTCACTGGTGGGTAAAAGGCAGCTTCAGGCTTGTGTTTAAGAGAGAAGCTGATATTGATTAACAGTGCAAGCTGCCTCAGCCCAGGTTATCCTTTTGTGTGCTTTGGGTCATCTTGAGTTAAATTCCATCATGCATTGCAGCACATCCTACCATCCTGGAGAACCAGGTGTCATAATATGCCAGTCCTCAAAGTTAGTAAGAGTCCGTGTTAGCCTTATACAGATCGGACTGAGCTGTGTGCGAATTATATTCCTGGACCATAACATATCGCTGCAAAAGGTGATGGCAAGAGCTGAATCCAGAAACGTGTTTATATCTGGTTTACAGGTGAAGGCTAAATCTGATTTTAACTCCTATAGTATAATTGTATTGCCACCGAATTTCCCAGCACATTAGAAATTACAAGGTAGAAACTAAAGCTATTGAAACTTCCAGAATTAGGGTAAAGGACAAGATGAGATTGCATTTAGATTAAAGATAATATGTTTCATCTAAACATGATCGATACCAATATCAGAGTTATGATAATTTATTCTAACATCATTATGATAAAAGTCATAATCAGGAGTAGTGCTGGCATGAAAAGGGATTTATGAGGCCTTTCTTATAAAACCTATGAGCTGATCAGTGTAGTGCCTTTGTAACATTAATGCCATGGGTAAAGCACATAGTTATCTGTCACAAATACTTCTACATCAGTAATTTGGGGATGTACGAGATATTTCACTCCTGCAGAGAGGGTCTTTACATGACATTCTACTCAACAAAGATACATTGCAAATCTTCAAACCAATAAGCCATGTGCCATCTTTCAACATTAAAATATCGATGGAAAGTCAACATTTACATTTGATTTAACTGCGCCAGATAAACCCTCCCATTTTACCCACTAATATTCTGAGTTAATTAAAGCTTCACGCTAGCAACCACGCCTTCACTGTATAGAACAAGCAAGGAAGCTAAAGCCCTGAAATTTCAACATAGCCATAGCACATGAGCAGGCCTTTCAGCTTATCATTTTCGGATACGTACCCAGTACAGTACATCTGTCCAGCCCTCCATCGTGATGCACTGAAACACCGTCAGCATGGCAAAAGCAAAATTGTCAAAGTTCGTAATGCCATGTTTAGGTCCCTCCCAGCCTGCCTTGCACTCCGTGCCGTTCTGACACTGCCGCCCATGTGCAGACTGGGGGGCACAGGGAGACGGATCATCTTCTGCAGGTGTATCTTAAAGGAGAGGAGGGAGAAAAAGGAGGTGAAGAGAACTAATTGCTATTTGACATACTGATAAGCGAGTAAAAGATATCTGATTTTAACAAATACATTTTGCAGTGAATTTCACAGATTTCTCTGGGAATACACAAGCAACTGTATTAATTTCAATGGGCAGAGGGATGTTTTGTTGTGCTTCACTTTCTTTTTGTAAAAATAATGGCCAAGCTGTCAAATTTTACAGTCAAAACTGAGATGGACATTTTTTTAAGGCATACCCTTCTATGAGGAAGGAATCATGCCTTTCAACATGAGAGGGAGCGTTAGATCAAGTCTATTACATTTCTTTAGGCTGCATGTTGTGACCAGTGTTTTCATTCCGCAGTCACTTGGCATCTGGGTTAATCTTGGAAGGGAACTGCAGCACTGACTGGCACTCTGTTGAAGGAGGCTGAACCTCTGCAGCAGACAGGCTTCAGTGCTCTGGAGATAGGTTGATATGGTGCTGGGCCACTGCTAAGTTCAGCAGAGAGTCTCTGGAGCTCTGCTCTTTTGGAGTTTAGAAGCTGTGTGGCATTTTATCAATAGCCCAGTGGCACTCGGAAGCTCTAAAAGACTACTGCTTGGTTATCCACCTTCTGTACAGGTGTTTCCAAAGATCTGAGAACCCATATAACAAGCCTGCCTAAATGTTTTGGTATATGAAAAATGCTACAGAAAACATATTTATAAGCACAAAACCTCCTGCAATAGGATTTTTTTAAATATACAGATTTCAGAGCTCAGTGCTACATTTATAACAGATGCAGGTATGTGTGTGGGAGCAGGTAATTATGTTTGTTTCTCATCTTATATGGAAAAAAAAAAGTAATTTTCCAAAAGTTATGATCACATTCTGATCATTAAAGCATGCCAGAAACAGCAATATTAGAATTAGATGCTGTAATGTAAATAATTCCAGACAGTATGGAGAAAGATATATACACTTTGAAGCTCTAAACCAGACTGACAATTCATTATAGTTCTAGCATTATGTTCAGAAAATGAAATCTGCCAACGTTATAAAAGCAGAAAATATAGAACTTCTGAAACAATTTCCTGCTGTAGAATATTTTCTTGATTACAATCCAAACTAGGTCCTAGGCATTGGCACCCACCACCACATGGGCAACCACTCCTGTTCAAGTTCAATAAATCAAAAATGCCGATGGTTAGATGAGTGAGTGACAATACAATTGAATTATTTTGAAATGTGAATATTTCTTTCTGTCAATAATTTGAAAATTCTTTCCTGATGGATTTGGTGCAAAAAGTTTCTTCCCCTCAATATAATTTCGCTTTCTTACTAGTTGCACTTCTAACCACGGTCACAGCTTGTGATTAAAAAAAAGGGTACTGGGCCTCAATCAGATGTTCCTTTACAATGATACTTCTTTAAAATGAAGATGTATTTGTGTACAAGATTAATAATAAAATATAAGTTGTTCATTTCTGTGATGGCATCTCATTTGTAGCTCAGTCTGTTCGTGGTGAAATCATTACTTTAGTGTTACTTGAGCCTCTGGGAGATTTATTAAAGAACTCAGGCTGGCTTGTAGTGCCAAGGGTCCACATTAAGTCCACTACTGTGTTCAGCAGGAATTGACAGTTTTCCATATAGCCTTTACAGACAGGCCAACAACTGAGTGCCCAAGACGAGCAAGCTAAACTGTCACCATTGAAGGCAGTCTTTACATCAAAGGTGATTCATATCCAAGAAGCAGAACAGAGGAACCACCACTGTGAAACCCCAGACAGGTACACAGCAGGGAGCAACAGCCACCTGTCTCCCGTGCCAGCACAAATGCTCCATTAGATATGGGGAAAGTCTCCCTCAGAAAATCTTTGTGTGTGCGATACAGTGTCCCCCTTACCTATCAGTCCCCCTTGCACATGGTAGCAGGTCTTATGCATCTTCCCCATAAATAACTCCAGTCCAATGATGGCATAGATAATAATGACAAACAGCACCAGCAGGGCAATATGCAACAAAGGGACCATGGCCTTGATAATTGAATTTAAAACCACCTGGAGACCTGTAGAGAGAACAGAAGGAAGCACTTATCAGAAAGAGAACAAAATTTAGAGAGGCTATAAATTGCACAGTAGTACGTCATTTTTATTTCATTCCCCCTCACCTAAACTCATTATCTTGATGACGTAAAGATGTACATTTACAGATCACCTCCCTCCAGAAGATCCCCAGCATTTCACAAATTTACCATCACAGCCTGGATCACAGACTAAAGTAAAACAGATATTACGTTACCTGTCACCAAAATACCACCACTCTGGGGAAGGGATATATTAGCTATTTTGCCTGCTCTTGAAAACGAGACCTAAGGTGTTCCCCAGACAGTATTGAGGAGAGTTAAAGCATGGGAAAAACAAAGAACAACCAGAACTGAAAGAGGACAAGAACAGTGAGACACACAAGAGGGCAAATGCTGGGATACTGCAGAGCTGCACCCCAGAGCATGGGGAGAGATGGCAAACTGAAGTCATGCCCCTACTCTGATTCTGGGTTCTTCCAGAGGTCAAGTCAGTCTCAGGCAGAGCCTGAGCTGCTGAAGGACCACCAAACCCATACTGACTGAGAGCTCCTGGCCCTCTTAGGATCTCCCTGCACTCCAGATCCACCTCACTTTACTTCAGTCTGCACAGAGGGAGAGTCAGAACCAGCAGTGCTGGTTTTGCCCAAAGATTTAAGGATCGCTCTATAAGGTTGTCCAGGTCCCTAGATAGGGGTATGTCCTGGTTTCAGCTGGGATAGAGTTGGTTTTCTTTCTAGTAGCTGGTACAGTGCTATGTTTTGGGTTCAGTATGAGAAGAATATTGATAACACTCTGATGTTTTCAGTGGTTGCTAAGTAATGTTTATACTAAGTCAAGGATTTTTCAGCTTCTCATTCCCTGTCAGCAAGAAGGCTGGAGGGGCACAAGAAGTTGGGAGGGGACACAGCCAGGGCAGCTGACCCAAACTGGCCAAAGGGGTATTCCATGCCATGTGACATCATGTCCAGTATATAAACTGGGGGGGAGTTGGCCAGAGGGGGCAGTCGCTGCCCGGGAACTAACTGGGCATTGGTCAGAGAGTGGTGAGCAATTGCATTGTGCATGACCTGTTTTGTACATTCCAATCATTTTATTATTATTATTGTCATTATTATCACTATCAGTTTCTTCCTTTCTATCCTATTAAACTGTTCTTATCTCAACCCACGAGTTTTATTTTTTTTTCCTGATACTCTCCCCCATCCCACTGGGTGGGGAGGGAAGTGAGTGAGCAGCTGCGTGGTGCTTAGTTGCTGGCTGGGGTTAAGCCACGACAGGGTATGAACAAAATATTATTACATGGCTGTTGTTAAGGCATGAGACTGGTATAACTCATAATCATGAGCAAGCCAAACATTTCTAGAATGGCCCAGGGAAGGTGACTTGTAGCCAAGTTTGCTAAAGCACTAAGCAGCTGTACACTCAGATGCAGTTGACTCAAGTTGCAGATTCACGGGCCTCTCTCTGTCTCCTTCTCATTCGTAAAATCAGAATAACAAAGCCAGCCTCCTAAGCCTTTAGTAAGGATTTGCATTTACAAAGGTCTTAATGTTATTATTACTGGTGGCAGTGATGGCAACCACTGTCACTGGCAGGTTATTAATGCTGGAAGTATTGAGAGACCTCTAGAACTCTATAGTCTACAAATAGCCAGATCAGAACAATTACAAGCTCATGATTTTGCAATGACTGAGAGCCAGAAGCCATTAATGTCTCCTGCAAATGCTGTCATCTCCTCAGAGAAGTTGATATTAGCTGTGATTTTTGAAAAATGTGATTCATAAGTTGTAAATGTCTGTTATACGTCTGCCAAGAGAATTTGTGATAACTATTAACTTTTAAAATCTCTCATCTAACATCTTGGATTTTCATTTTTGCTACTTTTTTTTAAACTAATTTAAATACTGTCTAATAAGGATGACACATCTTTTGACAAGCACTTTCACTCATAGGCAATCCACTTGCCAATTCACAGCTAAGGCTGAGACTTTGTGTTTGCTCGCCAGCCACAATGGAATGCAGCAGAAGCAATCAAAGGTGGCATCAGCTGCCAGACCAGCAAGATCATTCACTGCCTGCTAGTAATCCAAAGCTGGCTACCAGCATCCCTTTAGTCAGAATATTTTTTGAGGTGCCTGCAATCAGTTCCATTATCTGTTTATGGTTCATGCTACTATCCAAAGTGAGTGATATTAGCATAAAACATTCTAGCTTTCACAAAGAGATCCTTATATGGAGTACAATATTGACAGGATCAAAACTCATCCTATGCAAGAGTGGGCCGTTCTGCTTGCTCAGTTACCTCTAGGTAGTTTGTATAAGCAACGTCTCTGGGGAAACAATATTGCTGCGATTACATGAGGCAGGCAACCTTTTCCCTTAGATGGTCACCTCATTCAGTCTACTAATTCTAAATACATACAGAAAATTAATTGCAGTCCACATCAACTTCATTCCAATAGTTTACAGCAGCTGAGAATGTAACATTCACCAGAAAATTAAAACAATGTCCCACCTTCTCCCAAACAATGTACAATACAAGAAAGTTAAAAGACTACAGATGGCTGTGAACCTGGAAAACCGCCACAAACTTTGCAGATTGAAATATTTGTAGCTTCAAATAAATCTACACAAAAGCAAATAAAGGCCCCCATTTTTAGTGATTTTAGGAGCCTTGTTAATCCAAAATGTAGCCAAGATCACAAGGTTGAGTTCTAATACCAGATGTTATGCAATTTACCCTTAATTATTATTATTAATTGATTTAATATTCATCATAGCATATACCCAGTGCTTTTGAGAGAGTACTGAGGAAAGACACAATGATGAACAAAAAGCTCTCTCATTTTAAAAGTAGCTTCATTATCACCCACGACATGAAAGTGCTGCAGTGTACTACAGATGTCCAGTGAAGATATCTGCACAAACCACTGTCCTTTGTGTTAGCAAAACAGTGGATGTGACATCAAAGGCTTGCACCATAAACATGAGATGACAAGGTGTTTAGACAGTCAAGGGGAACATGTACCACCAGAAGATTTAGATGAGCTTCAGCTAGCTTAATTAGAGAAAAGCTTCTTGACGATAATAAACCAACTTTGAAGAAGAGATGAGCTACTGAATACTGTTAGCATGACTTGATGTGTGTGCTGGGCAGTACCCTGTTAGGGCAGTCTATTTTTAAATCCAGATGATTCCACTAATTAGCAAGCTTATATACATTACTATTAAAGTATTCAGAGAGTTTCTAAAAGCTTAAACCTGCTAACTATGCAGCAACTTTGGAAATATCCTCTCAGAGGACGTAATGAATGCTACTTGTAGAAGGGCAAGGGATATATGCATATAACCATGCTCTGTGTATTGTTGTCAAGCTTACTGCTCCAATATAGCTGCTGCCAGTAACTTACTTTATTCTCAGTTCAGGCAGCCACTTTCAACATGAATAACTGTTGCGAGGAATGGCATGAGGAACCAGGCCTGGACAATTGGAAAAGTCGGTGTTGTAGCAAGGGGGGAGACCAGGGAGAGCAGATAAAAAAGGGGTTAAAGGACTGGGGCAGAGCCATGGGTAGGTGGTACAAACAGACACTTTTTAAATAAAAAACCCACGTGTTTCAAAACACATCAAATCTGCGTTCTGAAAACTGAGAGATGCAGATCAGTGTCTGTGGATGATCAGCTGCATTTCTGATCAGGGTAAATCAAGGCGAGTCATCCCCTTACATGCAGTCACAAAGCTTTTTCTAACCAATGGCAAGAGCTTCTACACACTTCTACGTGCTCATTCCCTGTGCAGAGGAAGAAAAGACAGTTGAACTTATAAAAAAAAGAATTCTCTGTCCCAACTCATGCACGGTCTCAATCTTTCCACACTGTGACACATAGATATCACCCAACATGGGCTCTCACAGTACAGGGGCAATAGAGTCCCACTTGCCTGATGCTCTCTGTAAAACACCCCTGCGCATCTTTGGCATTTTCTCCCTTGTGGAGGTAAGGCTTGAACTCCAATGAGCTGTGCAGCTTATAATCATAATTAAATCAGAATGCCTGGTGACCTGATCAGACTGCAAAGCTGGCCTCTGGATTTCAAGTAGGTGATGCCAATAACTGCCTTCCCACAGCAGAGTGAAGAGCTGTGTTTTTACACTGCTTTATAGAGGCTGGCAATGCCATCGTTGGCCAACCATAAACACAGAGTCCTGAACTTATGTCCTGGCAAGTAAATTTAAAAATAAACAGTTTTCAAATATTTGGCATTCTAAATGTGCTTATTCATTCGTGGAAGCTCTCTCCATGTGCTAGACACTCTCCAGACATCTGTGAAGGCACAGCAGCCGCCTTGAGGAGCTCAATCCAGGCTGGACAAAGAGATAACTGCACAGAGGTTAGGAAAAGTGCCACAAAAGGGATTGTTTGCAGTTTTTCAGCCCACACTTTTCTTCTGTTAATAATTGAAGATCTTAAACAGCTCTTAGTATTTATTTTAAAAGCACTTCAGTTTACCTTAAAAAAACCCTTCTTGGCTGCATTCTGTTGGCTGACACTGACTCCATAAATGTTTCAGTAAGCAAAACACGTTAATACCATTCCCTGGGCTCACAGAATTTAGCATTTATTTACACTGATAAAACATTTTAAATATTTATTACATGGGAACAACATTGCTTTTTATACAAGGTCAAGCCCTTTTCAGCCCCTGGAGGACTGCATTGACCCAAGGGTTTAGGGCACAACTAAGGAGCAGAGGGAACAGGCAAGAAAGAAGGAAAAGAGCTTACACCAAGCAACATTGATCTTTCTCAAAGCTATGGGAGATACGCTGTTTGGGATGCTGCAGGTGTTTTAGAGCCCTTATACAATGCTGTACTTTTTTCTCAGGAAGACAATCATAAGAAGGGCTGGTTGCTGTCTCATCAATTCAGGCAGTTATTGAAGAATGTGCTTATCTCTAAGCATGTAAGTGTCTGCACTAAAGCAATGGGATTACCTACATACCCCCTTGTGTACTTACAAGCTTTTTTGGATTTCAACCAATGCTCAGCAAGATGGCACACACAAAAAAAGTGCACCAGACCCAGCTGCTAAAATGCACTTGGCATTGCTGCGCTGTGGAACATGTCCAAGGAAACTAATGGTAGGTTGGTCTCAGAAAAAAACATTTGGGCCTTGCCCAGCACAGCTCTATCTCACATTTTCACGTGTCTTCAATTTTGGATCAAACTTGGTTTGCTGGACAGGGTGATTTCCTGTTCTCATCATATTAGTAGTCCAGATCTTCAGAGAAAGTGTATTCCAAGTCTACTCCTTCATTGGTTTTGCAGGGCTATATTTTGCCTACACCACGGCGTTGCCTGAACCAGGAGTATGAGAAGGAACAATCTCATACAAATGACCCTCTGGGAATGAGCAGGAATAAAAGGGAAAGGAGAGTACTTTCAGCTCCATCCATCCCTCCTCTCCCTCCTGATACACACACAAACACACACAGATTTTCATATTTAAGCCAGTGCCAAGGGTGTGGGAGGTAATTATTTTTTCTGCTAATATAGTTCAGAAGAAAACTACTACTTTCTGCAAGCAAGGAGGAAGCAGGGGAGGATTTGTGACTCAGCACAGTGCCTGAGTCAGATCACTTCTGGGAACCACTCTTAAGTGGTAGAGTTTATGCGCCATCCCCAGCCATGAGCTAGGCCTACCCACAAATCACAGTTATTTCTGATGATACACTAAGAGACTGCCACTACAGTTATCTCTATTTCCAAAGCACAAGCAATATAACCAGTAATATTCCCCAAACTGGATGTTTATCACTTAATAAACATAGGCATTGGCTAAGAAAATTGAAAAATATTAAATATTCATAAATATGAAAGGTTTTATACCAATTTTAAAGGAAGGCTGGAAAACAACAGACATTTTTATCACAAAACAGACCAAAGTCATGGCAAGATATCTTAGATAAGTACATCTGCAATGATTTGTGAGGGAAAACAGTGAGGACTTTCTTCACCAGTGTTGGAAAGGAAACTCATATGGCACAGTTCAGTTAAGGACAGTTGTACAGTAACAATTCAGGGAGGTAGTCCCTTACTACTGTCTTGCTGGAGTCTCAAAATATTAGTGCCACATTTCTAGATAAAGCAAATTCTGCGTCTGTAGTGCAGTGTTCTTGGGGCTGCAGATGCCATTTCTATTTCAAGAATAACAAAGGTGGTCTTGGAATAGGAAGGAAAGACACAACACAGGACAGCAAACTAGCTGAAGCAAAAAGAAAGAAAAACTAGGAAAGACACTTTTCAAGCTGAACAGTGACTGTTTTGGAGTAAGTAATGCCATTTAAACTTATATGAATGTACAATTCAAAACCATGTGCTGCAACTAATAGAGAAAAGAAAGTTTTGGCATCTGCTCTGAATGTTCTCATTCCTTTGTTTTCAAACCATGTTTTCATTGACTTTTCAAACTGAAATACACACACACACACAAAAGGAGATTCATACAAATGGGCTTGTGTATGCGAACACAATAGTTTTATGTTTGTCAAGTCTTGCAATACTGCCCTAGCCTCACCCTTTGAGGCGAGAAAGGAACAGCAAAACAAAAACAAAAGCCACAACAAAACCCAGCTCTTCCTTCTGGATCTTTTTCTCTTGGGAAGCAACTAATCTTCAGTATCCTCTGCTTGTCAGTGACTTAACTTAGCCAAACAATACAGCTTGCCCTCAGCATGGCGGCCACACAGCCCCAGCTTTTGGGTGCCTGAGGAGGATGGTTGGATAAATGTACATGCTGCCTTAGGCTCTTTGCCTCTCTGCTGGAAGAAACCTCTGCTACCACTCGTAGAAGCACCCTTCTCCCCTCCTAGGGGCCTTTAACCTGTAAAAATAGCTTTTTGTTCAAAGTACATGAGTGTTCACTTTATAAGAAAGTTGCTTGCTGATCAGAAGACCTTGCTCATCTTTCCAGTCCCAACACATTAGGTAGCTCCTACAAGCTCAACTTTATTCTCCAGCCATTTGATCTTAGCTCAGTTCATCTGAGGATAAGGTCCAGGCAAGATCTACAGACCTTCAATGTAAAAAAAAGAAAAAAAAAGATGTAGTGCCCCTTCCATGCAGCTACCTGCGTATAGAGGAGGAGCATGGAGAGAAGAGCAGCAACTAATTGCCTACCGAAAGTTGCACATGACAGAAAAAAGACCATTTTGAGCAAAAACACAAATGAAGTTCAGTAAGTTAACTTTGAGGCTGTTTTGAACAAGCACCAGAGCACGCTGAAAAGTAGTCTTATGCTGAGAGGGGGGAGGACGAGGTCAAGTATTCACTGCCAGACAGAAATTCCTAAAGACAGGCTGAAAGTAAGGTAGGAAAAGGGCATGCAGGAGCCCTGGCAGTTCCTAGGCAAGCAAGGATCAGCTGTCACCCCTTCCCAGGAAATAGCTTTGATTTTCTGCTGACAGGACAAACATGGACTCTCCAAGAACTCTGTTCTTGGGTTCATTGTAAAGGTTTTATCAATAATCACTGTGAAGGATCACAAATAGGAAAAACTTTTTTTTGCCCCTTTCTCTACAGAGCTATGCAAAACCAAAGACAGTCTGGCCAGAAGACTGCACTAGTTCTCAGTAAAATGATCCGTCCCACTTACACTTTTTAAAATTTCTTCTTGCTCAAGCACAGCTGTGACAGAGAACAGTCTTTCAAGCTCCAGCACAGGACCAAATTTTGGTCTAGTCCTGTGACACTGGATTCAGTCAGAAAACTTGTATAGGAATGTGTCAAAATGCTGTACTGCCTTTAGTCTGCTCAAGTGAGCATAACCCCCCCCGCCCCAAACAATAGTTAAGTAACCTCTGAACTGAGACAATGATGAAAAAGCTTTGTTTCAGAATGCCAAATACTGTTTGTACACAGCTCTGAGGAATGACTACACACATTAACATGTCCTAAGGATGCAGTTTTTGAAACAAGGAACTATGGACACCTATAAGTGCTAAAGCATCATGGTAACAGAAATGGGCCTAAAAAACTTGGGTCTCAATTGTGAGTGTACCAGCATTTAAGTGGAGGACTAATGGCTGTTGGATTATAAATGCCTTGTAAAGTTGCCAAATTCTCAGGGTCATGAACAGCTTTATTTTTACCTGTTTATTCTCATAGCTCCCCAGGTAAGTGGACATTAGCCCCTTTTGTTCATTGTTAAATAATCCTTTCTGTCATAAAAAATAAGGAGTTGTCTTAGCTCCTTCTCCTGATGCTTTTTCTAGCTTATCACTTGTGAACAGGTTTAGAAAATTTAAAAGCTAGCAAGGTAATGAACATTAACAGGGATCCTGCAAATGTAAAAGTGCCTCCAGGAGTGATATTATTACAGTCTTGTAGTACCTGGAGAAAAATACATTGATGACAAAAATTGATCTTGCGTGTTAAACACTCCAAGCCTATCATAACTGGCATACCATGAGCTACGCTAATTTTTACCTTCTCATGTTAGAAAAAGTGCAACAGAACACTGGATAAGCCCTAAAACTTTCTCTTTAGATGGCTATCTATTTAGAAGTGCAGCACTGTATATGCCAAGCACAGGCAATACAGCCCTGGAGAAGAAAACTCACTTCACCTCTTGACTTTGGATAGTGCTTAATGAGCACAGTTGGGACTAAGCTCTGGAGAGACATAACATTTTCAAAATAGCTGTCATACAGGGTTTTCAAGAGTATTTTGAGAACTTAAAATAGACAGTTACCTGATCAGATAATGAAAGAATTTATGCAAACCACACAATGTGTGATCACTGCTGTGTTACTGTCTTGATGCACACGTGGGATTTGTTTTCTCTTTTTAAACTACTAAAACTGCTGGTAATGAAAACGCATGGTACAATGTCAAAGTCCTTGAAAAGACATGGCCAGACAAGTCTGAACAACTCTGCATCAGTTTTAAGAAGAGAGTTTGTATTTAGGGACTCATCTATTCAGTGGTTAATCAGTCCCATCTCAGAATACCTAAAACTCCAGCTTTTTTTCTTTTCTACAGTAGTAAGACTGTTGCTTTTGATTTTTATAAATCTGATCAGTCTTAAAACTCTGCTTGCAGCCTCAGATAATAAAATGCCTCTAGGGGAAAAAATGCCTTCTGCTATAATAAGCAAAACCTCCTTTAGCTCACTAGGTAGCTCCAGTATATTTGGACAGAAAAATTAATGGTTGCAGTTTTCACAAAGATGTATTTGTCAGATGAAACAATGGTTCTTTATTGATATTTACTTTCTTTGTAACTTTCTTTATGACTTGCACAATTAAAAAGATTTTTGTACAGACTGTGTATGTATTGCTGGAACGCTTTGGAACTAAACGTTTATTTATTTTGAATTTCCTTTTACATAAAATAAGCTGTCAGGAGGGAATCATAAGGCTCTCCTGCTGCAAACTGAACAGCTAAATTAATCTACAAATATAAATCTGAGTGGAATTTGACCCCCTCCAAAGAAAATATTTTAAGTGAAATAACGATCTCAACACTGGAATGTGAAAACCAAAAGATGGGCTAAAGCTTGAGTTTAAATTACCACCTATATTGCGGAGGCAAGGGTGAGACTCAACCCTACATTCTTTCAATGGGCGCTGTTTATACTAAAGAAGAGAACTGTTAGATTTAAAACAGGACTTTGTAAAGCTTGTGTGTATGGATACATGGACATATTGGTTTGATTTCTGATCAAGACATCAAACCTGATTAAAAGGAAATTTATCTTTTGGAAACTTCATCTTTCGGTAACTTCTAATACATATTAAAAACCAATGTACGGCAACAACCTATGAGAAAACATCAATTGCAGAAATGCGCTGAACAAGGAACAACAGTTATTGCAGAAAAAATTACTAAACCCAACAGCCAATGCAAAACAAGACAGAAATGTCAGTCAGGCTGCTAGTTTAATACATTAACAGTTCTATAAAAGAAACCAAACCAACAGATTATACTTCTAAGATATGTAGCATTTGATATGTCCCGGTTCTCACACCAGGTGTGTACTACTGCCTTCAAAAAGGGGAGCCCTCTACAAGAATGGTATCTGACTGAAAGATGAGATGCTTGAAAAAAGTTTAGAGGGGAAGTTTTGTAATCTGATAATGAAATTGGATTGCTATAGATCTTTCTGCTCCTAAAGAAAACAAAATTTAGTAAGCCTTATGAAAAAAGTGACAAAACCAGAATTTTTATCATTTCTTCTATTTTTTTTATTCCATGAGCTACTTTCTGTCAGAAATGCTTCTGATGTAAAAAAGTTGAGCAGCTTTAGCATTACTGAAGTTGAAAAAAAGATTCCTTGCAGAGGGCTAGCAGATGTTTTCTGAATTGTGATTGATGTGGCAAGGCAAACCAGGAGTAAATAATCTAAAACTGAAAAAATAAGAGGCATAGCTATTCAGACAACTCAGAAAAAACAGTTGCAACAAAGGGCAAAACACATATGGGATAGGTTATTGTTACATGTGTTAAACAGGAATTGGATTTGCTTCTGGGAAAAAGGGAGATTAGGAAAGATGTCTGATCTCCTTCCCTTTTCCCTGGCAGAAAGAAAACTTTGATAAAATGTTAAGAGACTGGGCAGGTTAGGTGGGCTGTAGTTTGCCTTTGGTCAATACTTCCCCATGATCAGAACAACAAATTATTTGTTCCATTAGTGAATATCTTAAGCATAGAAAAATTTATTAGTTGTTCCTACCAGCCAATATTCCTGTGTTCTCAACTAGCACAGTAATATCAAGCAGATGTAACTCAGAAGGCAGTAGATGATTTTAGAGAAGCTAGATTAAAGAGAAGAGGGAAGGTCTCCAACAGATTTATGTAGCCACTGAAATTTTTAAATATATTTCCTCAGATTTGCCTCCTCTTAGTTCAGTGTGCTTTGTTTCTTTCCCTCCTATAGCACTTGTACAAGATGCAATATTATTACAAATTCAGATCATCACTGAAAAAAATAATTTATCTGGAGACTAAACAGAAGGCTTAAAAAGTATTCACTGGTTGAGAGAACTATCTGACTAGTCCGCAGCTCTGTGGTTTGCTGATATTTTGATAATGCTTTGTGAAAAACACAATAATAACTACAGGCAGCTAATAATGCTTTTGGAAGGCTGGGACAAACCGAATTAATTCATACGATGCTAAAGTCACAAAGCATCCATGTACTGCCTTGTGTCCTGAGCAAAACACTCTTTTATGAACTCTCTTGCGTCCCACTTCTGAGATGAATGCTACCCAGTGTGTTAGTCACCTCTTTGAGAGAGGATGAGAAAGCTTCAGACATGTTAAAAAGTCCCAACAGTTCAGTAAGAAATTAATAGATGTACATTCACTTTAAAGAAAATGAATAAAGGACTTCATTCCATACAGGATCTTAAATCAATAAGCAATGCGAAATTTAGCCAATTGAATCAAAGTATGAAATGACATTTGACGTAAGCTTGGGATGACATCAGATGCAGTAGAGATGTATGTCATCTGGGAAAGAACGTAAGAAGAAAACAGAGTAGATCATATCCTTACTCTTTTGACCTGGAACACCAATATCTTCCCTTGCCCATCACAGAGACAGCAACAGCCAGCAATTACAAGCGAGCAACTGCGAACCCAACACACTCCTGCTGATACCAGTTAGTTACAATCTATATGTATACTTCTGCTCCTTTTATGGTCCAGGCAAAAGCATACCTAAACAACGCAAACAGTTCTTTGGGGACAGCAGATGGCATTAGATTTTCAGATGCTTTAGGACAAGCATCTTGCTGGCATGGGCTCTCTCTCAGAGCCATGCCCTACACCCATTCTGAATGAGAACTCTGGGCATTACCTGAAGAATGAAAAAAAGGTGCTAGAAAGAAAGTCTGATCTGTCCAGAGCACTTCTGAAAAACCTCTGACTAAGCCAAGTTAGGATTTTTTTTACTATCTCCACGTCTCCTCTTTGATGTCAGTGTGGGTTCTATTTTCTTCCTTTGGAAGGGACTGCCTACACCCTGATGTGGTTCCACATTACGGTATTAGGATTTTTTGTTTTGTTCTGTTGTGAAGACACGTTGAATAATCATGCCAGCATGCAGAGTAATTGGTAGGATAAAGGCTGACACAGTTATTTGATACATTCATAGTTAGTGCTATTTTTAAAGGAGCTACATAACCAAGATCAAATAATAAATATTTCCCTGTTTTCATTGGCATTCCTTAAATATGAGAGAAAACTTTATTACAACAAGAAGGCTGTGCCTCTGTGAGCAATCTTCTTTACCAAGTCAAACCCCTTTTTGCTACACGGAGTTAACCTCTTCTGCCATAAATTACATCATTCTGCAGGTTGTACCACTCAAAGAAACATGCTTTAGGTCCTGATTGTGTAAGCCCTGCTCACAGGAATGATCTTTACCTATGGGAGTTGCTATGCTGGAATCAAATTACTCCCTTGAGTAACAGTGACCTAAGTAAATAAAGGACTTGCAAGTATGTGTAGAGTTCTAAGTTAACTACAGAGAAATAAGCTTAATGAGGACATTTGGTTCAGACTGTTCTCTCCATTTTTCTCTCCACTTCCTTCCCATTTGTAATGAAAGCAAAACAAATTGGCCACTTGAGATTAAAAACAACTAGGCTATGACATGGGAAAGGTGGTGCAGCTTGTCCTCACACGGTGCTCTTTGAGCTGGAGAGATGGTACACATGGCTGAGAAGTCTAGTTCAAGAATGAAGGAGAACATAAGAAATCTGCTTGAGAGCACGTTTCCTACAGCTTTTAGAGCCCAAGAGAAAAGAAAGGAACTGGCTTGGCAAAAGCTGACATTATTAAATGCAATAACAACAAAGTTTAAGGCAGAATTAAGATTTGGAAGCCAAATTTTGTCCAAGTATATTTGCAGCAATTCCCTCTGTTGTCAATGACCTGTATCACATCGGTTTGGTGGCAGTAAACTGCGAAGTATAGGGTCTCCTCCAACTTACTCTACTCTTTTGTACCTACACACAAACGCTTCACACTTTGGAAGCTTTGATCGGGCCACTTCTGTCTCCTCAGTTGAAGGCAAGCCAGAAGTCTCCACTGGTATGCTGTTTATACCATAACTTTACATGCATCAGGAGGGTAAATTTAAGGCCCTAGCTCCACCGGTGACAGTGTATAAATGCAAACCATGTGCAAAAAAGATGACTGTCAACTATACTTTGCCAGAAGCATACACATTTTGAAAAAAAATTGTCTTCCTGACTGCCAGTTAGTATTTGCTTAAAACTTAAGACTTAATATGTGCTATTCAACATATAGAAGCAGGCAACGGCTCACATTTCTTTGCTGTGTTCCAAAAATGCATGGTTCTCAAAAGAGATGTCATTTTGGATTTCTTTAATTCTCTGTGTTTATTACCTCAATTACATTATTTCCTCAACTATATAAAGTGGTGATAATTTTCTTGGGCTGTGCAGAAAACAATGAGAAATTACAGTTGAAAATTTTGATTGTGCACTAAAAAAAAATAAATCCCAAATGCAAGCCAAATGACTGCATTGGGTGTGTTTGTTTCAACAGCTGTAAAATGGAATCATTGCAATAGATTGAGCTGCATTGTCTCAGTGGTTGGGAAGGGCATCGCAAACCCAAGCAGGAGGGCAATCAGAGGCCAGACAGTCAGGTGCCAGCGATGGGATAAGGTGAATGTCACCACTGCACACTGAGATACAGGAAGAACTAACTACATGTAGAGTTGCTCTAATTCCCATCCTCACCCTCCAGTAAAGTGGTTTGGCACACTCAAGCTGACATGATGCTACAAAGGAGAATAGTGAATTTCACCCTGGGAAAGGGCATGTAAGGGTAGTTAAAAATCACCATTTCATTCTCCCTGCTTTATACAGTACAGGCAGAACGTAAGGTTTCAGAGGTGGCGTGCCTGCAGCAGGAACTGGGATCTCTGCATGGTGCTTGATCCTTATTTACTGGCCCAGCCTTCTCCACACACTGGGTAGAGTGGTTTCGAGGATGCTTCAATTATACCTGAGTTCAGTTTGGCCTCTAGACAAATTCAGCTTTACAAGGATTACACAAGAGAGAAAACATTGTGTCTGTTCCCCCCTGGTTAGGTATACTATCTCCAAATCAGGTGTAGTTGAAGACTAAGCCTTCAGTATAGTACCAGTTTCTAGCTCAGAGCACTAAGAGGCCTTCTGATAGGCAACAAGCATCAAACCCCCATTTTTTTGTAAATCATTAAAGAGCAAATTCAGAGTCCTGGAATCAAACATGAGATAGAAGATTTGCTTAGTCTTATGTTCAGAGGATTACCATGGTGAGCCTGACATGTCCCTACTGTCTTAAACTCTGTAAGTTACTCTATATTTTGTTATAAAAGTCCCCTCATTTTTCTTTCAGTGGGGGGTATCTCTGAATTATGAGATCATACAGACAGAATTCCCCTATGATTTGAAATCATTAGATTAGATCATATTCCCTTAAAAGGGGGGGGGGGGGGGGGGAAGAAAAATTGACAGTCTTGGAGTTAAGAACAATCCTAATTGGGAAATTTAGACAATAGCCTAAACACCTTGTAAGCATGGATGTGGCATCATATATACACACCTGAATGGCTCAGATCTATCAGGACATTGCAAGTAAAGACAGGATACTTTCCTACATACTACAAAGTTCAAAGAAACAATCTGATTAATGCCAGAGAGTTTGGGATAAGGATGGAAGAAGGCTGTGGTAATGAGAAAACACTGCAATGAATATAGGGTAGAGAACATTGCTGAGCCTGAGAAAGCATTGTTAAGTTTTAATAGAGAAGAGCATTTCATGGCAAATGAGAACCAACTGTAATGAGACAGACCAAAATCTAAAAATGTCTAAATTTTTCATTCACCTTGTCTGAAGGTGCCCAATTCTCACATGAACTCAGAGCAATCATGGACTTAACAGCAGCATCATTCCAAAATTTTAGTTGCTCTAGTTATTTAAATACATGTAAAGGTAGTCATCTATAGGCATTCATACATGAAAATCCTGGTCTTACTTCATTTTAACTAAAAAAATATACAAGCCAGTTCCATGCTGTTGTTTCACTGACAGAAGGACATTGCACTATCATGAGGAGGGTCTGGCTTACGTTCTTTTGCTCATACCCTCTGTTTCCTAGTTATGTGATTATTGCATCTCCAGTAGACCATGTAAGTACTAGTGCTAGAGGCCCACCTACACTGCCTTTGAGTAACTCTTTCCTGTAGGAGACTCCAGGGAAGCTTGAGCACATCACAGGCTTAGCTTTTTGTGTTTTTTTTTTAAAGAAAGAAAAGAAAAAATATGACAAATTTTTGTCCTAGTGGAACAGTCGAGTTTTCTCTCTAGCTTTGGTAAGGAGATCATGGTTTTCTGCCCACATAAATCTGGGTAGTCAGCAGAGGATCTCATTGAAAATACAAACATAGAGCACAACATCTACTCAAATTATATGGCTTTCAAGCTATCTAGAAGAGCTTGTAAATTAAGTTTGGCAGATATCAGATAGGCAATAACTAGTGGCAACAATGTAGTTACATGAAGATGAAGTACAACGTGAAGAGGATGAACAGAATGTTATGAGGTGGTATAATTGAGCAGCATGAATAAAGGTGATAGAAATGGAATTTAATAAGTCAAATGGGTGTAAGTTAGCATGCGTAGGAGTAACTGATTGCCCTTTCCAATAGTGAGGAGTGATTTTCTTTTTTAATTGGATCATACTTCTTCATTGCTGAATTGGATGCTTCTTTTTGCCCTTCTCAAGCACAAAATGTTTAAAACAAGTTTTAAAATATGTAATAATGTAAAATGGAGATAGAAGAGTAATAACAGAAAACTCTTAACACAAAAGGGCAGACTTGATTCTGTCCATAGAAAGCTTTGCAATGCTTTACACTCCTGCCAAAGGAGATACTGGGTAATGGTTTCCAAGATACTAAAGTGATTAAGTTTTGGTAT
Source organism: Haliaeetus albicilla (assembly GCF_947461875.1). Taxonomy (NCBI): domain Eukaryota; kingdom Metazoa; phylum Chordata; class Aves; order Accipitriformes; family Accipitridae; genus Haliaeetus; species Haliaeetus albicilla. The sequence goes on along the minus strand of NC_091501.1, from coordinate 13,496,573 downwards.
ACATGTTGATTTTGCACTTGTCTACTTATGTCCATCAAGGGAATTGTTTTCCTTCTCTCTCCTTTCTCAAACCAATATATTGATCTTAATGCCACATTAAGATGGGTGCTTTAATGCCCATATGACTTTTTTTTACAAGGAGACTGCTTTGGTACACCAGCAGTAAAGTTATTTCAGCAACTGAAATAAAGTATGCACTACAAGAATTATGTTAGTATGCTGTAACAGAATAGTTGAACAGTGAAGTCTGGCCTGTCTATCAATGAGATAAAGTACTTATGTCTAATTTTCAGAAGTGACTTACCCGTGTGAAACCTAAATCATCCATCTGCTTTTGAAAATATTCACCATTAATTTACAAGTTAATGCCAGGCTAAGTAGACTGGAAGCGGATCATTTTTCCAGAAGCAGTATGACTTTATAAAGAGTTAGAAATTAAAAAAAAATAATAATAAAAAAAAGAGTTTGCTTAATTATTTCTTTGAAATTTTATTTTGTTCAGAAAGCAACTGTCGGCACTGCGATGAGAGCTGTGGGAAGTATCTAATCTACTGCTCTGCCATGCACCTCACATAGTTACAGCAAAACCTGTACCTCTCACTCCAAAAAAAGTTTTCAGGAAAGGAACTCAAATTACTTTTTTTTTTTTAACAAAACAAAACAAAACAAAACCCAAAACAACACAAGCAATCCCTATTGCACTGCCTGGAAATGTGTAAATACTTAATACCAATTTTTGAAGGTGTAATGGGGACCCAAAGACATTAAAATCAGTGCCTTTGAAGGCTTCTCCCATGATGCTACAATAGTTTTTGTCATGCGGGTAAAAAATGTCTGTCTCCTCTTTTAAGTAAAATGTCTATCTCCTTCCTTATCACAAGTGGTCTAGTGAATGTCCATATAACCACAAAGAATAAAAATATCATCTATTCTCTTAAAGATTATGAAATACTTATGTGCCCATCACAGTCATCCAGACATAGTCCTCAGGCTTTGTTGAATTCATGACCTCAAACCCTTTTGATTTTAGGAGGCACTAAAGTAATTTGGGGTCTGGGACAGTTCAATCCTAACAAAGATTTTCAAAGGTACCTTTGCTTGTCTTCCTGTGGGTGAACCAACTTTGCTTGCAGATGAACCACTTCCTGCGCTGAACAGTCCCTGAATTCTTTGCTGAGACGTTTTCTGGCAAGAGACAGCCAAGTCCCAGGAACAAAGCATGGATGAGACTTAGAGAGAGTGGTTTCTCTGCTCTGAGGCTAACATCCTCTGTCCATCTATCTGAAGCTTTCAGATACCCATATTGACCCAGGTGTCTAGCACTGGTAGCCAATATGAGGCATACAGAGTTAGAAGCCACTTCTGAAAGTGTTACACCTTGAACTTTTGCTTCAGTCTCTCCATCTGCAAAATGCAGACACCAGTAATTTACTTTAGAGGGCAATTAATATGTTTTTCCCCTACTTCTAATCATACTTATGTGCAAATGCTCTATATTCTGAAACAGGTCTTTAAATTCTCAAACCTGAATACAAAAGGTGTCCCTCTTAAATTGGATTATTTCCTATGGATTGACCCAGAGAGAAAAAAATCCATGCAAACTCCTTTTGACTCAGAAAAACCGATTCTATGCGGCAAGCCAACGTCTTGCAGACAACCTATTTCCCAACTCCAATCCTGATGAGTTTAAGATTTGCATGCAAAAATTTACCAAGTTCTTCATAAATTTGGTTTATAAGAATCATTGTGCTTTACACTTTTTTTTCCAAATAGCGGTAGTTAGACATGGACCTCAAGCCAAGCAGCAGATGTTGGGCTTTCCATGCAGAAGGCGGCTGCCAATGACCCAGAGGATCCCCTCTTACTAATGAGATGCTGCTTTCATACACTTACAGAGTCTGTTAAGTGAGAATAAATTGCAGTGCATGTCACATTCATGTAATTTTAGGACAAATCTGTGCAGGTTGTCTCCTCACAGTGGAAAAGTCTACTGCATTTTGGAAGGGGAAGGAAGCAAAAGGCTTTTCTTTATGGATGGCAAAACACAGCAAGTGCAACGTTGGTAACTCACCCACTGGTGATTATGATGTCTCAGGGACAGAACCAGAATGGGACGCAGAGATTTGACTTCTAAACCCCTGCACTAACTTATTATGTAATAACGTAATCTTGTAATGTACTATTTATGGTTGGCTTAGGCAATCTTACCTAAAAGGCCTCATGAGAAAAGTTACACTCCAATACATATAGATGTGATAAAATCTATCTAGGCTAATCAACAGGCATTTGTACAATTAAAAAATGCCCAGTGAAGGTTGAGGCCATATTAGCTACAGACCCCAGCAGGCTTTCTGAAAGCAACACCAGCCCCAAAGAAGCCTGGTTCAATAAATATGTCCCTAGTCAGAACCATAAAGACTAATACAGGCTGTCTGTCAGATCAAGTTGATGGTTTGCCTGCTTCACACTGGACTGGCATTTCATTGTCTAGACCAAATGTTTGGTAGCATGCACCAGGCTCCCTGGCTCTGTTCTGGTGCAAATTAAATAATTCTCTCGATAAGAAAACCCGCAAATGGACTATTAGTTAGTCTACACTGGGGTCAAGATCATATATGCATATGGATATGAACTGTGTCAGATTTGGCTCCCTCAGCTTCCTCTAGTTCTCTAAGAGCACTGGTCAAGAGACTCGAACAGTAGTAACAAAACACCTTTCTCTCAGGGAACACATGTTGTTCTCCAAAACAGCAAGAACTATAAGCACAGTTAAGCTCAGCCTATGTCAGAACAACTCTCAGAACATGTCCCAGCATAAGCAGCATCTCACCAAAAACACTCCAGTTCACAGATGTTTAAATTTGAGTACCTTCCCCTTTACCATACAGTGGGCACGCAACCAGAAAGTGTCAAAAGACTTAGATCAGAGAAGGACTAGGAAAGAACAACCAACCCTTAATTTACAGCCATGAATTAAGTGGTGGGTGCCAGTGCAGACTGAAGACCACAGACAGAATACTCTTTATGAGACAAATCTGGCAGAAAGAAGAGCTGTATTCTGCAAGGACTGAAGGCTGTCTGCATGAAACAACCCACTGCAGTAATTCCTAACAGAGGTGGCATGAATAGTGGATGTTCATTCTGTATCAGAGGGGAAGTTCCTTAGTTGCCCAATAGACAGCATTTACTTCTCAGTATTTTCTACTCACCAAATGATGCCCAAAGTAACCCCAAGTTGGGCACAAGCTGAGGCCTTGCAGACAGTTTAGCAAGCATGGCTTTTTATAAGACCAAATAGTAGAACTGTCCATTGCCTCAGTATTTTTTGCTTTTATCAGTGCTTCAGCTCTTTCCACAGAGATTCTTACCTTTCATTTAAAAAGTTTCTACCCTTTATGGTTGTGGAGAAAAGCCTGCAAACATGGTTCTAATATAACCTAGTGGGTCAGAAAACAAGCCAAAGAAAAAAACCTCACACTTATTTTTCCTAACAACTAAATTATGATTTTTAAGCTGATGTCACAGAGTTTATGGTAACTTGACTCAAGGTTTTTGAATGACTAAGGTTAGAAGTACTTTAAGATATCAAACTAGCAACCTCCCCAAACAAAATAAACAAAGCTCTCTCCACAGCTATTCCAGAGAAGATTAACTCCTTTCCTGCCAGCTACATCTCTCATTGCTATAAACATGGAAAGCAATGACAGCTTTCAACTAAGTCTCTCTCCAAAAGGCCAGTAGGTCCTGCCTATAACAAACTCTCAAGCCAAGTGATATAATCCTCCCACACTGTGATGTCCATATTCCACCTCCACAATAGAATTACCAGACTTCCAGTTACTCATACCTTCATTGTAAATAAGAAAATGGATGTTAGACTATCAAAAGGCACTTGAGGACTTTCTCAGAGACATTATAAATAATTTAAGCAAATAAGACTAACAAAGAACATGACTGTGTCATTACCCTATGTCTTGTTGGTTCTAGATTGTTCCCAGTGCTCTTGATCAGAACATCGTGTGTGAAGAAGAAAATGCAATTTTAATGAAAAAGCTCCTCTCCCTCCAAAATCAACACAAATGGCCATACAGCATTTCCATCAAGATCAAGTATTTATAATATCAACAATACACTATGACTTTACAATTATCTAAAGGATCTTTTACTTGAAATCATGAAGATCTTGGATCTCCCACTTTCAGTTTATAAAGGTTGCACAATCAGATTCACATACCATGAAACTTCCATTCCCCTTCAGCTCTGTTTTGGTCATCCTTTGTTTAATATCACATTTATCATGGATACATTAATTTGAAAAAAGGCCTCCCACACACATCAAAAATAATCTGCATCACGCTCTATCTTCAAAATTGTTACACAGATTACTCCTGCCCCATGACACACCACAGACATACATAAAAGAAAAACAATGATGTTACTTACTAGGTACTCCAGACACCAGCCGTAACGGACGTAATACTCGGAAAGCCCGCAGTGCTTTAACATCGAATCCGGCACCTTTTCCTCCTATTGAATTCCCCCCATCTGCTTTGGTTGCTTGTTCTAAAATTGCACTAAAAAGCCTGCAAAAAGAAAGAGGAAACAATCTGTAGGCAGACAGCAAGGCTTGGGCTAAACAGGAACAGAGATCATCATCATCATATCACCCAAACTATCTCACAGACCTGTGAAGAGTGTCACACATCTCAGTCGACATTCACATATGGTGGAGGAGAGACAGACTCTTCCCATATGCAATAGCTTAATGGTGATGTCTATACCATTTGCAATACACTTTGTTTCTGGAGCAGACATAAACACGACATACTCCTTCAGCCTAATGGCTTCTTACAGCCAGCTACGGACTACCACAGCGACCAGCCTGCCTGGTAGCACGTGGATGTGTGGTCCCTGCCGTGTGTGCTGGGGCTTGCCGGGTGCTTCAAAATGGCCTTTCTGGCAATGCCTTGTGCTGAATTTAAAGGGTCACCAACAGCAGAGTACGTGGGTCAGATTCTGAAGGCAGCCTTCAGGCTGTCCTTACCAGGCAGTCGGGACTTACTTAGCGGGCGGAAAGGCAAGAAAGCACAAATTTTAGGTTTTGCCCTTTCTGCTGCCAATACTTTGCTGCCTTTATTAACCAACAATCCACCATGGAGAAAAAAATCATCATCCATAATTAATCCAATCATGAATTATCTGTCACCCATTTTACAAGGAATTGAGATTCACCAAGGTCACTGCAGGCAGAACTTGGTGTAAAACTCAGGGATCTTTCAAGGTGCCAATTTTTAGATAAGGGAATATGCTTAGATTATGTGCTTGTGTATCCATTTGTAAATTCCCTGACGCATTGGCTAGGGAAAGTGCAAAACTGTAGGAGTCTTATTATTAGAATGTTTTATTATACCAGTCTTAATGTTTTATCTTGGCTAGTTAGGAGTAGCTGCTTTAAGGAGAAGATGTTTCACTTGGAACGCATTTGAAAAGGCAGAGCAAGGAAGAAAAGACAATGTACTTCTGTGAAAGAGCTGAAGGCTCACCCTATGTGTTAATAAGAACTTGATTTAATAAATTAGCTTTCAGGAAGCAGCTTCCATTTTTCTGGTAAAACATTAGTACCTTTGGGGGAGGACAGATTCCTCATGAATTTGCTAATGACATTGCTTTCAGCCTTAAAGTCATCAGCTTGAACCCAGCCAAATTCAGTAGAGGTTAAAAGCTGTTCCAGTCTAAATGGATGTTTGGCGCTCAGTAGAAAATGCTTGCCTGTGAGTGGCAGAGACCCCTTGGCCCTTAGCTTGCCATGGAGGTACCAGAGGTAACTTTAAAGAAGCTGCCTGGGATGCCAGAAACAGCCTAGTTGGAGTGGCTGGGATTCAGCACTGGCTGATTTCTCTCTCAGACTTTGCAGACTGCAGTGCCTCTGTCAGGTTCTCATCTATACGCCCTGACTGGCATATTCCACAGAGAGCCCCCAAACTGCATATCAAGCAGAGGCTGCGCTGCCTGATTGCTTTGCAAGGAGCTCCAATCCCTGCAGTCCACCGTTAAAACTTACTGATAGAGCCAACAAACAGAGAGAGCTTGCCCTAGATAGAAAAAGAAGGATTCATTTACTGAAGCATCTAAGCCAACACATTTCCCCAGCACTAAATCCGCACAAAAACATGGATTAGGGGAGTGCAAATGCGAAATTAGATTCTTAAGCAGTTTTCAAAAAAAATTCATATAAAGAGTCTTATAAAACTTGTCAGCTGTGACTGAGGAACTCCTAACTGGATCTATTCAAAGCCTCAACTTCAAGCACTGCAGAAAGATTTAACAACTAGGTAACAAGCGTGGGAAAAACTGTGTGTGCCGAGGTTGGATGCTGAGTTTGTAGGTGTTGCAGACTGAGAAGCAGGATGCAGAGAAGACAAAAACAGAGCCTATGAGAAATACTGCATTGACTACAGATATCACAGAGAGAGATAAACAAGGGCTGATGCAAAGAACATGAATTATTGGAATGTATGTATTACTTGAGCTGTGTACACAAATTACACAGTTGCAATTTTCTGCTGGTCTTCATAATAGAAACGCTGTAGGTCAAATTTGGCCTAATGTATTTTCAGTAAGCTAGTGATTAAGCTCTAGAAATATGCCCTATTTCTTATTCAAACGTTTCTATCTTCCTAGTCAACAGAATTCCCATACTAGATGATGAGTGACATACCTATACAACAGTCCCAGTCTCCTGGGATCCTCTGGAGGAAAAAGAATTCACTGCAAAAGGTTTCTTACGCTGCTTTTCAGCTCTCTTGCAATGCTGAAGACAAGAAATCTCAAGGAACTCTGAGTCAGCAACTATACAAAACTGAAAGTCCATTCTCCCGGTCCCCATTATCACTGGCCCCATGTTTTACCAAACAGCAGCTCTTGGCAGCTGGCACCAAAGGCATTTCTCTTGCCACCCATGCAATGGACAAACCATGAGCTGCTCTAGATTTCTGCATTCTAGGAAAAGCTATACACGGCTTAAATTAATTCAAGAGGAGCAGAAACTTGACCAGTAGGATGGCTACTCCATTGGAGCTAGAATGTGCCTTCCCAGACTAATGCAGCTACACTGCAGGCCAGTTGGCCCTGTTTGTGTGCTCCAGCATTGATGTGCCAACCATGCTCTCTTGAGGTACCCACAGTCATCTGCCTACTGTACTTCTGGAATAATTTGCAGTAATTCCTGCTGCTCCTTATTTACAAACCTATGTTTAAACTTGAATTGCATTATTCCTGCTAATCCTCCTCTAAGGCATTTATTCCATGCTTAATATCTCTCCCTGTACTAATTCTGCTTTTTACTAATGCAATACAACTTTTTATTTCTCTCATTTATGTCACTCTCTCTCCTTTTTGTATTGGGGTCTAGACTGTGCCCAATCTGGCGTACTGAATCTCTACTCCACTCCTCAAATTTATAGTACATCTTGCCAATCCTACTTCATCGTCCCTATTGCCTCCTGAGTTAGGGCATGGGCAAATATCTATGACTCAGAGGCTACAACTACCACATGCTTTTTTGGCTGTAACTCATTATGACCCAGAGGGGAGGAAAAAAATAAAATAATAAAATGTCCTGTTCAGAAATAGCACCAATGATAAGACACAGAAGAAACGTAAGGCTTCTGACAGCCCCTGCCATTATCCTCTAATTACGAAAAAAACCCACAACCCATATTCAGTTTGTAGTTTCTATGAGCTCTACAGACTTTCTAGTTTTTCAGCTAATTGTTTTCCAATCCTACAAAAGATGGATAGATGTTAAGCTACTGATACAAAACAGGAGGCCAGAGTCCTTCTACCTGTATTTACATGGGAAAATCTGCTCTTTGCTGAAAACCTCTGGGAAAAGCTTACAGAGGGTATGGTGGAGCGAGGTGCAGTTCTTGCCTTCTCTTCTCAGTAGGTGAGTTAGCTGAAATGTATGCTCCAAGCATGGTGTAAGAACACTGCTGACAGAGAAATCAAAGTCTGGATGGTATAAAAACGCAAGAGGGCTAATCTCTTGTGGCCACTGAAAACCTCACCATTTAAAAAAATAAATAAATACAGAAATCAATTTTATTTCCTTCCAGCTAACTACTTTCCACCAGCCTAAATTCATGCCCCATTTTCATTTGGAGATAGTACTTTCCACTGATGAAGCACAATTAACAGCATCTTGAGTTCTGAATTTCACTTGTGGCATGACTACACCTAAACTAATTTAATTTGACACACATGAACTATAAAGCAGAAAATAAATTTCTGTCACACACATGCATGTATGGACACATTCCACTTTTTTATTTTTACATTTACTTGTGAGGTATGAAGCTAGTCTCACTGTTTTTCTTTCTTATATTTTTTCTGTTTCCCTTTTGACATCTGAAATATCAAAAATGTTTTCACTTTGCTAGATGACCCCAAGAGCAGCATGATAAGGCTGTAACCTGCTCTACAGCTCTTCATCTCTTCCTCTGTGGGGAGGGCGCGCTGATTTTTATAACATAAAAAAAGAACTTGTCAAGGGCCTTCAGAATGTAAAGAGAAAACAGAAGGCTTGGTATTTCTAAGGCCAAAAATCAGCAGAAAAACAGCTGAAAGAATCCTCATAGGTATAAAGAAATAGTAAAGTACAATGATTTTTTTTTCACAACGTTTTACAGTTCACCTCTGATTTGTGAGTGTGAAAGTGTTTGGGTCTGCCCTTTAGAAACTCCCCACAGGTCTTCAGAAAGAGATATACTGTGACCACATTTTCCAGTCTGCTTTGAATTTCAGATCCTTCCCAAATACCTTCACCTGCTTACCTTCCCAAGTAAGACTGCCTTTCAAATTATGACACCTTTTTTTCTGGCAGAAGCTATATGTCCTTGGAGAATAACTGTGCTTAGCAGACAAACCACAGCACTTCCAGGAAAGACAGATATTCTTCTAGCACAACATTGTCAAGTTAGCCTTCTCTCAAGAGAAATTTCCTTCAACAGCCTAATATTAAAGGACATCACTATTATATCTGTAAGTTCTAATGTTTTCCAAAAGAGGAACAGTAAAACTTAAGGAAGTAGGAAACAATTTGACTAATCATTAGTGTTTGTGGGTTGTGCCTCATTAGGCATCTTACAGGTGCGATCTCTACTCTTAACTAATAATGTTCTTATCCACAGAGCCTCTGACTGATACCCTCATACAGACATTTTTCTTCAAAGCAGCATTTAATGGTGCTGCTATAGCAGGGTCACGGACTATTTAAAGATAAGCTAGAATCAAGCTTTAAAAGACTTAGCTGGTGAATAAGCAGATCTCCCACACTGCAAGAATGATAAGCTGTTACAAGCCTACAGGTCTAAAGTGCATCCTTTCTCCAGAAAATGTAGCAGTCGTGTTCAGTGCTCCCCTCTGCTGCTGCTGCGTATTCCTATGGCCTTGTTAGAACCACTGACTCTAAAATCCCTTTGGATACCAGGGGACCTATCTTCAGAAGGCAGGGCAAAGCATGCAGGCGCATTGTTACAAATTTTTTTTATAGAAACTGAGCCTTCCCTCTAGAATTTATGCTTGGTCCTACACATGTCCATTTTCCTCTTACTCTATTGACTTGTATGTTTTAACATAAATTGAGCCAGTTCTGCTGTATTATCTCTTCAAGATACAGGTGGTAAGCAGTGTATGCTAGGTGGATTTAGAGACAAACAAAGGATCTAAAACCTGTCTTGGTTTTTTCTCCTTTAACTTCTAACAGTACTTGAAGAAGTATTTTCCATCTAGCCTTTCTATTTTATGTAGCAAGGACGATCATCCTTGAAAATGAAGATGATTCCTAAGGCAGAACAAGCACGAATGGCAATTACCACAGTTGTTTGGGGACTTGATGCTTCTGGTATGAGTCCCACACCATCCTTTGCCCCACATAGTAAATAAATGCCTCTGTCCAGTGCTACAGCTGTGTCCAAATTACTCAGCTTTCTCCAATAGCTCCATCAATAGGCAGAAAAAGACACCACAAGGAAACGTTACCAGCACTTGCTTTCTTCCTCCTCTCTCTCTCCCTTTAGAATTTATTTTAAACCTTTTCCATAGGACTTCCTCCTTGACAAAATATTCAAATACACTGAAATTTAAACATAATGTCATTGAGGGGTTTCAGACAGAGCCTAGGAAAAGGAGACAGGGCAGAACAGTAACAGATGGTACCACCACGTAGATTTTGCAGAGCGGTTATGGAGAGAAAAAGCAGTGCACCAGCATAGGCTGTGGTACTGTATGAGTGAGTTTAAACAGATAAACATCAAAGGAACCCATCTGGCCTTGAAGTGGAATCTGTCACTTGAGATTGTTACTATTTAACAGAGACCTTGGGGTCTTGGCTGTGTTTATTATACTCATGTAATCCCTCCCCAGTTACATTTTTTGTTTGCCATCTAGTGACTGAGAGCTGCTGGAGGCAAGAGCAGACAGAAGAGCTGAGAGCTGCAGCTTCTGTCAGTGGCAAGGGAATTAATTTTACTCTGAATATCATCTTGCTGATTACCTGCCCTCGTAGGAAAATTGAAAAGGACTGTACTTAAACTAGATATAATGCTGCCCTGTGATTTCTGGAGCTCTGCTCTTTTGCGTTCCAATGGAAGAAGAAGAGGTAACATGTCCTCTTTAAAAAGTCTCTTTCTCATAAAAATGAAAAGGGAATAATCACATTCACAGGACTTTTGTTCTCCAATCTTTCTTCAACTTAAGCAGCAATTCCCAAGCAGGTGAGATATCTGAGGGCATTCAAAGGCAGAACCAGCTACAGAACTGGACATCAATGCCAGGGTAGGGGCTGGGGATTTTCTGACTTCCGATTACTAATTTGCTGTTGGATCCTCTGGCTGCAGGTAGGAATGAAGGAGAAAAACAATTGGGCAGCACTGCCATAAAGAGAAGCGTTATGCCCATGTGGAGGTAGAGAGGTCTTGGGACTAAGAATAGGTTCCAGCTTGTCCTCCCTCCCCCTCACTGGGAATTCTCCTTCCACCCATTTTTCCCCATGATGACAGAAAGTGGGAGGGATTGGGTGGCACACAGCAGTTTGCTGATGTAATTTTGGGGGGCCACTACAAAAATGGTCAAGGAGCTAGATAGACTTTGATTTGGGGCAGAAATTATGAGGGGGTTTTGATGACTGAGAGCATCCCTTTTGACATTTTCCCTATGAACTGATGCGGGGTTTCCTTGGTAAAGAGGTGAAAAGACTGCAAGTTTTTGTGGGCGATGAAACTCTAACAATGGAGTGGTGGGAGGATGGGACAAATTACTTAAGCAAAGAAATACTTGTTCTCTTTGTCTTCAGGCATAGTTTATCCTTCACCTCTTCCCTTCAACAACCACAATTCAAACCCCTTGCTTATCTCTTACCCTTAGGAAGAAAAAGCAGAAGGTGTTTTACATTGCTTTTATTCGAATGAATTAAATGCCAAGCTTGAACAACATGGAGAGGAATAAGGGGATTAGAAAGGTTGCAGCTCAAAGTGGAAATTTGATCTACAATAGAAAAATTAGTCTTTAAAAAGGTTAAAACATTAAAAGGGTTAAAAATCAAGTGTGGAAATCACCAGCAGAACAGTGCAATTGAACTGAAGAACACATTTTTATTTGTAAGTATGAAAACATGGGATTTAAATTTTTCATCCAACTTTGAGAATAAGAAAGAGTAAAAGTTCACAAGATGGCAGAATTTATTCGTCATCCAACTCTAATCTTAATTAAAGGATCCCACCTAGATTTTTTTTTTTAAATATTCATACAGATTTACAAGGGATTTTCTTCCAATTAAGCATATTCAGGCATTTGACTTTGTCCAACAGCCTTGCACTGCTTCCTCTTTTTATCCTGTTCCCAAAAAGCAGTTTAATTTCCATGTCTTGCAAACCATTAAAAGCCTTGGAAAAGGCTAAGCAGCAAGGGATACCACACAGAAAATGTACATCAACTGATTGTCAATCCTTAATCTTTACCCCAAGGTAAATCATTGCTACACACTGAAATTAGCATGAATCAAGTTATACCTGCAGAAGACCAGTGAGTTAACTATCTTTTTAGGTTACACAATAAAACTTGGTAAAATGTGGAACCTGTAGGGGGGCTAACACAGGAGGAACAAATGGTGGTTGTAGGAGGAACATGATGGGCAGCAGCCTCTAACATCACCCATACGTAATGTACCAAGCATTCACCCACCCTCATGCTCCCAAGGGTTGCCAGTATCCCCACGTGTGCAGTGCATTCAAAGACAAAATGTCGGTACTCACCCTACTACCACAATTATAAAATCTAGTAAATTCCAGCCATTGCGGAGGTAAGCGTTGGGGTGAAAGAGAAGTCCATATGCTATTACTTTTAAAAATGCTTCCACTGTAAAAATTATGAGAAAGAGATACTCCACTCGTTCCTGGGGAAGATAAGAGAACAAGAGAGACAATGGTTAGTGCAAGTGACAAAGTGTGGATAAGGACGTTTTCTTCTGTCACAGTCCGCCCAGGTAGCCTCCAACTCACTGCCTAGCCAGTTAGGTACATTTAACATGCACGGCTTGCCGGAGAGCTTTTCTCCTCAGACTTGCATAGTCTGCAGCCAGTTTGACAGGACAGTGGCAGTACATTTTGGTTAGGCTCTGAAATTTGCTGCCCTTGCTTTTGGCAGGGTCTAACCACTGCATAAGCCTGTACAAAGGAGGAGGGGAGAGGGTCAACAGGCACGTTCTAGCACTCAGCTTTCTACAGAGTACATTGCCAAATATTGTCAGAATGAGCTGCATCCAGTCCTTTTCTACCTCTGGAGAGGAAATATTGCTGGATGCAATGCTGTGGAGAGAGATGGGGAGAAATAAAGAGAGGGGCCCACCTGAGACTGATGCATGTGTCAAACTGTACCTTCTTTGGGATTCCCTTTTCTGTTGCTAGGGAATAGGTAGGCTGGATATTGGTGGTAAACGATTTACAGATCAAGCTGACTAATGCTAAAGGCTTTTAGTAATTTCATCAGAAATGTATATGTCTCCATGAAATACAGGCTGCAATTAAGCATATCCAAACAAAGTCACTTCCAGTGACAGTACAGCCTGATTCAGGACAAGCAAGCGGGCTTTTGGAGTCAGTATGCAGGCTCACTCTCTCTCATCTCTGGTGTTTTTAGCCCCAGTATGGAATATGAATAGCAGTGTTGCAGAAATGGTAGGGACCTCCACCTAAGTAGGAGGGAAACTGCAGCATTAGGTAATCACTACAAAAGTGCTGCGTGGCAAGCTGAGTGGGAAATAAGTGTGTGAAAACTAGATGACAGCAAAAGGAGATTAGGTCCCTACAAGGTCAAACTACAAAGTTATTAAAAGTTCACATTAAAGAAATAAAAATTTGAGATAAATACAAATTAAAACATCCTAGGCATTCCTGGTCATATCTTACAGGGTACCCAGCAAGACAATCAGGCAGGTTACTACTTTATTTTTCTTTTCAGCTCCAAACTGCAATTGCCCTGTTCCTCTGTCCAGTTGAGTGCATGTATGACACTTTTATGTGATACAGCAATACAAAATGTGCAGGATTACAAAAAAATCATTCCATCATTTGACAGCTGCCCATGTGAACATCTTCCATTCATCTCCAGGTAATTAACAACTCACTAGCAACCCATTCATCAAAAAAAGGCAACTGCATGTTTACATTAATGTGTTATTTTACACAACTGAGAAATCCCATCTGGCAGTAGCAAGTACACGTTTGTGCTTTAAAATATTACTGTTTTCCCTCAGACAATGCTTTCATAATGCCTGTAGTATTCCCCAATACTTAGTACAGGGAATACCTAAAAAAGAAAAAGTATCATTCTGCAGTTATCTGACCCAGTCGTAAAGCTTTTGAATGGGCCCACAGCACAGAATTTGTTCATTGTTGTCCCAGATGGAGACAGGTCAGCACACTAAGGATTTCCCTCCCCTTGAGCTCAGAGAAGCAAACAACAGCATACAACACTAGTGACTACTATGTCCCCAGCTCTACAAATAGTAAGTGCATTATTTTATTTAGTACAGAAATTGGCACATAAATGCTAACAGCCAGGAGCCCAGCTAGGGGCTTGGCCACAGAAAAGAGCTCCATAATGGCTTGCACACTCCTAGAAGGGACTAACCTGGCAGCCCTTCTCCTTCCACTGCTGCTGACAACAGAATGGGTACTAATTGATGTACAAATCATAGTCAGACAGACCCAAAAAATCAAGCTCTATGCACATACTTGTCAAGTAAGACAAGCTGTCACGAAACCTCTTAAAAAAACAAACAAAAAACCCAACAAAAAACCAAACCAAACCACAAAATGATTGTATGATGGGAAGTCTATGCAGTCTTTCTGATTGCCCTGCACCTTTGTGCTGCCACATGCCTCTATCAGCATCGCGCCAGGCCAGACGCAGTAGCTCTGCCTGGGAGGCGATGCCCTACCTCTGACAGCACAAGGTAAAGCCTGTGTAGAGGCTGGGTGAAGATGGAAATGGGCTCTCTGTGTGAAGAACCTGCCCTGAACCGAGAACGGGAGTAGGGAGTGTTGTGCGTGGGATGGACGTAGCCTCAATAGGGATGAATGAACATCTTTTAGGACAGAAACGAAAATTTCTCTTGCTGCAGCCCAGCCCATTAATGGGTCTCACTCCCTGTTTCAGCCAAGGGCTTTCCACAGTTGTGGGCAAGCTCTCTTTCCCTCCCACAAAAAGGGCCACAGTAGGTCCGAAACCACTCTCTCATTCAGACTACCTTTGAGGTTACGCTGTGCGCTCAATTCATCTGGCGTCCCACTCCATAAACAGAGACATGGGCTCATGGAGAAGTGCTGTAGGCCCTAATAGACAGCCTTCCCCTAAAACCTCTCTTGGCGGTCACAGCCTAGACTGATATCAAGAGGACGATGAGGACCCCACCCTCTCATTTAATAACTCCACGTCCAATTTGAAGCAGATCGGCAGAACAATTGATGAGGAAGGCCTAAAGCTGATCCCATGCCCAGTGATTTAACAGCAAGCACTGTCCTTCACCTCCGGGCGCCCTAGGACAAATGCTGCTGCCAGCTTTATCTGGCTTTATGCTTCTTCTGTGGCCACAGTGCTACGCAGGCCTGCCCAGCCAGAAGAGCCTTTCCACTCCATGAATTTCATTGAAATTCCTGTACTAATGCAATGAAAATCCAAGAAAGCAAATACTTGAGAAAATTCTGGAACAACTTTTTAAAAAAAAATATTTAATACTGCACAGAGCAGCCAGTATTTCAACAACTAACAAGTTCCATTTGGTTGGGTTTAGGAGCCTCATACCTTTTTTCCTCTAAAGATGCTTATGGGACTACAGAGTCCTGTTTTGTTATTGTAATAATGCTGTTTGTTGAACCATGTTATTGAAGTAATAATATGCCAAAATATTACACACACGCATATATATACCTATACATAGATATATGCATACGTACATATACAACTACAAGCTGTTTGAATAAATTCCTTACAATGCAGTGTCTAAGGTGGAAAGTTCCATAAAAAATAAAAATCTATAAAAGTCTCTGAAATGAACATAAGATACAGAATGCTAAGCAGAGGAGAGAGATTTTATGATCCTCTGCACTTAAATTAATGATTTCAGGATCTAAAACTGAAGCAAAAATCCTGCTGAGATTAAACAGTGCAGCTACTCCAAGACCATTTCAGGATGCTACTCCTGCTTAGACTCGAGAAGAATTTGAAAAGCCTACAAATTAATTTGTGTTCCCCTTTCTCCTTATACTATAAAACTCAAGAGCCTCCATGAACACAGCATAACTCAGTAATGACGTAGCATAACTGGGTTCCCAGGAACCTGGGTTGCAGTCCCAGTTCTGATGCCACCTTGCCTGGTGAACTCACAGACATGACTTAGCCACCCCCTGCCTCTAGGTTAGAAATGAGAGGAGGACCTGTTGCCATCAGCAGTCACAGAACAATTAATTTGCCTCTGTTAAATGGGCATTTACACTTCTGGCTGCTCATTTGAAGTTTTGCTCTCACAGGTTAGGCAGACTGGGCCCCAGTGTTTCAAGCTCCCACGGGGCATAGCACTGCAAAGTATCCATAACCCCCAGTCCTCTGAGAAGCCAATTTGGTGCCATTTTAAAAGAAACCAAGCTAGACAAATATTGGCATTTCTTTTTGAGAGGTCCCTGCTGACAGGGAGGGAGGGAAGGAGCTGCCCACTACCTTTGTGGGAGGGAAAGGAGAGAGCAACAGCATTGCCCCTTGAAACACAAATCCAAACCACAGCATCAAAAGAGAGGGAACTGACTTTGGAGCTGTGAGAAAGAGAGAACAGTATTTTTCTATTTGTGTCTTAGAAATGGGAACCCTGTTGATGTGGCTGAGATACATGAAGCGTATTGCAGATTGCAGAATTACAAGGCAGGAGCTTCCTGCTTGGGCAATAGTGATGAAGATGTTTCAAAAACCACAGAAAGAAACCAACAATATATGAGTGGAAGAAGAGGAAGGACAAAAGTTTTAGAAAACTGGCCAGTCTCTGGAGTATACGCAGATGTTCTGGGACTGACTCTACCACTGTTTTTTTGAGTTTGTTTTGTTTTTTGTAGATACAGGACATAAGCATCAGTTACCCTAGCTAACAGATTAGCCAGCACTAACATTGCCAAGAAAAAGAACTGTACATCATCTTAGTCTTAATGAAGAAACAAACATTAACTTACTGTTAAGGCTGTAAGATATATTTCCAAAAGAGGATTACTGTATTAAGTACGAAACCCCTCTAATCCCTTATGCCTTCTGAAGACGTCATATGTTTGTTTTGTTTATAATTTTTAAACTGTACCTAATGACATCCTGCATTCATAAAAGGAGTCTGAAAACAGGAAATCCAAGGAAATTACCGTAGGGTGCCACAAGGCTTTTCTCCTGTCAGGAAAGGAGTGAGTAGACCACTGCTGTTTCTGAGAAATGGTCCTCAGAATGATTCACTGTATCTTGATCCTAGCTCTCCAAACCCCATCCACCCAGCAGCACTACTAGGTTATAACATTTTCTTTGCAAGAGTTACTCAAGGCTCAAATCACAGTCAGGTCCTCACATCTCATACGCCCCAGTCTGAAGAGTTTACAATCTAAAATTCAGTCACAAAAAGTTTTCTCAGACTTTGCTGTCTCGCTCTGCTTGCGCTCTGCTCAGTTTGTTACAGATCATGTTTCAAAAACTAGAGCTTATATATTTGAAGCAATGTGCAGCAAGCCCTGCACAGCTAGAACCTTTATGAAGCTGCCTGTTTGACCTTAGACCATGTTACGTCAGTGTCTGCATTATTATTCCCTAGTGCTTCCTTAAACATAAGAGAATACGTTTCTTCAGTAACGCAAATACTCAGTAGTCCAAGGAAAACAGCAGTATTTTAAGGACCTCTGTCATATAGGATGTTTTGGCATTAATTGCATAAATAGGCTCTGAAAGAAACAAGTCAGAGTGGAAGCATTCAGACTTTTTCCTAGTAGGGAAAACAATTTTTTCTGATGGGCAGTAAGGACACTAAACTACAGTGCTGGGAAAGATGGCCCAGAGACTTTATCAAAAAAGGTTCCATGTTTTTGGATTAAAAGTTATCATCACATCCGAGGTACGGATATCCTCATTGTGTAAATATGCTGACCTGGAGACTACTGTTAGCATTAATAACTTTGACCTTCGGTGAGGAAAAGCCTTATGCGTGCACTTAAAGGATCAATTCAATAAAGCAGATGTTAAGACAGGTTTGTTGACAATCAGTTACCTCTGAATGTACTCAATTACTCAGGAGACATTTTCAGCTATGTATGCCTGAAAATAGTACACAAGCACGTGAGGGAATAAAGCTTAAAGCAGGGAACATGTTTGGATTTTTTTTTTTCTTTCTTTCTCCTTAAAACTACTGCCATTGCAGAAACAAGTGGCCATATCTATCTATTTGATAAATAGAAAGAGATGACAAGATAACATACAGCCAAACATAACTCCATTTGCTGTTACTGCTGTTCCTAAAACACACTGTCCCTTCTTTTACCTGTTCCCCAAAAGGAATATTCCCCAAAATTGAGCAAAAGAACACTATCTGATTTTACCCGATGGGTAAAATAAGTCCAAAGAAGGAAGTGGGTGACTGGCATTCAACTAAACATAACCCAAGTCAGAACAGCTTCTGAAAGGTTAGATTTCCAAATATGATCAGCGTTGCCTTCTCTCCACTCCACCCAAAGGCAGTGTCTATATAACATCAGGCTTTACAATGAGCAGAGTTAAATTCATACCAAGCACTGCAGAAATATCACCTTTTAACTAACACCTGTAAATGGGAGATACTCTCACATGCAGCTACTTTAAAGGTGTCCAACACTAGAAGTATAAACCAAAGATAGAATTCTCATTAATATGAAATGGGGAATTATAAAACAGGAATGTAGTGCAAGCCAGCCATTGGTACTTTATGATAATTCATAATGTGTCCATGATGCATTTAAAAAATTTCCACTGAAATGAATAGAAGAGAGGACACTAATAGTTTTGAATGATTACAGACCTGATACACATCCTATATTCAAGAGTGCCTTGGCAAATCAACAAATACTTCATGCATAGGTCTTTTGAGGGATCTAGTCTAAGCTCCATGTTTTTCTTACAGCACTTTGGCAAGGATCAATTTGAATTTATTTACAGGTTCAGTGGAATTACATTTTGTGTCAGAGTCCAACTGTAACACAAAGCCAAGGTACAAGGGGGTCAATCCCCTGTGCTAGGTACCTTGTACAAATACGATTTCCCTTTCTGTGAGCCATATGATCCTTATTCACTCAAACTAAAATACAGATGATTAATGCCATTACTGTTCTGATTTGCTATCATTTCACCTACATTTTTTGACTAACGTTAGGTGGAGAAACAGGCTCCAGCTATAGAGAATAATGTAATTATTGGGAATCCTACATTTCAGAAGAGGTTGATGTGCCAATATAATTTGGACCACAATATGAGAGGAGTATTATTCTGAAACCTCTATACTGAAGAACTTAATTTAATATTGAAGACAGCCCTGCTTTGAGTTGGAATTTGGACTAGACAAGCCACAGAAGTCCCTTTCAACCCCTATTTTTTTCCGACACTCTATATGCATATTTTATCATTCTAAATGCACCTCTAGTCCTCAGAATAATCTAACAAACTCGCTATTGCCTTTCCATTGCACATCAATGTTTCCCAGTGGGATGCCCCATTCTCCACAATAGAGGTGGTCAAGCACGCACCTTTCTGGATTCAAATAAAGGATTATGCATCCACTTGGACTTAAAATTTGGATTCTGGTACCAATTAGATAATGTCTAACCTATATAAGAATTTTCATTACAGTCTTTGGCTAGCAGTAGCAGAAATCTCTTGGGTGTTGTTGCTCAAGATTTCTTCTTTTTGGGACTGAAATAGAACAATACGATCCTGCCTATATATGAATTAAATCCAGGGAATATGTTTCTTATGGGCTCGGTTTTTCTTTGGCATGACCAAGAATTGAAGTCATCCTAACAGGCCATGTACAAACATCCCAACCTGAACAGCTCTGGAGAGGCAAAGAATGTCGTATCCTAGTTTCTTTTGGTTTGGTCCACTACGCTGATTAAATTGACATGAACTGTCACTTTATATTCTGATCAGACCAATAAGAGATTACGCTTCTAGGAGGAAGCAACATCAGGGAAGGCAGCACAAGGTTTATGACTGAGAGCGCCTCACTTAGGGTCTCTGGATAGAAATTAAAAGCTGGCTAGGTGTTGTGTTGTTACCATGCCTAGGAATTAAATTCACCCCTAGAAGAAAGCTTTTACTAGTTTCCTTTATGTAGTTTCAGAGGCAGTGAGGCAGTCCAGTGTCTTTTCCCAAGGTTAGCACAGCCATTTGAAACACCACAGTCAATTGTCCATCTACCAACTGCTGATTAAGGACAGGGTACCAGAAGCATCCGTTTAAATCAGAGCAGCCCCATTATGACAGCTATATCTAATAGATTATCACAAAGCATGTCATGTCTCATCCAGCTCCCAAAATGACTCAAATAAGTTAGAAATTGGCTATTCACTATGCTCAGGTGTCTGAACTTGATCATGTATGCAATGAAATATACAAGTCTTTCAGCCATAAAACATTTCAGTGCTCCATTTTATTAATGTTTTTTATTATTATTAATATTAGAAAGCAGTCCCCTCTAGCATAACCTAACCTTTCTATGCTCAAAACCATGTTAGTGTTAAATATTCAGCATTTTGTTGCCAGGCAGAACAGTAAATATATATATATATCCCACTTTAGGAGGAATTCTTAAAAAAAATAAATCTAATTAAATATTGACTCATTAGGACAGTTTCTAAAATATCTTCTTTACAGCGCATCATCTAAGCAGGATACACAAGTACACTTGCTTTTGGAAACAAGCTACATGACCTCAGCAATAACTGTTCTAATGATTTTATTGTTTTGTACCAGTCACAGGTCCAGAGTTGTTCTCATAATATTGTTTTAATCTGATCATCATTATACAATCAGTGCTTTTAGTACATTATTTTTCAACAAGTCTCTGAACTTCTTAGTGCTAGGAAAAAAGTTTAACAAAGGTGAATCCTAAGCGTCTGACTGCTGAAAAGAAGTAACCCTGTCTCAATGAGATTTATTAATTTCAAGTCAGTCACGTGATTTCAGGAGCTGATGATTTTTTTAACTGCTTGGAATCAACATCATGACAACTGTAGTTTGTCTGCCTTGCAAGCTTAGACTGTTGTCATATGGACAGGCATGCTGAAAAACATTCATGTTCTTATTCAGTCATCTTTTCTAAGAGATCACCAAAAGTTGGGCCCCAAAATGAAGGACTGAATTTCTAACAGAGATCAACATGTGGATAGCGAGTTCTTTTGGAAATATACCCACAACGAGACTGTCTGTGTGCCAAGGGTTTTTACAATCCCCTCATGGATGAGGGGTGTGGAGGAGTTGCATTCCATACCCTTAATTTAATGAAGCATCTTTTCTCTCAGAAAGCTTTTTTTTTTTTATTTTTAAAAATGATCTGATCCTACAAGGTTCTGAGTAATTCTAGTACATGCCAGGTTAGACTAAAATACAGTCTAAACCAGGGAGAATTTTGCTTCTAATTTTAACATGGAAAGTGTTATCCTCTAACTAGGTAAGTCAGCAATTGTCTACAGGATGAATTCCCCGTTTCTCTTGATTGTCTTTATAACTTCTCAGGCAACACTAAAGAATTAGAAATCTTCCCTAAATTGCCTTGCAGGGGGAACCCCGATTTGAAGAGGGCACCACTACGTAATGAGCTGACAGAATGACTGGCATTGCCTCTCTCATGCAAGCCCTTGACATAGGACATGTTTTTAGAAGAGAACAGGACTAACAGGGGAAAGAAAGATGAGAACAGCCAAAGAAAGAAGTATTTGGCCACCAAACACGGGATCAGATGTTAGCAAACATGGGCTCCTCAAGAAACCATAGCCACATCCAGCACTATTTAGACCCTCTGTGAATTACTCTCAACTACTGAGCTAAGAACTAGAGGAGCCACAAGAGACCCCCTGCAGAAATCTGGCTCTGAATCTTTGTTTTAATAGGCCACTGAGCACAGACTTTTCTCTGACTGACCACCCAGAAGAGCTCATCAAATCCCACTTTTAAAACATTTCTGTCAAATCCGATCACTCTTGTGCATTTTATGATGCTCTAATTTATGTTTTTAATCTACTACAATTCTTTTATAATTGTTTGTGCAGTGATGCCTGACAGGGAATGCTTTATAAATAAATTGAATTTATGACTATTTATAACCTTTCCCTCTTGAAATTTCTAAGCAAATAAATTGGTCCCACAGGTCAACATTCTAGGGCTGGGGTCTCTCTGTACATGTTCATACAAACACACAATATACACACACGCATGAGAGAAAGAGAGAGAGATGGAGTGCATACGTGTGTGTGACCTTTTCTTTCCATGAGTAACTTAAGGGCATATTTAACATTCTGTTCACACTGCTCATGGCAGATAGGAAAAACACAACTGAAGAGACTGAAAAATGAAAAGTCCTTGCAGCTTCTCCATCTCAGCCTGTATCTTTCCTTCTATGGGGCAAAGGATTTCAGTTTTTGTTTACTACCCTAAGTAAGTTTCTGTTCGTTTGCTTGCTGCTTGAACAGACCAGGCACATGAAACGAGGCAGCTATAAGGACCTTTGACAACCAGCACATAAAACTCATTTTATTTCCTTAATGGAAGTCTAATTGGTAATTAAAAACATGACTGTGACCTGTGCAGTACCCAGAGAATAGAAATGGACTTCATTTTAAACAGATAAAGCTCACAAGGGTGCAGCTCTGCAGAGTAGCAAGATTTCTTCTGGGCAAGTAGTGAAAGAAGTGCTTTAGTTTTTAGCAGGTTTTGCTAATTTAGGCTAACCAAAAAAACCCAAACAACTGATATTCTTTGCCAGTTCTTCTGTCCCTTGGTTGACTCCCACCAGCCACTCTGCCGACCCTCACTGTAGTAGCTGCTGATGTTGAAATAGACCCAGGACAAGAAGCTGGAAAATGGAATTTGGATTCTTGCCCCTCGCCACCCCGCCAGTCAGACTAGGGCATGTATTTTCGTTTCTGGTAAGGCAAGCATGCGTTTCATCCTCACATGTGTGCGTATTGCAGGCAAAAGGGGCAAACTAATAATCTTGCCAAACGTCACCACCTTCCATCCAGTTAGGCTGGAGCTAGGTGTCAAGTTGGTGTAACCTCAGCCTGCAGGACGCTAGATCACCCTCACAAAGCCCACGGCAGCACTTGGGTGGGTGCAGAGTAATGCAAGGTCACGTCATAACAAAATATTTGGATTTGCTTCAAGCAAGCCAAACACATGGATCTGGGAATAGTAAAACATTTTTGTTCAATAAAAATGTTTAAACATAATGCTCTGTTATTTCTGCACTGAAACTCTTTGAGAATTTTCCTTTAGGGACAGTAGAGAGGGGGAATACCACATATAGAATACTTCAAACTTTTCATTCTAATATTCAACAAAACCAAGTTTTGAAATATTGGAATTTCCCAGACAACGCCTATATTTCCACCAGCCTGACGGGCAAACCAGCAGGAGGGAAAATGGAAAGAAGAGAAACAGCTCCAAAATGGGTTAATGCATGCTAATGCATTTACTTCATTAAAAACAAGGAAGAAGGATTTCTAATGAAGTTCAGGCATTAATAAGGAATGAACAGTGCGCCCATGCCACTTTTTGCAAGTGAAAAGTCTGTAAAGAACTATGGTGAGCTACTAATTTTCATGCCAGAGGAGATGCAGCTGATGTACCTGTGTTTTCTCTTACTATGCTAAACCCTTAAGACAATATTTATTCTCACATAGATAAACTTAAAATAAAAAATAAGAAAAATATTAGACTCTGGACAGTGAAAGGTCAGGAATATTATTAATATCCTATAATGCTCCTTAATTAAACTCAACTTGATTAGCTTCTGGCTAGTTTGCAAAAAGGCATACTCTTCTTACATTCCCTGGCTTCAGGGTTGGCTTTATCTCCTGATAAAGGAGGCTGCAGGATCTCTGTCTAAAGGGAAAATTAGGTTTCAGCTAGCCTGTCTGAAAAAAATCCAAATCCCACCCGCAACCAGAATTCCCTTTCATCAGTTACAGTCAAATCCTTATGACGCCTATTGCTCAGGAGGTCGCTCTGGTGAAATGATCTCTAAGAACTCAGCCAGATTTCCTCTACGTCAGGCAGACTACCACTCGGGGCTGGCAAGTGTTTCGCCAAATGGACTTGGATTTCAAGATTTTGTGTTCACTTGATGAAAATAAGATGTTACACACTTTGTGTTTTCACTTACTTTGTTCCCAAGGCTCCCTCTCTCTTTAATCACCCTCAGGCTCTAAGCAAACAGGATTCATATTGATCTGTCTGAAAATTATTTTTAATGCTATTAATGTTATAGGCTGCTGCGCTGGATGTCTTCCAAGTTTTTCATCCTGACTAGTTGTTCTGACTGATTTGTAATACACTAAATGCATCACTTTTGCTTTGCTGCTGGCCAAGTCCCAGCTTACACCACAGAAATAAAAGACAGCCGATGCCTGTACTTGAGCTTTGGTGGGGCATTAGTGTTTTCCTGTGCTCAGTCCATACTCCTCATAGTCTCACAGACTCCACACTGTGTCATTGCATGACATTTTCTGGCTTTTTACCCCTCCGTTCCCCCACCCTGCTTTCTGTATGTTTTAGGTCACACATAGTAAAGTTGGGCTCGTTGCTGACAGCGCATGAGCAAGAACCGAGTAAAAACTGAGTAAAAACTGAGTAAGTATAGTAAGCTTTGGACCAGCAATACCAGAAATATTCTCCTACAGTAACACTAAATCGAGTTGCACAGGCTTGAGGGATTTTAGTGTTTTATTTTAGTTGTCTACAAACTGTGCTAAGGCAGTGTTGTGCTAATGTTTGAGCTCAATGGTGGAACTGATTAAAAACTCTAATTAAATGGAATAAGCTGCTATTATTTACAGAACAGAAAAAAGGGTGTAAAAAGGAGCAAACACAGAAATGGTGAAAAATAATTTCGATATTACTCTTTCATTCTGCTTTGACTATCATTGGTACCACTAGTAACACACAGATGGAAGGAGAATGAATTTTGCAGGTAATAAGCATTGCTCAGTCCACAGTTTATTCTGATCCCTTGAAAGACTGCAAGAACAAGCACAGCAACCTAAATTTTCGTAGAACATTTTAAGGATGGATAAGGACCTTGTGATTAAATTTTTGCAAACACTTTTATATTTTGCTGAAATCTTCCCATTTTAGTCCATCAGTCTTAACTGAAGTTTTCCAAGGTAATTTTTTTCTCTCATAATGATTCCCTCCTTATAGGATCCATCAGGATTCACAAAGATGTGGAAAAACGTTAGCAAGATAGCATGCTACAAAGACTTGTCTCAAGCCCCTGAGCATGACTCCACAAGCTACTTTCCACAACTTACCTTCCAGCCACGTCTGTCACTTGCATGTCCTCTGTTTCACTCTCCTATGCTATCTCACTCTGCTTTATTTCAAACTCAATTTGTTTTCACAAGGAGATTAAAAAAAAATAAGCAAGGAGGACTATGAATCCACTGGCCTATGGCAAAGGCCATAAAATAATTAAGAGAAATTCTTTAATTTTAATTAGCTTCCTTTCTGCAACCGTTTTCTTCATGGAAGGTTCAATTACCAAGAACTGATGCTGTTAGATTCGGTGTACTATATTATGTTTAGTTGGGCTGTTACACAGAAAATGGAAATAACAGTGAAATCTCTTGTATAACTTGCCAGATGTGAAACTAGTAGGGCTAAATTATCCCACAAGTCTTCTAGAGCTGACTGAAAGGATGAGATTGCCAGCAATAAGTTTGTCTCATCACCTTAGTGCTTTAGATCTTTAGAAAAGGCTCCAGGGGTTATAGTCAATCACAGACTGAATATGACTCAATGTCATGCTATTGCAAAACAAAAAAAAGCAAACAACATGCTGGGATGTGTAAACAAACGTAGAAACCACAAGATGCAAGAAAAAACCCTTCTGCTATACACGGCAGGGGTGAAAGCTCTGCTGAAATTCTGTGAATGAAGGATGGACTGGAGAGGGACCAGGGGAGAGCAACAAGGATCTTCTGAAGAGTAGAAAAATAACCTGAGAGGAAAGACTGTCGTGAGACTGTTCAGCATAGAGAAGGCAAAACAAGACATGGCTATAGACTGCTGCAGAGAGGCAGTGAATAACCCCTTTGCCTGCAGTCACTTTGGATATGGCAGGAAGTAATGGCTTTACACTGGCACAAAGAAGGTTTAGGATGGACATTAAGGAAACCTTGCCTTGGGATGCTGGTATTGGTGATAGGGCTGTGCCAGAGTACACTGCCTGGGAAGTTACAGACTTTAAATCACTAGAGGTTAAATCCTCCTGTGGGGCAGAATGACTAAATGGCCTCCCAGGGTATCTTCTAGCCCTAGCTTTTGTATTCCTGAGGCTTTAATAGATGTCCGTGGCCACAAGATCCAGCCAGATTTGTCTCATCAGGGAGGCAGCTGTCTATTGGTTTTGGACAGAAAGACACCAGGGGACAGTCCTTCTGTATTCATGAGTGAATAGCCTTTCAAAATGTCTTTGACACACATGCAGCTAAGACAGATGTATGCAAGAAATCTGTTAGTCATTTGGGATTTCAAGGAATGCCTCCATATGTCATCATTTGAAAAAGGAGCTCAATAGCTCTCTTGGGGGAAACAGAATTCAGGCTTCTCCCCAGGGCTGATCAGTTCAGAAATGCCATTGCAATCACACTGGAAAGGAGTAAGTTTTTCTGTTCTTATGGTGTAGTTTCAGGGTTTTCTAAGATTACATTGTAGAGGTTGAGTTAAGAGGAGGGATTGTCCCTTCTCTGAGAAGACTCTCAAGCATTATCATTCTGACTGATTCTCATCTGGGCTGGTGATATTTATGGCATAAGTTTCTCTTCCTCAGTGGATCAGCCTCTGAAGGGCATTTGGGAACATGACCTTGTGAATGTTTATTCTTCTTTTGATCTCTTTTGCTTTGGGTCCACAGAGCCCCTGTAGCAGAAATCTGAGCTTTACTGAGCATATTTTTAATTAATCCTGGACTTAGAGAAATTTTGGGGATTAGTGGATTGATGAACTCCTTATGTCTCTGGAGCAGTGCTGGAGTTTCCTTGTGACAAGCAGCAAAGAGAGTCGGCATTTATTGAGAATTTGGCTTAGGCCACTGAACCTACTGATTTCCATAGATCAGAGAAGTCTTCAAAGCAACAATACTACTAGCTTGAATAAATACAGTCTCCTTCATCCAAGGGTTGCAATAGACTTCACATATGGTAACGAATGAATTAAAATATAAATCATACCACACAGGCAAAAGAGAAACTGCCTCCATTTCACAACTGGGAAAATTGAGAAATACATAGAATAAAGGTATTTGAAGATTTGAGGTCTTCCAGTTTTTAAGTACCCACTTTAGGACAATGACAGCCTGATTTTTTTATTTTTTTTTCAGAGACACCAAGTGGTTTGTTGACTAATTGGAGCGATGATGCCTCTAGGGATAGGAGCTTGGCACACTGACTTGGCTGACTTAACCAGCTAACGAGCTAATAGCAATTTAGAGAAGACGAACCTCTGACAAGCATGAAAAGACCTTGTCTAAATGTTTAGAAATCTTTGATTAAGTCCTGGTGGATGCAAACTGAGATGTTGCTGTCTCTGCCCTTCTTGGTTGCTTCCCACTCCACCTCCTGCCTTCCTGGTTCTGCCATCTTTCTATCCTTTCGTCTCTTTTTTGTTGCTTTGGTTTGCACTCCACTTTTCTTCTCTTTGTATACAAGGATTTCCAGAGGTTCAGCTGAAACTGCAGGTGTCTGGGTCTCCATCTCCAAAACACAAGCTGTTCAAAACTGAGGGACAAGTTTGGAAATTGGAGGTACCTGATTATCACCTTATGACAAAATCAGGAGTGGGATGGTGGAATCCTCGGGGGATACTTTTCTATTTCACACCATAGACAAGGTGTACATACCAGGCAATGTTCATGAGGTGCCAAAGAAACTTCGTTATCTGAGAACAGTATTTTTTGGGTCACTTCTGTAAACTATTCTGATATATAGTGCTACAGCAACACACATCTTATTTGGTGACATTTGAATTGTAACTTCAAAACAATACCAAGACATCTCAAATGCAATCACAGCGCTGATGGGGACCAGAAGCACCAAAATTCTCTCTCAACCAGAAAATTATGTCTAAACAAAAAAAAAAGTCAAAAACAGTCTAGTAGCCTTCTGTTGCCACATTGGTTAAAAGCAGGGAGGATATGATATATCATAGCATAATGAATTTATTGCATTGTAGTGGGTATGTAGTTTCATTTGCTAAAACGTCACTGCTGTTTAATCCACAATCGACTGCTGACTGGGGTGCACAGTAGAGATAGGCTGCATTTACCAGAGAGGGAGCTGTAATACTTTTCTGCACGATAGACCTCTGCTGCTCCATTTATAACCCCTGAATTGAACCAGTTGCCAGGGTCCTAATGAAGTTGACTTAGACCCTGTGCATCAAACTGCCACTCCTCCTACCTGTTGCTATGGTTTTTTTGTCTGTGAAACCAAAACATCCCTTGCAAAATTGTGATTCGGTTCAAATAAAACAGTATCTGACAGGATGCACTCTCCAGGACTGTGACAAAGTAATGCAGTAGGCCGCTGCTCTTTAAAACACAGAACAAAACCCAATTATCTAAAAAGATGGTGCACCTACTGAGTGCACAACAAGGCGTACATCTCTAGGTCTCTGTTGTAAAACAGGCGTAGTATAGCTCACTGCTAAGGCCATGGCACTCCTCCTCAAAAGCAATCAGGAAAAATCATGCTGTGGGTAGATTGATGGAAATGGAGATCCAAGATCAAATTCTGAGCAGGTCATAAATAAAAGGAGATAATATTGGCTTTCTGTTGACAGTAAGCATTCTCCCCTAATGTAAACTCACCACACTCCTTACAAATCTGTACCGATAAGTTTTAGGTAGGGCTGGTGCACCAGGGCATTGCAGTGTGAGCAAGGAAGGCCTTCACAAGGAGGGAGACCAGGGGCTCTAATAACCAGCGATATAGGAGCACCAGAAAGACCAGCGTGTCCCCAGAAAGAGGGATGTGGTGGTGTTCCAGCCCCAGCTGTACCTGCAATGCCCTTCCCTCACCAGGGCTCCTACTCTGCATTCCCCCAAGGGGAACTTTACAGCCTTCTAAAATAATCTTTATGGGACTGTGTTTTACCAGCCAGTAATTTCTGAGAGGAATACTGCAGTTTTAGCGGTTATTCTTAACTGTTTAAGAATATGCTGGTGTTTAGGAAAAAAGAGCCCAAGAATAAGAGGTACTATCAAATTCTGATTTTCACTGTCTTTGAAATTCAGCCCAGTTAGGAAGGAAAAAAAAAAAATGTGCTGTCACACATACAAGCCTATGAACGTCAATATATTTTAATGGATACGTTTTTCTCTTATATCTAGCATCTGAGTTTTTCCACCTCTGAGCAAGACCTAAAAACGTACCACATCATCCATACTGCTCTGTAACCCGAAACTCCAAGTCTCCTTAGGAAACTTTCCTTTCAGAACAATTTAATAAGATGTGATATAAACATCCCAATGGCTTTTCCCTCATGAGTTAGAAGTGTCAGTCTCTCTGTTTTGACTAATTTCTGCTAGATAAATAGAGCCTACCTCGATTAGAGAAATTCCCATGTTCTGCATTTTTTTGACTGGTGAGGCTTTCTTTACTTCGTACCCTGAGCTCTTAAGTGGCTTTGCCTCATTTAAAAGCTGTATCTCTGCCCAGCATGCCTGCATTCCTGTGGAGAGTTGCTTAATCCCTCTGTATACTCCCAATCTGCCTGCAAAGAACGCAGAGCATTCCCAGATCTTTAAATGGAGGCGACACAAAAATCTATTTTTTTTTATTAATGGAAAAGAATCCCTGTACTATTTTTAAAAAAAACCAAGCCCCCTCCTTTTCAGTATTATCCTTTTTTTCCTGCTTTACTCAATTATAGCTGATTGGTTATTAACTGCCGTGACATATGAGTCATGCAGGATCTAGGACACAGGATGTGTTCAGAGTTGCTTAATCATTTTCTAATATTTAACATGTACACTTGTTTATTAGGTAATAGAGTTGTGCATGATATTTACATTGTGCTACATTAATTTGGGATGTTAATGCTAGAAGGGCCAGAGAATGATAAACAAAAACGATACAGGCAAATGAGGGGGAAGAAAGAAAAGCTAAACCAAATCACAATCAGAAACAGACTCCCAGGACACAGGAAGAAAGAATTCACATTCAGATTTTTCTGTTGGGGCACTTGTAGGTCTCCTCTGTTATACCAATTTAAGCTCAGGGTAACTTCCTTTTCATGGTGCGTGTCCAGTTCTACTAAAGTAGCCAACCTTTCTACACCTCAAATTTTCCTCAAAAATAGCTGGCTCCCACATGCCCCTAAAACTCCTTCAGTACATGAGGACAGCCACCTGTGCACCAAATCATGACTTTTGCTGCATGTTTTGAAAAAGTGTTGACATCTGCCTCCAATTGCATAAAGAAAAGGACATCCTAGATGAAAAAGATACATATTTTTCTCCTTTCCCTCTCTCATTACAGCAGTTAGCTCTCAGTCAGCAGAGCAGACACAGCTTTTGAAAGAGCCCACAGAAGGAAGCCAAGCTGTCTCAAGGTGAAGCAGATGATTGCAGCACTGTATTCAGTGGTGGGGCATGAATGTCGGTGAAAACACAATTTAGCATAAGGGCTCTGCTCTAAAGAATCACTACCTTTTTCATGGGTAAAAACAATAAAAAGCTAAATAAGATTACTTGACTGTGAAACTTACCCGGGAGTGACAAAGCTACATAGACAAGATGGAAGAAGAGAAAAGAAATAAGATGCGCTTAATATAAGCAAGGATATTTGAACTCAGAATACCTAAGGAAGGTAAGGAATATGCGAAAGCAAAAAAATACTATTTGGCTAACTTCTCCTGGAAGCACTTGACAGCTGAATGTGGTTTTGAAAGGCCTGAAGGCAGTTTACCACAGGGACCAAGTCAAGGCAGCTTTGCATGAGAGAGGACGATGGCATTCTGTGACACACAGAGGATAGATGCCTATTTTAGGGAGTTGCTTTGCTGTCTCCAGAGACCCTTGATGTGGATACAAGACAACATGGAGGACTGCAGCAAGAGCAGTCCTAGAAGAAGAGCTTAACTTGGAAACTATTTTACAAATAAATTGCTTGTTACTTCAATTCTTTGTTTTCCTTCCTCACACTTGATGGCTTTTGTCTCTTGTCCTTCTTCCTGCGTCTTCTCCCATTTTCATCCCACTCTATCACCCCTATTTAAATACTTTATTTTTATTTATTAATAAAAAACCCCACCTTCTGTCACACTCTGTCAGAGTTCCCAAGCCACTGATAAAACACTACAGGCACCCTATGGTAATGATGTTTGTAATCCCTAGACTAGTTTTGTTTAATGGAAACCTACAAGAAAAATGTATTCCTTAGGAGTCATCAGAAGCTGAGAAGGAGGCAGGAAAAGTCCAAACACGACAGTACCAGGAAAGCATAAGGTACAAAGCCAGACTCAGCTTGGGGAAAAACAAGTGCTCTGAGGATCGGTGGTGCTCTGGCTCCTCTTTAACAGCATGCAAGGACCACTGGCACTGGTCCTACGGCTCATTGCTAGTTCTTTTCTCCTGACTTGCAGAGAAATGCTGTGATGATATCATGCTACTGTTCATAAAGCATTTTGAACAGAGGACAGCAAAGTATTCCCCACTGCTGGTCCAGACCTTTGGAGGCAAGAGCTGCTAAACCTCTAACCTGCATTATGGACAAAATTACTCCCTAGCAATTCTCAGAAAACAGAAGAACCCAAAATCCCACAGCCACATTTCCCCATGCTATTACTAGTCCTACAATGGGCACAACAATGAATCAGAGCCAATATTTTAAAAGCCACCTGTCCAAATTCTGGCTTCTCTGTCTGCACCTACCAACATTTCCTAAGCTATTCAGTAGCTCTCACTGTCCGGTGTGAAAAGGAACAGGGTTGCGTTTTCCAGGCAAGCAAAGAGTTTTGTACTTTGTACACCAAATTTTACTATTATTGTGTTTGTGACAGATATGCATCTTATTCTTTTCAATTCCCCCTCATGCCTAATTTCCAGCAGCAGTCCCAAATTGCTCTGCTTGGTCTTCAAACCAGTTGTTCATCTGGCTGCCCAGAAGCTGCTGTTTGCTGTGTGCTCTGGGAAAGACTGATCAATTTTGCAAGCATCTCTCATGTCTACTCCCCATCCCTAGGCTTCATTTCCATTTTTTCTATTTTTTTTTTCCCCTTAGCCACCAAGCAGTTTTGTTGTTAAGTGGTCCCTAAACAAAATGCACATTTCCCCTTCCAACATTACAAACATCTCAGTGACATGGCAGAAAAGCTAAAACACACAGCGATTAAGATATCACTTCAATTTATTGCTCAATTCAAGTTATCAAGGCCCACACACTCCAGACAGTTCTCTCAGAAAACGGAATCTGAAGGGCACAAAACTCATACCTCATCTCTGCAATGCTTGTCCAGAAGTGTTACTACTTTAGTACATCACAAGTGATCATAAAAACAGCAGCATTTCCAATACCAAAAGAGAGAAGAACCTTATAAAAATTGATTAGATTTAAGGGAGGAAAGACAACCGATAGATCTATGTCCTCCGCCAATCTGCTAAAGGAAAAAGAGTAAAGCAGTCTGGCTTACAACATTGGAAAAGAATTAATCTGACTCATACAATTACTAAAGGACATTTGTCTCCATAACCCAGGAGGCACCTGCATATTTCATCCTGTCGAACAGTATTTCCAAATTTTGCTTTTTTGCCTTGTTAACAAATAGCCCTTTTAATCTTGTTGCTCTTTAACTGTTATTCGACTAAAAAAAAGAAACATGAAACAACCAGAACATCTATGTAGGATATTTCATACATGTGGTGGATGATGGAGGGAAGGCACTGAAATCCCATCTGCCTGATTCCTACAGGGAAAGAGGAGAGAAACACTACTGTCTTGCTGCTGAAAGGCAATGTTCAGGTACGAGGTGGCAAGGGCTGTGGAAACACAGAAAAGATGCAGATATTAAGGAATGTCACTTATCTTTGGTATGTCTTTGGAAATATAAATTAAACCTACATAACTTTTTGAAGTCAATGGAGCTCCTTACAATAAAACACTTGTTCTTTAGGTATGTCAAGAGTACCTGAATGAAC
Source organism: Haliaeetus albicilla (assembly GCF_947461875.1). NCBI lineage: Eukaryota > Metazoa > Chordata > Aves > Accipitriformes > Accipitridae > Haliaeetus > Haliaeetus albicilla. The sequence goes on along the minus strand of NC_091501.1, from coordinate 13,463,560 downwards.
AAATTTGTCTATGTGAAATTACATGCCAGCAGGAGTTTGCTGGTTTGCCTGGCTATTAGAAGTGGTGTCATTAAAAACTCAGCATTGACAGCCAGTCACCAGGGAGCGATTACCATTTTTTTTTAACCAGCCTTACCAATTTGCAGAAAAGACATCAAATTGTAGTTCTGCTCTAACAGCCATTTTAAGCAAAATGTTAAGATCTTTCATAACCTCAAGGATTTCTCAAGTTATATTAAAAAAGAGGGAGGGGGAAGCTGGGGAGTTCTTCTGTCCAAGATGAGTGAAGGCTCATGAGGCACAGTGATGTTTTTCATGGGCCACTCAGCCCACAGCAGCGCTGAATTAGGGCAACTACTCTATCTACAGCAGAAAATACCACTGCAAGGCTGGTTTTGTGAGCAGCCCTTCTGCAGTTTTTCAGGCCTGCTCAAAAGCTCTCCACAAACGTGGAATTTGTTGCTTAAAACTAGGCATTCAACAATGAAAACTCCAGCCTATGTGATTTACCCAAATGGTACACAGCGAGCCGAGGCTATCAGAGGGCGCAACCCAGAACTCCCCCGGCAGTCCCCTGTTCTGCCAACACCACCTGCAACGCGCACTGCGAAAGTGCTGAGAAAGAGGTAAACATCTTCTCACATATGGTCTTCCCTCAGCAAAACAAACATACTAGTTGGCTTCAAACTGCGGATATTGTCAAGTTAATTATTGCTGTCAAGTTAATTATTGCTGCTGTTCTTATTATTTTCCACCCATCATCCCTCCTGTAACGATTCACTAGCTTCCTTGGAGAAGGAATGTGTCTGCGGGTAATGATTTCACTGATTTTCCTCCTCTGCCCGCCTCTCGATCGCTCTTTTATATTGAATAATCATTTATATGGTAGTTTAATTAGCTACTTATGAACATGTTTGGGTATTTTAAAGAGGAAGAATCATTGTTTACTTGCTAGTAATTAAGTGGGTTGCATTTGATTTTGGTGTTGGGAAATTTATGAGTATTATTTTTCTGGGTGACAGTACCAAATATTAAAAACATAATTATTTGCTTATATCTTGGTACACTGAAAGGGGAAGTAAATTTCCATGACTATAGGCTTTGGGCTTCTGGTGGATTATCATTTGTATAATTGATCTGGATATACTTATTAGGATGTAGAAAGAGCAGTAGAGAAAGGGACACTAGTTACAGACACAAAGCCTCACTGCATTTTGAAGGCTTTGCAGAATACGCAATTCACCTGTCTGCCATCAAAGCCAGCACAAACAGCTTCCAACTCCTTCCTCCCCCTTCAAGGCTATAGGCAAAAGCAAGCATCCAAATGGGTCTTCTATAGTCCTTAATGATCTGTATGCAGCAGCTGTACTTGAAAGTGAACATTCATCTTGTGAGCCCAAGAGAAGCTCCGTGTACAGGAAGGCTCTGCTTGATTCCCCTGACACTAACAAACACGACAGGTTGCCAGAAAACAGCAGCAGGCCTGAGTGGAAGGAATGGGCAAGAGCAGTGGAGGCACAGACACTGACACTCAACTCTTACCTTTCGGCATGATCCTGAGAGAGGAAGGCAGTAGTGCACATGCCGCAGTTCTTGCTCTGCCATGAATGGCAAGCAGTCAGATTTCAGGAATCCCAGTAAGATATTTTTTAAAATGCACAGGCTATGAAGCAGGACTAAAGAAAACCACATGAGCCTGGTCACAGTGTACCTCTGAATATTGCTATTAATTTCCCAGGATCAGGTCCTACTTGTGGCGTTCATCCTTCCTTTCCAATGGGGGACAACGTGGAATGAGATGAATCACACAGAAACAATATACTATGAAGACTTTGGCTGCCTCAGACTTTTACTCCATTTCTCAGCCTCTCAAATTGGAGAAGCATACATTACTCAGACACTCTAGCTTAGCTGAGCATGGGTTTAAGACCTCCATTTGCCAGTTGCAGGGTCAGCAGAGCAAGGCTTCTGTCACAGGTGAAGCCCCTTCCATCACCTGTACCCCACAGCTCACACCATGAAAGCATTTAGAAGACAGGGACAGGAGAAGTATTAAGTCTTTGATAATGCAAAACAAGGTGCAAAACATTTAGTTCATTGACTCAGGCTGAGACAAACACCAAGCTCCTGCCAGTGTACTTTATGCGAGAGCACCTAGAAAGAGCAGATGCCTGTAGGATATCTACAGTTCAGTTCCCTCCCAAAGGCTGACTTCTATTCTCAATGGTGAGAAAACCAGAACTGCTCCTACAGTTTCCAGTAGCACTGCTTCCAGCTTCATTAATGGGTAAGAAGGAGGATAATTTCACTTTAAAACAAACAAACTGCCCTGTAATGTGTCCCCTATTTTGTTCCTTTTCAAGCAAATTTTAGGGGACATTATAAATTAGCTCCTTGACACTGCATTTTGCACTTTCTTGTATACTGCTCATTGCTCTTTTCAAATGTATTTTTGCTATGAACTCTGGATCTATTTCAAACTAGTACATACTATAACTAACGGCAAATAAAAACACAAATCCTGAATTTGCCTTAAAAGGATCTATTAAGAAGAGCAATACTGTGTTTACAGTTGTTTTTCTTTGATTTATAGTTTCTGAGGCTTTACTGCACATTTTCAAACTTTACTACAAAAACTATGCAGGCTAGCATTTACTGCTTTTCAGACCAAAGCTGAGAGCAACTTAACTGCAGAAGACTGGGCTATCCCAAAGTAATCAAGTACTGTGAAACTCAAGGTAAAATTGTAAGATTTAGCACGATATGCAGATTAGAGTAAGCGTGCAAGCAACGTCCATCATAGCCCACCAGAATTCATCCATACCCAATTCCTATTTCCAAAGGTCCCAAAAGTTAAATCCATCTTGCAATGTGAACTGAAGGTCATTAGAGATGGGTCCAGTTGCACCAGCAGGGGAGACAGACCTGGAGTCAAGGACCTGGGCTAAATATAACCTACCATCAGTTTCATCGTGCCTTAACCTCAAGACTATTATCAAAGCATTCCAGTGAATTTGAAGTGCCTTGGTATCATGCAAGAAGAAAGTTGCTCTCAGGTACTCATATAACTGCAGTTCAAAGCTTCACAGTTTATTAATGACATATATGCAGTGAACTTAAATGTATGAGACTCAAGCCTCTTATACCCCTTTCTCACAAGTATGATTTTTTTTTTCAGCCTGGAGTAGAGCTGCAAATTGCAAGCAGAGACCATTCCAGCCTCTCATGGTTAATTAATATCTTGGCCATACAAACAAAATTTTATTGCTTAAACACTTTAAAAATCTAGTTTATGTACATTTTCATAATCTGACTATCAATAATTGGTCTTCCCTCAGTCGTACAAACATTTGAACTGACTAATGAATATTAAAGGCTAATACTTTATCAAACATCTTGAGGTCATATAACATCAAGATCTACAGCACTGCGACAGCTACTAAAGTATGTGAACTACACATGCATACATCCAATAATTTGGAGGTTATGTTCACTGAAGGGTTGGCCAGATTGCAGAGCCACAAAAGACTGCTGCAAGCTTACAGTTGGAGTTTTGTTCACAGCTGGGGCAAAACCCTCCACAATTTAAGTTTCCTTGGAATCAAATAATGACACTTGCCTTGTGCAGAGGCCCTGATGTCCCAGGCTCATTGCATTTTAAGTCAGTAACACTACTTGTATGTTTGAAAAATCACTTTGGAGCAGGAGAAACAATGTTGTAACTTCTCTCTCAACAACATATGTATGTGATCAAGAGTCAGGAAGACTCTTGTGTTTCACAATATGAACTTTTAAAAGCTTCACCTTCATTAGGAAAGTTTCTTATTCTGTCTAATCAATATAGACACAGTGTCCCTCATGTTTCAGCCCCAGTGTTACAGTCATTATGACCCAAGATTTGTAGATTTCTCTCAAGTTTGATTTCTTACAGATATTAACACTGGCAGCCAAGGACAGAGAAATTTCCACAATGCCCCATTAACCATTGTTTTCCAGCCTCAAAACCGCAAGAGAATGTGCTGCTGAGCATGGAGGCCCCACAAATGCTTTATATATAAAACCTATATTTCTGTTCTTATTGTTGACAAAGAGTAGGGGAGAATGAGGGAGCAAGGGGAGAGATGAACAGAGAAAAGAGATATTACCCATTTTTTCACACCTAGCCTTGAAGGAACCCCATTTTTGTCATTTGATGGTTAACACCACACACAGACATGCGCTTCTTATCCTGGCGGACACAAAGCTACTAATAGCATGGAAAGGAAAGTTGGAAAAATTTTAACAGTTGCAGATGAAGAAATAGGACTGAGCTGTACAGCATATTCTCCTCTGCAATGTCCAGTCTACTTTTATTATGCTTATATTATACAGATGGAGCTTCCACTATTTCTCTTCCAAGCCTCTTCTACAAGCCAGGCAGCCTCACAGTTATAATGTTTCCTAATACTTGAGTCATTTTATTTGTCAAATACTGCTAGTTTTTACTCCATTTCCTTCCTCCAAAAGAGCTTCCAAACCCAAGGAGTTGTCTTTTTAGTCTTTTGGGAAAAAAGCACTAACCAACTGCTTCAGAAGTGTGGCATTTTTTCTGCACTAAGAAATCAACCCTTTGTTTTTATTATTCAGTGCTTAGTAGCAAAAAGAAGTCTACCAAAATAGGATCAGAGATCTTTTAAACCAGGGCGGGAAAGGGAGGACAGATGCCTCCCCAGAGTATGCAAAATAGAAATGAGATTGAAAAGTGAATTAGGCTCAAATAAAGTCACCTTGATTCAAATTACACAATCACACGCTGTGGTAGCATTAGAGATGTGGCCCTATGATGCCTAACCAGAAATTACCATTCCCTTACTAACACAGCATACTTCCCTGCAAAATAAACCTATAACCAGAAATTGATTTTATATTGGATGTCCTAACATCCCCAAACTAGTGTCCATACAGGCAAGCTGCTACCCACAGAGCACTAGCAATCGCGTGGGCCAGCCCTAGTCCTCTCAGCCTGACAGGTTACAGCGACCAGTGCAGCTGACCCCAGGCTGCTCAGAGAGGCAGCCCACCTCCCAGCGAGGAGAGAGAATGTCATTTCAAGGGAAGACCTCAGTTCTGCCCAAGCAGTGGGGCTGCAGGATCGCATCTTGGCTCAGGGTTCGTCAGCTGGCGTAAGGATGAAATCAGTGACAGGATAAGCAAGACCCAAACACAACTGGTTTTGCTGCTGCAGCTGGAGGAAGCTAAGCACCCTCCAACCACAGGGCTGCAATCAAGACAGGATGGAAGAGCAGCCTGGATCCAACACATAAAGCTTGATCACTGGGCTATAACCAAATTGCGATGTACTACGCAGCACGCCGCAGTCTTCTGGTCCCCCGTTGTCCACATCAGAGCATGCCACGAGCAACTCTCTCAGTCCCTGAGACTGGATTTCCTTCCCAGGGAAGGACCGCATGCCTCCAGTCATAGGGTTTGGAAGCCGCCAGGAAATACATTTAGACTCAAACAGTGCAAATCACACTTGGACCTCGCTGTTTGTTTATAGCTGGAGTGAACACAAGGACGGATGTGCATTAAGCAATGCCCTGAGGACTGGGATTCTGCCCAGTGCACTTCCCCTCTCTCCCTCCCATTCCCAAAAGAACAAGAGTCCTTTGGATCAAGGCTTGTTGTGCAGTCTGGAGTGATGGTTATGCTAGAAAGTATTTCTCTGTAGTTTTGCATGCTAAGAACTTATTATTTTGAGTTATTCCTAAGTGGAAAATACATGAAGCTGCAGATGAAGCCTGCTATGTACAACGTACAAGTTTTTTTATGTAGAGATGAAAACAGTAGTTTATACATAAGAGCATCAACCTTATCCTTCTGAAGCCAATCCCTCCTCTTCAAAGACTGCAGGAGCCTGGGCCTAGAGGAGACAAATGGCATTCTCTGAGGTGGGCAATATGAGCATTTCAAAATCTTAATCAGTCTCAGGTACATGCACCTCACAGCTTGTACAAAAAAAAGGACAGAAGATACTCAGCCCATAAAAGAAGTCTTTTCCATGCAGCCGTCTGTCATAAATTCATATTAAATCCATTTAATTTGGGACCTAAAGATTATGGGGTTGAAGAAAGTCATACAACTAACCACAGTGATTTGGGGACTTCTACTATTGGATTGAGAAGGAGATTAAAAAGGAGCAGGGCTTGGTTATTTTAGTTTGTCCTTAGCCTCTCCAAGCTGGACTGTTCTGGACACTCAGTCATCAAAGGAAGCAAGAAGCTGGATTTAAAGTCGTTATGGCTTCCAGATGGGGGTAAAAATGAACCAGAGAAGACCATTGTGTGTCATTTGCACAGTAAAGGGGGAGTACTTTCAGTGACACGAAATTTGGTGCATTTGTCAAAAGAGTGCAGTTCCTACAACAAGCTGAGGCATCCTGTACACAACCCTGTAAATGGATTTTGCCTTGGGGTTAAAGTTGACTTTGTTTTCAGCTGAAACACTACTCGTGGTTTTTCAAGGTTAAAAGACACTCTGTGGACTCCCACATGTGAGGTCTCACTTAACCTACGGACTACCAGGGAGGCTGGAAACTGCTGGTCTCCTGCTCTGCGGTTACATTTTCCGAAATGCCTTCTGTGCAAGCAGGCATCCACATTAACTGTCTCACCAACTTCAGCAGGTGTTTTGGTGGCACTCATTGGCAAAAATAGTGTGTTGGGGGATCTGGAGCCTCTGGAATGCCTCTCTGGGGCTGTCACAGCTGATGAGCTCACTCCCCAAGGTGGCCTGGCTACAAGTACATGTCTCCTCTCTGCAATTACAATTTTCTTAATAGGCAGCTGACAGGAAGGAAGATTAGTTCTAATAACTTGGCTTATCATTACAGCTGCTGATGACATAAAGTGACCCACATGGAGGATAGCATGTTCATCTGCAACCTCCACCTACGTCAGCAGGAAGAAGGACAAAATAACCAAGTGCAAGGACAGCAAAAAGCAATATGCAGAGTCTCTAACTTTAGACCAAAAGAGTGCAGCCTGAAGGGAGGGAGCTCAGGTGATCTAAACAAAGCAGTGCAAAGCAGACACAACCTGGACTTTCCTCTGGCTCATTGCTAACGCAGCGAGTGCCGGCAATGTAATCCAGGCCTCACAACAAGAGATAGCAGACCCCAACAGCTGCACTGGCAGCACATGCTGGCTTGCTGTTCTCCTTTTGCTGTCCCAAGGTAGCTGGGTGAATGCAGTCAATCTTGTAACAGAGGGAATTTTCTCAGGACTGTTCAAACAGATCTAGGACATTTCACGAGCCAAGTTGTTTAACTCCTGCTTGCCTGATCTGAAGCCAGTGTGTGACCTTCTCCTTCACAATTAATCTGAGACAACTCGGCCATGTTGGAAGGTTTCAGATCAGCCTTTAGATAGTGGAGATCAGGCAGTTTCTTGACCAGAGTTCAGTGCACTTTGGAAAGCATCAGCTCTCCTCTCCTCCCCAAATCCTGACTGGCATGATGGGAAACCAGCTGGTACAGGGGCACAAGTATCTTATGAGGCAGCACATAAGCAAAATCAAGGTTCTTTTTTAACTACAGCTTTCAGATCATCTTATTGGTCTGCTGCTTTTTTGCTCCCTCTTGTCTCACAGAAGGCCTCCTTTCTGTCCTTCCCATAATATCACATCCCTATCATTACAATATCCTTCTCTGGAGCTTCAGCCAGCTGGAAGAGCTATCCAATATCTCCCTACTTTATTGACTCCTTCGAAGTCACAGCTCAGTGAAAGATGTGCATGAAACAGCAAAAGTTGGGGAGAGTGAGAAAGTGGTGTATAAACAAATAACTAGAGAAACTGGCTTGCTGGTGCAGAAACAGCAGACGAGGAGAATTTCTTTCTATCATGGAGCTTAAGCAAATGGGGCAGCTGCTAGCCAAATGCAACCTGGGGAAGTATGGCTCTTTGCATCAGTGGGAATGCAGGAGGGGTTAAAAGTTCAACAGGAGAGGACGCTAATGTGCGCTAGATAAATCTCTTAGGATTGAAGTAACAGGAGCAATAATATAAAATTAGAGATACCAACAGGTGAAAAATTTACTCAGAAAAACACAGGCCAGCAAAAAATAAGACAAAGGCATTCTGGTTCCCAGCTGAGGACAGCTAACTGGGTCAGAGCCATATAAAGATAGTCTTTATGTGGCTATCTTATCTGCCTTCACTCGTGAAAGAATTTGTGCATTACTGGTACTAATGGAAGACAAAGATATGCTAAGAAATAGTTTTCTCCACATCCCAAAATTTATCATCATGGTATAAGATTTTTTTTTTCTTATCTAGTTTATTTTTACAACAGTTTTCCTAGGTCAATAATTTACTGATATTTGCCCTAAACAGAGATTTAAAGAACTAGCATTAACAGTGAGTTTCACTGGCTGTTCTCATGAGGATATTTAATGAAGAAAATGAAGGATTACAAAGTAAGACAAATCTTACTTTATGCCTTTGCAGGAGACAGACCTTGCAAAAAAGCTCCTGTCCCACTTGGGTGAAATGGAATAAAATATCTACTGTAAGTATGACTATTAGAGGAGGAAGAAAAGAAAGTATATTTATGTTCTGCAATGTGAGGATTTAAAGAGCAACTTTTTTGTCAAAATGACCAAGAAAAAACCACTTTCAAAAAATTGCAGAGCCTGTAGAAAGGTATGAAAAAGCAAAACTTCCAATGTCTGAAGTTTCTTTTACTGATTCCTGGAAAAGGTAGCAAGATGGACCAAGAGATCTCGTATTCAAGCTGACCTGCTTTAGTAAGGGAACTTTTGACTCAGTGAGCGATGTGATTCCATAGTTTCAGGAAGCATTTTTGGAAGAAATGTATTGGTCTGGGGAAAAAAATGGAGAATGAGTCAAAGCCAAAAATGGGTAATGAAAAATACCTACAGCTTAGGAGAGCCCACATCTTAATGCCTCAGTAATTGTCTCCAGATCAGAAAACCACAGAACCACCAGAGTCAGTATTTCCTTCCCTTTACCTGTCTCCCATCTAGGGATCATAACACTGACTTTCTGCAAGGCTTCACTCTTGTCTCCAAGACAAAAAAGGATGAAGGGGAAAGAGGAAGATGGTATGAGGCAAGTAAGTATTTGGGAGGATAAAAGATCCTCTCCGTGCTGAAGAATGGAGGGCACAGCAAGGGAAGAAATGAGCCGTGCCCCTGCACAGAATGAAGGAAAGCCTGGAGCCCCTGGTTCAGAGAGACTAAAGGAATAAACTGGCCTCTGAGGGAAACTGGGGGTGCAAAACTACAGGCATAGGAAGAAAGGGTGCAGAAAGATGCACAGAGCCCATGGCAAGAAGGGAACAAAGTTGAACTGAAAGAGACGGGCAGGAAATGCAGGTTGCTTAGCAGGGCAGGAAAACATAGAATGGAAGAAACCCTTTGAGTGTACAACGTACTTATACACCTATAAAGCACAAGCCGTGTAGCTGCACTGACAATTACTCTGTTTTGCTCTGTGTGGCAACAAACTGGAACAGATCAAAACAGGAAATCTAAAATAAGAGAGGAAACAAAAATCGCAAGGAGAAGGCCTGTATCTCGCCAGGGAGCAACAGGCGACATGCAGCAAGGAGAACACAAGGAGGGAGGTATCTCCAGACCAACTAGTGGGAAACCAGTACAGTGGTCTGTGTTACAGTTTTCTCTACTCTCTAGTCCCCCAAGAAGAATATGCAAGCCTGGCAACACACAGAAGTCCCTCTATGCATAAGAGGACTGGAACTGCAATGATTCCGAGCTAAAGCAGTGGGTATAAAAGGTGTGGAAAAGTCCTTTGTAGCTCCCTGTGTACATCTTCAAAGGCCAAAGACATGCTGAGCTTTCTTACCAGAGTGTATATTCTGTCATCCAGCGAGGTCAACAGTTTAATGCAAACTAATTAAGACACAACACCCTTTTCTCTTACTGTTATACAGATTACTTTCCCTTTTATGGGTGATCATGGTCCTGTAGCACATAGAAGAACAGCTTATATACATGACTAGTATTAAGAAATGTGTTTAATGTACTCTAACTCCCTGTAATGAAATTTAGCGTCTAGGGGAAGAGACTGCACTTTGTGACCAGACAATTCTTTGCAGACCACATGAAACGCAAAACTAGGGTTTGCAGACCATAGTCAGTCAGCTCTAATCTACAGCATAATAGAACAACTTTTTCAGCTGCACTAGTTTCTAAAGAATAAAGACTGCCAGAAAAACCTGAGTACCTCTTACAGAATTGTAAAATTTGTGGCTGCAGGGAATATAGTATATATGATGAATCTGAATTACAAGCATTTGACAGAGCATCTCAGGAAATATTACTCACGGTATTAATTCATTTCAATCTCGACAGGAACAAAACCATCCAAAGCAAAACCAGACTGAGTGGCAGTAAACAAAATCCAGGTTTTGGCACTACACCAGGTTTGCACACCTAGCTTACTGGAATATTATAGGGAAATATGTTACTCCACTATTTGCCTAGCATCTTCATCATTGTTCCAGAAAAAATAAAGTCACCATTAATAAAGAATGACATGGTTATAAACCAGAAAATGGTTTAATAGATTAGTCAAATAAAAAAATCAGAAAAAGAAAAGAAAGGTAGCTTTAAAGGCTGGAATCACAACAGGGAAAAATGAGACTAAAATGAGCTCTATATAGAGGCATTAGCTACTGTCGCAGACTGGCTGCGAGGATCATATCTGGTGCCGTGGATTGCAACAGTGCAAAAATGTCACTGCCAGGTTCTCTTTCATGTACCTTGCAAGAATGTCACCATCCCTCTAATAACCTTGAAAAATAGCTTCAGGCCTCAAGATGTGCAAAGTAACCCCAGCATAGCTGAGGATAAGGTAGGGCTCTCTTAAGGGGTTTTGGTGGCCCATGACGCGACTGTGATTAAACATCTCTACAACTCCAGACAGACACATGCAGACAGCAAGTCTGACTACATTCACACAGCACATGACAGAGTTCAGACGAGCCTCCACACTAACTTCAACACACCAGATTTGCTCTGCATGCACAATTTATTTGCACAGCTACATTAGCAGCCTTTGCAAGATGTGAGCGCTGGCTTCCCCAGAAATAGAGGAAAAATTATGTCGAGTCCCTTATTACACAAGATATTTTATGTATATGGGAAATCCTGTAATAAATAGGACATCTGGGAATTCCTGTATTGGTTCAGGGATCTTTTGACCTTCTCACAACCCTGTGCATTAAGATGGTTTTGCATTTGGGGTCAGCACATCAGAGAACAGGGAGACTCAGTCCCTATTTCTAGAACACTCAGGGATATTTCATTCACTTTGAGACAGCTCATTAACTAAAAAAAAAAAAAAAAAAAAAAAATCTAGCTAAAGCAGAAGCAGAGGAGAAACAAGAACCTCTGGGGGCTGATTTAAAAGGAGATGCTAAGAAAATGAAATACCCAGGCCTTGGCTCAGAGACAATGAAGAAAAAGCATATAACAAGAAATGACAAATACTTGAAGGCGATAAACACCAAGAAAGGAGAGGAATTTGGGGTTGTGCAAGAAGTAGTAAACCTATGAGTAATAACATTAAATTGAGAAAAGATAAACTTGCATTGAAACATCAATTTGTCTTTACAAGTAGTTCTAGTATGTTATCAAGTAGTCTTCCAACAGAAAGTTCAGAAGATCCATTGCTTTGGGTATTTAGGAGGATTTTGGACAAATAATTGAAAGTGGTCTGTAGGGAAAATATTCCATACTGAGAGCCAGAAAAGTTGCGTGATTTAGTAAGTTTTTTTCTTACTGTGACTTCTCTGAATATCTATTTTGAAACAAAACATTAGAATGAGATTTTGTAGCTTACTATGATGGTGAAAGTTAATTTGTCTTCTCTTGCTAAAGAGGTCCTACAAATTATAAAAGTATTATGCATTGCCTATTGGATACTGTTTGACATCACTGCGTCTAAACTCAGTGTAACCGCTTTAAAAGGAAAAACTAAGAAAAAGCTAAATATGCAGACCTTGGCAAAGAGGCAATGAAGAAGGAGAACTCAACAGATATATCTGTTTCATATCTGAAGGATATAAACCACAAGGAATCAGAGACAGAAACACAGTCAAGCAATGGCAGCTTACATGACTTCCTTGGAGTCCAGAACTGGACAATGGTGAAGCCAAGAATTGATCCCAGGGGTATCTTGAGAAGCTGGGCACTCTGGATTCCCTTCTTAAATCAATGGGACATGTATCTGCTCATGTCATGACTAAAAGCTCATTCCGTCTAAAAGAAATATACTTTAGGCAAATCTAAGCTATAAGAGGTACTAAGAACCATGCTAGCAATGACAGAAAATGAAAGATGTTCAGCTCAAAACCAGTCACATGGTAGAACGGACACATTTAGCTGTATTCATGCAATATGACAACTGAAGTACAAATATTTTTATATTAAAAATAATAACAGCACCTTTCAAATGAACAAGACCTTTATAGTCCGAAGAGTCAAAAGTAAAAGAATTGTACCTGTTATGCATGACCAAGCTTGAATCCATGAAGCATGTGCTCATTCAGGTATCAAAAACCTTTGGGTGATTTTTATACCTGCTGGAGAATTGAAGAGAGGCCTTTTTGACCTTAAATGAGGCCATTTCTGCTTTGTACTAGTGAAAACAGACTCAGCGTAGCTAAAAAGCACTTCCCAAACCTCACTCTCCTAGAGAAGAGATACCATGCTTGCCCATGTGGCTGAGCATCAACCATGTCCCATTCTGCTAAAGATTCTCCTGCCAGCGTTGGCAACAGCTGCAGATAATCCAGGCAGCTAGACTTGGAAGTCTTCTTTAAAAGCCTAATGATTAATCAAGTCTGGTTTTGCAGTATTAGTACTGTCAGGGGTCACAGGCAGGCTGATGAGAAGAGTCCAATCCCTCAGAAATTAATTCAAGTCCTTCTAAAGGGGTGAAGCAATTGCATCACCAATGGAAACAGAAAGCATCAGCTGGAAGTCACTGCTCACTGGGGGAAATGAAGGGCAGCAGCTGGATCCCACTGGATCACTTTGTGGTTGCCTGCAGCTCTCATGCAGTGTTTAAGTCTCCAGGGTAAACGTGATGGTGTGCAAGTACCACTGCTGGATACTACTGAAGTTGTGGCAGCTTAAGATAGTGGAAAATTAATGCAGGATCCTAAGGAAAGGGGGGGGGCAGGGTAGATAGGATCCAACTGTAATCTCATTTAGGAAATAAACCTTAGTGACTGCATCTCTAACGGCAAAGTGGTGCTGTGCTTCTATTGCTGGTGGATACCTGGCACAGTAACTATATGACTGCCTGCTCACGGAGTGGCATATGCATTTCCACAAAATGAGGCTTTCTGTGATGGTTTCTCCAGTCAAAACACCAGTGTGGGAGCAGTGCCTCTTTTCACACCTGAGAAATGGGATCGCACTGCCATCTCACGGGCAGAGATGGCTCCCTGGCCCTCCCACCCAGGCACAAGACTAAGACTACAGGGCAAAGTGTGGTTGCACTGGCTGTTGGCTGAACCATGCTGCAGTTTCCCCAGAGCCCACCCTCACAGTGCTTTCTGCTTTGAGAAGCGAAGTCTCCCAGGAAAAGAAGCTTTGGCCTTGGGCTTAAAGGTTTTCTGGTCTCTGCAAAACCTGCTTTTCCCTTCAATTCAGCACTTTTTACAGAGAAGTTGAAAGGATATGGGGTGGAAGGAGCAGCATTGTTTACATCTATCGCATAAAACAAACAAGCAGAGAAAGAAGCATCTGAGCTGTTGGAGTCATTAACACACCAGAGTCCAAGGCTGGCAATAGGCGTGCCACGCAACTTGCCAGCTGCTTTCTGATTCCTTCTTATCTTGCGCTCATCCTCAGTTTCCCCTCCGCAGCATGCACATTCAGATATATTCTTTACAACGCCACGGGGCCAGGCAGCTGCCACGCTGTAGGACAGACTACATCACTGCTTTGATTCCATGCAGCTACTCCAGGGTGAACATACTGAAAATGCGTAGCCAGAGGACCACGCTGTAAATGCACAACTCCAGGAACCTCCCTCCAGTGCAGACCTGGCTGGGATAGCTCCAGTGCAGACCTGGCTGGGATAGCCAAACTCCAGCTCAGCTTGTGGCTGCCTGCCAGGACGCACCCCAGGGCCACCCCAGGCAGCAGGAGGGGGAGCAGGGTCATGGGAGAGAGAGCCGAGAGCGGCTGTGGCTCTGAGAGGGGTCTGTGTGTGGACGACAGCCCCTCTCCCCCTGGGTGCAGCACTGAAATCAAACATGAGGCTGGCGGCTCTGACTGACAGGCAGGGAAGATGGAAGCCACTGTCTTTGTCACTCTGCAGAAGAATGCTGGGAAATGACTGGGCAGGTCTTTGGCCCACAGTCCTAATTGCACTCACCAGCCACCCCCATGTCCTAGTTTGCTTTTCGTTCTCTCCTCCCCACCACTGCAAGATGCAGCACTGCGCCCATCAAGGCGGGCAGGAGGGGAAGAATGCAAAGTATCACCTTTCATTTGATAGTTGTACCAACTAAATGCAACAGTCTTCTTAATGAAAAAGCTGAAAAAGGCCCTAACCAAGCCAAGCCTTGGCCAAAACATGAATCATCATAAACTACACTTACAAAGATTCCCATATAAGGAAATTTAAATAATCATCCCAAGCCCCCTGCATGTTCAGATACCCTTGAGCTAACGAGCGGGCCAGCTTTACTGGGCTGAGCGTATGCATAGGTATTTACGCACACATGTGCCCGTTCCTGGAAAGTAGTAAGAGAAAAAAAAAATCAGAGAAGAATATAAGAATAATTTTGGGCAGTAGTGCTGGAGCAGCAAGTCTGTAATACCACTATATTCAAACAGGGAAGTCATCTACCGCTCTTGAAAAAAAATCTGCAAAAGTAAAGATCATACCCACCAGGCTTCTGTGCCGTACAACTAAAAGCAGTGGTATTTGAGCTGCCCTGACACCCCTGCTTCCCCCCTGCCTTGGAGAAAGTCTATACTGAGCTCGCAGAGCTGTAATGCAGTAGGTAACAGCCCTGTGCACACACGGAGACTGAACACAGGCACCGTTCAATTTCTGACCACTTTCTTCTGAAAAGAAGATCCCCATATAAGGAGATCTAAGACTTTCCCTTTGGGGCTCAGGCAGTGGGTGGCTTTGGAGGGATTACACACATACATGCTCACTCTCGCAGTTCAACAACATTTTAACCCATTCCTTAGTGATGTGGATTTGAAACTGCTTTGCTATTGTGGTTCCCGGGATCGAGGAGGCAAGGGAGGGAAGTGAGCGACGAAGGGGTGGCTGCTGGGGATGCCTCATAGGGAGCGTTGGACTCCTGCCTGCTTGAGGACCAGGCTGCCCTAACCTCGCTTGTGGTAGGGCTGAAGAGATGGCACGTTTGACACGGCCACCTCACACAGCCTCCACCACGTAACAGAGCCTATGCGCTTGGCTAGGTAGTCAGAAGAGCCCCAGCACTACAGCACTTGAGTCATACTCTAAACAAAATGCAGACGGAAGGAAGAGATACAGAGATGCAGTTGATTCAATAAAAACAGCTATTATTGGAGGATGATTTCATTAATGAATTATCCCAATTGCAGCTTAGCTAGTGGGCACGTGAGAAGCCCAAAATCATCAGTTAAAGCTGAAGTGATTTTCTTTTGTTCTGTAATTTAGCTCCTTGGGAGGTGTCAGTCTACCAACAGTTTCTAGTCACACACATGCATATAGAGCTCACTATACAATCCATATGCTAATTGCAGCACACAAACTGAAGGTGCCTCCCATACTCCAAAACGCCTTTCTGATAGAAAGGTGACAACATGGATGGAAAAGGGAGGACAACCACATTAACAAATTGGGGAAGGGGGAGGGCATGAAGAGAAGGTGACATTGATAGGAAGTGAAAAGAGAGAAATTCGGAAAAAGAGGAGACTGAAGGAAAAACTAGGAAGGCAGGGCAAAGTATAAAAGGAAGGGGTATGAAGGATAAAAGGACAGAGACATTAAGGAAGGAAGGAAGGAAATACAGAATTCAAAGCATACAGGCAATGCAGATGTACTAAAAACTGCTAAAGAAAAACACGTGTTTTAAGGATGGGTTTCAGTTTTCTGAACAGAGCCATTTTGAAAAAACTTGAATTTTCTGAGGCACCCATGTTGGGCTGGCAGATCTGACACAGAACCTAAAATGGAGAGCCAAGCACTCCTGGAGCCCAGGCAGGATACTCTGGGTACATAAAATGGCACAACAGACCCAAGCCCAGGCAGCTGAATTGCACTCTAAATGTCAAAGACCACAAGGTAGAGCCAGACAGCCGATGAGAAAAGGAGAGAACCACGACAATGAGGAACAGTGACAGAGCCAAATCTTCTCATTCTCCAACTATCTTGTGAGACAAAAAAGCCTTAACTGCGTGGAAATTGGTAGCCACTGCTCTACGAAGGTGGGCAACCCATCGAAGGGTGGATCGAAAAGATCAGAATCAATGAAAACAAGAAAAGAGACATACTTGGATCAATTAGCTGCCATATGAGGTTGGGTGTATTATAAAAATGTCAGCTCAAATCAGGAGCAGCCATCGCATTTAAAATATAGGTTCATATTGCTTATAATAGGAGTAATACTTGAGAGCAATAAGGAGAGCTTAGGAAAGAAAAGACAGCATAAAAATACAGCAACAATATTAGGCTGCAGTTCAATGAAAGATCTGCCTAGCTCCTTCCTTTTCCTGGCTCTTACGGTGGCCAACAGCAGCTGCTCAGCTAAGAGGTCCAGGACGAAGGCAAGCCTCCAGTGGTACTTCTGCAGAGCACTTCTTGTACAGTCTTAGCTGAGGGACTTTGAGCCACAAGTAGTATCATTGCACCTAATGGCCTTTGGTGGCTTTCTGTTCTGCGAATGAGCCAGGTCTCTTCTTGAACCTCTGTGAACTCTCAATATCCACAACCACCTGCATGAAGATGCTCCACAGATGAATCCCAGGACATGGTAAAAGTCAAGTTCTTTTGACTGCTTTGAACCTGTCCTGTCACTTGCTAGTTTCACATAATCCTTTGCCTTCCACAATTCATGCACAGGAAAAGACAGTGGACGGTTATTTCCCTATATCTGCACCTGGTGCCAGTTGTGATTTTAAAAACAGAGCACAACGATTCTATAGAGAAGCTCTGGTGTTTATCCTACTCATGCTTCCCTGAATGAGAAAGCTATAGCTTATCTTTTCCTTTTGTACAGCCATTACTGTACATTGTTAACAAGACCGAGGGTAGTCAGAAAACCACACTTGATGAAGCAAGCTGGGGGAAGGCAATCTAAATGTGTTTTCTTACACCTTACCCCTCCTCAGTGGACCGATCCTTTTTGTTAACCACAAACTTCATTGAGCAGCTTCACACAGACTTTTACATCCTTCACTAATGCAACCCAATTCAAAATGGCTTTTGCAGGCTTACTGCAATGCAATACAGTCTGTGGTACACGCATACTCTTGTCCCCGGCAGCTGTCCTGAACTGGGGATAAGGGAACAGCTGCTACTATCACTGCCGGGCAAAGGAGATCTTCCTTAGCTCCAGAATTCGCACCTGCCTTTTTTCTGCTGTGGGAGAAAAGTCTTTTCCTATGTCTTGGGTGGGAAGGGAAAAGTATGATTTATCATTAACTGAGCCTGCCCTCTGCACTGATTCATTTGCTGCCTGGATATTCCTAGAGGAAATACAAAGGGCAACCTTCATGCCTGTCACCACATCAACATACACGTATTCCCAGCTTTGTACAGCAACACTGCTGCCTTAGTCGGCATGGATTGCACTTTGGGATGAATCATACCAGGCATTTGCCTTTTCTGCGCATCCCTGCTCAGAGAACCACAGAGAAAGAACATAGTATTTCCTGTGGAAATAGAAGAGCAGAGGCTAAGCTGGGACACACAAACAATTGGGAAGAACTGATATATCAAGGCAGGAGAGGAAATAGAATGGAAGTGGAAGGAGACTGAAGAAAAGGAGAGGAGCGGAGAGAACTGAGAGGATGGCTGCTCATGTGATGCAGCACAGCGAGCATTTTTAATTGGGTCAGCTGTATGAGAAGGCAAATGACAGTCTGTTTTTACTGTGTATTTTTGAACTTATGTAACCTTAGCACGCTCCCTTATTACAATACATTTTATTGCTAATCATTTCCATCTGCAAAACAATCTCTTACTGACACAAACTGTATGCAGTACATTGGAACTGAAGTTACAGCCGCTGATTTGGTAACTGAATCTGGATTTTCTTGGGATTAGCAAAGTTGATTGGTTGTTTTGCACTACTAAGAAAAGAAATCCACAATTTTTAAATCACTTTAAAAGCATCCATCAGGAGTATTGTTCAATGCCTATATTCAAAGTTTAGAATTATAGTAGGAGATCATTTTTAATGCTTTAGACTAAGCCTGAGTGTGAACATGCAGCAACATAAATAGCCTGAGTTATAAAACAAGACAGAAGTATATTGTTATGCATGCACAACTACATACGTGCATAAAGGACAAGCCTCCCCAGAAGGCAGTGATATATCTTTAGTCAGCTACTACTAGTAATCTAAACAAAACCCAAACAAACATCAAACACACTGTGGGAGACCTTTTAAAATCATTACATATGCAAGTAACAGTTTAAAAATCCATGTGGGCATGAAGTTTAGATTTTGACTGCATGGAAGTCAAGAAATGTGGTTGTGACAAGATGTGGCTTATAGGCTTTCTGTAAAGCTGCTGACCTTATATAAACCACTATGAAATACCCAACATATTTGTTGAGGGTAGAAGTGGTGAAGAAAAGTATGTAAAGATATACATTTACCACTGAAATCCTTAACCTACAACTACTCACATTTGAACCTGTTTTGGTGGAGCTAAAATAACACACTCAGTTCCACAGACATTAGAGACCTGTACGTCCCATCTGCACTTACGTCTGCTTGCTCAAAGTATTCCTCATTTGAAATAGCTTGGACAAGAAGAAAAAATGAACCTACAACATGACATGACACAGGTTGGTGTTTCACCCTAAGAGTAAGAATGAAAAGGATGCTCCCCATTCTAAGGCAGTGTTTCTACACAGCTCTTGAGCAATATTTATTCATATGTATCACACCAGCCCAACTTAAATCAGCTTTGAACATTATTTTGGTAGTAAACCCTGTCAGAGCTCTCCCTGGATATGTGTATCAACCTAAGCAGCACGTGTTTGTTTCCTAATGGGCCATAAACTGCTATGTGCTGTGTTTAAGAGTGCCAACACACAGAGCCAAACTTACCTAGAAGTATGAAAAAAACCAAAACAAACATATTTTCCACTCAGTTGCCTGCAGAATCTATGAAATCTCACAGCAGCTTATGCAGCATAACTCTCAAAAACACAGTTCAGCTGTGATTGAATGCAGCTGGCTACCCAAATTACAGATTGCCTCCTTCTGCACCAATATAAAAAGCCAGGCAATGGCTGTAGACATGAGCAGGCCCAGCAACTGAGAAAATAATTTTCTCTTGTGGGAATATGCTGTTGCTATGTGAGGGGAGGAGGCAAGCAGCTCCTGATATAAGGAAGGAGGCTGCAACCTGCAGCTAGGTCCTAAAACTGAGCCCCAGGTCCTGAGGCTTCGGTGGTTAGACTATTTCTAGCCATGGTAGGAAATCTGCCTAATTAAGGACTACAACAGAGAAAGCTTGTTCACGTCTACCTACCACCTCAGGTAGAAAATAGAAAAAGAAATATCCCTGACCTGATTACAAGGTCCCTAAGCAGTTACAAATGTCATATGACATTAACAAAGCTGTAGGTGATCAGGTCTTCAGTAACAGCAGTTGTTTGCAGAGAGGCTCACTCCATACCTCAGACTAGTTGGTCTAGCCAAGTACTTTGAAAAACAGCTGCCTAAAAATGAAATGCAGTAAAACTAATAATAATAAAAAAAATCAGATGAGTCTGAGTGAAATATTTCTGTTAAAATACAACAAAGAAGGACATTTGTTCGTATCCTGAAGAGAAACCGCATTCCTCTGTATCTTAAGCACTAGCAATAAAAGTGTTAATCAAGGTCTAATTGTGTCTCAGAAAAATACATTCTACTTGAACCAAGAAGAGCCCAGTTTGGCTCTCAGATTACATTTTCAGAACTAGCTGTTATGTCAGTAACAAATGCATACATTTCTCAACTTATACATCAGAAAATTTGATCTTGAGTAGGGACAGTATAGAACCCACACAATACAACTTTTGATCCTTTTCATTTTATATAAGAATCCTACTGAATGCTATTCCTCTTCAAAAGTACAAAAAGTACAAAGCATCAGCAGAATAGGGACTGAATATTAGTTACTGAGAACCAATAATTCCTAATGACTTTGGAGAAATTGCTACTGGCATGTACTCGGCCCAAGTCAATCCTCAAATCTAAGAAACAGGATGTGTACAAAAACTGTGCCAAAAGAAGGCAGCAATGGCAAACTCACAACATAACTTGAATCCCTTTCATTTCCCCGTTAGAATTTCAATTGCAACCTGCCCTAGGAAGTTGCAGCAGAGCTAGAACTGGAAAGCTGCTCCTCAAGAACCCAGGCTCTTTTCTTAAATGACAGCATATTTTAAAACTAGTCAGTGGTAGGGAACATGAGGTGCACGGGATTATTAATTAGTGATGGAGGAGCTGAAACCAAGAGTAAGAACTGGTTTTGGCTCTTGGATCAGCCCTCTCATTGAGCAGATAAGGCAAATTTTGCCTCTGCTATATTCTTGCCTGCACACTTCTGCTCTGGGACTTGCTTCTCCTCAGGAGCCAGAGAGGTGTCGAGCCCACTTGCTGTGGCTGACACTGCAATACTCAAGGACACTTAATAGAGAGGCTAACAGAGAAAAATATTTTCAATACAATCTCCTAAGCAGAAGCAAAAAGACCCAGAAAGCTGGAGTAAGCCAATTCTTACTAAGTTTTCACAGAGACAGAAGATGTAAACTCAGCTTAGAGATGATGCTGTCTTAACGAGGTATCCGAGATCACATTTCCTAATAGCCTGCAGAAAATCCACTTTTTCCACTATCTGCAAATGCTCTCAGTTCATGTGTGCAGAAACTGTCACTTGTTTACACCTACCCAATATCTGGAGAGACATTTATAGACTCTCCATGTGCAAATGTGCAATTGAATGCATTCATGCATTGCTCTGCAAGCGTGTTCATCCACTGACATTCTGCACAGTTTTGGCATCTACCTGAAAATCTGACTTTAAAAAGTCAGTGCCGAAAGCAAAATTAACTTGGATTGAAAGTTCCAGATTTACATATGTCCTTATTTTATGTCCTGGTTTGTCTAAATTTGGGAGGGTGGTTATATATGAAAGGGAAAAGAATTAACTGCTAACAACATAGCCAGAACTCAACAAGTACACAGAGTTTTAAATCCAAGAATTTGATTGTGATTTATGCCCACTATAAACTTAATATTTACAATTTTAACTACTTCCTCTCTTTACAAAGGAAAAAGGCACATTGGAATGAGAAATGTGAAAAGAGCTAAAAAGAAATCCTTATGCCTGCTCTGTAAGTAGCACACCCTTCTGGAAAGCACACCCATTTCAACTCATTTGCTCTCATGTGGCAATTTTGTTTTAATTCCAGCCTCTTGGGACTTAGCATGTATAGTACCTCCTGGTACTTCTGTCAACACACCCACACTCTCCTCTCAAGCACTGATGTCCCAGTGTCTGAGTGCCTCTAACCAACACCTACAGCAACAGCAGCAACGTAAAAGCAAAACCATGAAGACAGGCAGACAGAATCCAGGACAAAAATGCATCCTGCAACTCACAGCTTCCTGAGAATTTGAATAAACGTATGCTTAGCCTAGAGGGGTTAACATTTCCAAGCAGGAGGGCTATGCCAGCTCTTAGAAAGGGCTCCAGCCCACCAGGAAAAACTGGAGGGCTCACTTGGCTTTTGGCAGTCGTGGCTAACCCAAGGGTCAGTGGATTAGGTCCGCAAAGCATCTTAGAGCACACAGAGTTGTTCAGTGAAGCGTGTGCTAGAGGAAAAAGCATTCCTGGAGACACACAGCATAGCTGAGCTACAGCCACAGCTCTGAGCCTGGCTACAGCCTCACATCAGCAGGCAGGCAGGATTATCTGGCTGAGCCGTCAAGTCAGAAGCTGCCAGAACACTGCAGGGTATCTCTGACTCCTGGCAGCAGGTGGGCTCGCCCCTTCCTTGCGTACCATAGGGAAGCCTCTAGATAGATCTTCCCTAGAAATCACTAAGTCTAGCAGGGAGCTTTGGGCAGGAATTTATGTTTTATGATGAAAAGGTCCGCACACAATACACCAAGTCACAAAAAAGGGAAGTTTCAACACCATCCCTTGCATTTAAACTCTGGGAAAGCCAGCTACTAACGTTCATGGTATTTAATCTTTAACAGCATTATTGAATCCTGATATCTGTGGTTTACATTATTTATCCATCAATCCCACCTCTTTTCTAACAGGGGACTTTTTAACTTGGCAAAGGTTTATCCCTCCCTTCACCTTCAGTGAATCAGAGTTAAATCCCACAGTGAACTGTAATCTTCCATACCATGACTTCCCACCCCAGTACATAGAAAGTACTATTTCTCAATCAAAAGAAATTACACATAGCCGTTTAAGCAATTCCTGGCTGCACCATGCACTTCCCTGTAACAAGAAGATGAATTCTGCTGCCCAGTTCTGTGGCTGCAAATTAAGGGCAGATTATTAAGATTGAACAGGAGAGGTCTAAAGATAGTCTGAACAAGGTCCAAAACATAATGTTACTCAGTCTGAGATAGTCTTGTATCAGCTGGAGCTATCTAGGAGTGAAAAAATGCTTTTAAGAAGAATTTATCATTAGCAGGGATCTCAAGGATTTTCACAAAGAAATTAATCTAATTCATGAATCAGTGTAAATACATTGGAATCACAGAACCTTGATCCATGCATGGCAGCTTTGGTGACCTTTGTAGATGTCTGCAGACAAACATGTACAGCCATCTGGGTGTGGTGTCGTAGCCAGTCCTTTCATGATATTTCAGTGTTGTATTACTATATCCTTTTTTTTAAAGAAACCCAAAACTTCATATTTTTGATTGGTAGTAGTCTTCCATTAGTCTTTTATTTCTATTCAAGCCCCTATTCAAATTCACACCCATTTATCAAATTAAATAAGGAAACCTGCTTGTTTATCTCAGGCTTACAGGCCTGAGACAAACAAACCAATAGAAGACTAATAGACTAAACAGCCTTTTCCAAAATGAAGGCAATTAGTATGACATGTAAAACAAAAGTGAGAACAGAAATGAAACCTCTCCAGGAGTCTCTCATGAGGCATGAGAAGACCCAAGATTTGTTCTTCTAACTGACTACCAAATGAGAACTACACGCTGCTCTAACATTCACCTCTGGAAAAGCAAAATTAGTATCAGAGTGCAAAGAAATCACACATTTGAGGGAGTCGCTTCAGTAAGGACGGGGACAGGATCCGCTCAGAATATTCCCAGAGAAGGTAATAAGCTAGGTGAGCATGTTTTGGCTTCAGTCTTGAGAACTTCATGAGCTTCTAAATCTTATTACTTGTCCTAGGCTGGTAGTTTGAAAGCTGGAGCAGCAGCTGCTAGAGAGTATCAAGAGCTGCAACTAATCCATTATCAGGCACCAGTACGTGACAATTCACTGATCGTGCTCTGTTACATGTACCTACACCTACTACTGAAGTGACTCTTTCATCCTTCCTTCTCCTCAACATTTGGTTCAAAATATACCTATCAAAATGTACCACTTTGGGACCTGTGCACTTCATATTCCTGCCTCTCCAGAGGAGGTATGACATCCAAGTATGATTTTGTAAGTGACTGTAGCATCACATAAGCCCAGAAACTTCCTCGCTCGTCTTGGTCATCCTTCAGCTTGTCCCCATGGGGCTGTACACAACTACACTGCAGCTAGCACTGGTGTTACCTGCAGCTCCCAGAGACGTCCTAGTCCGTAACACTTAACCACATCCTCAACAGCAAGGAACCCCAAAACTCTTGAATCTTCCCACACAACACTGAAACAAATAATTTTCTCTTCGGAGCAATTAAAACCTTTCATTCCATTTTTATCTTTTTGTTTTATATTGTATAACATCAGTATATCTGTTGAAAACAAAACAAACATTTCAAAATAAAAAAATCAAAATAATCTGATCCAAAAATTTGGAAATAAAATGTTAGAATGTTCTGCCTCTGTTCTTTCTGTGTTTTATTTATTTTGTCTAAGTTAACACACCATATCTTTCAAGCATTTCAAGTTTGCTGAAATTACTTTTTGAGAAGTGAAATACTTCCAGAAAATGTCTAACGAATTCCAGCAACTGTGTCAATCACTAGTACTTGTCTGTCTCTGCATAGTTGGGTTAAGACACCCAGTGACAGGCTGTAAGCTGTGAGTTTGAAATAGTTACACTGGTAGCTGGAGATTAACTGCTGTTCATCAACCAGAGCACATTTAATTATTAGCTGATTTGGTGCAAGATGGAAACACCAAAAGAGCTGTTTGAACTCTAACTTTTCCTTCTTTATATCTAGTTAGCTCAGATTTTGCAGAAATACAGACCACATTTTCCAGTGATATTAAATATCTTGTCTTTTGTGTTCATCGTTGCTTGGCAGCAGTTATCCTTGGAAGGTACTCTGAGCATTAGATTGCTCAGCAAACAAATAAAATATATTTCTGTATATGAAAACAGCATGAACATTCAATTTTGGAGGAGGATCTGTTTAAATTTCAAAATAAATCACTCTCATTTGTTATTTACTGTGCTTGTCCTAATCATATAATGCCAATGCATCTATAAATTGCCTTGTCAGAGAGTGACTGCTGAAAGTGATGAAAGCTGTCACTTAATCAAAAAGCCTAAATTAATCAAAAGGAAAGGAAAGCAGACCCAGCACTACCATTAAGGCTTTTTCCTGCTCCACCAGGGATGACAGACATGGCTGAGGGAGCTGCAAAGTTAACAAGACAAAAATGATGACAAAAAAGAAGAAACCTCGCAGGTCTCAATGCAGAAGCACATACACCACCTGTCCCAACATCTCCTCCAAAACACCTAAGTCTACCCTGCCATTTTAAGTAAATTTGATCTTCACCTCATTTGTTCTCATGGTGGTGATAAAATGCTCTGCTAAGAAACTGCTACATCCCACCACAGAGACAAGGCTTCACCTCAGGAGTGGACAAATAAACTTCTTATCTAGTTTAAACGTCATTTCACAAACTGCTTTCAGATTCACCAAGACGAGCAGCACTACAGAAGTGACAATATTTCTTCAGAAATTATTCTCTCCTAGAAGCTGCTGACAGGCCACAGGACTGGGTTTGCACGGAAGAATGACTCATCACTTCTGATTAGAAGAATGAAATAAACATGGGCTTTATCAACACTGAAAGTTTTACCACTTCAAATTCTTTAACACACAGTTCCAAATTACAGGGCTACATTATTTTCTCTTGTAAGGGAATGCATTTCCACTAATGCCAGGGCGAGTTTGGTATATAATCTCTTCACCTAAGGCTAGCCAGTAACAACATTATACTGGGGGGATGTAATTGCTGTCTATACACAAATCACGGTAAATACTAGGGAGGAAGAAGACCTATTTAACCAAAAGGACACAGAGGCTCAAGAAAAAGTGCATGCCTATGTTTCAAGTAGGAATTAGAAAAAGACTTCTAACCAGAAAAGAAGTGAGATTCTGGGACAGCCTCTCAAATAAGAGAAAACTATTCTAAGATAGTGTTTGATGAGTTTATAAAAGGGATTATTCTGTGGTTTGCCTGCAGTACTAGGAGACTTAGTTTCAGTGATCAGGGAGGTCTGTGACATTCCCAAATTTTGCTGTCAGTCTTTCTTTCCCAAGAATAATAATTAAATCGATACAGACAGAAACCCTCCAACAACAAGGTCAGCTACTCCATATGCAAAAGCAATAAAAGAGCTATAGAAAATCCAAATCTAAGTACTTGACCTCCACAAAGCCTTGACTATCTTGGTACGGTAAACCAGCTGCATACATGCACAATTTCTTCCTGACACCAGCTGAAAGTTCTTTAAAACATAGGGAGCTGACATGCTTGTAATCTTATCCAAAGCAGATTAATCACTATTTTTATTCAAATACAAGTCCAATCTTCTCTTAGGAACCTATTTGCCCATTTGTAACACAGGTCAAATTGCATGTTGCACAGAAAAGTATCTTGCTTTAGTGTCTTAAACTTCCTTCCTTTCACCTAAGCCAGGACACCCACGGCCAAGCCTCTCTGACATCAAACCAAGTATTTTTTAATTCAGGCTGGCAGTGATGATGCTCCCGTGTGATGCCACATGTCACAGAGAGCCAGCCTGTGTTTCAGGGCCCAGACAATGGGCTAAGCTTAATTAATCCAGAAAGGAATCCAAACCAAACCCTCACTGCTCACCCCTTTCAGGATACTCGGCAAAATAAGTCTCGCACAGACGATAGCACGATTTCTGAAAAAGAAACAGAACACTAGCAGAGGTAGTCCAGCTCTATGTAACATATCTGCACAGGACACTGTCAATTGCATGATTAATCCAGCACTTCATTGTTTTAAACAATGACATATCTTAATCCCCCTCCAAGAAATATAACAATAAGCAAAATTACTAATGAAGCCTACAGAGTGTCATACAAATAATTAAGGATGCTCCAACCTTTCTGTTTCCCCCTGGACATTTTTCAGTCCAGCATCTTATCTCCCCTAGCTGTTCATCCTCTTTTGCTTTATTCTGTTACAGCTTTAAACCAGAAGCCCTTTTCCTGCAGTTGCCTTACTGTTATCAACTACCTCCTTCACACAACCCTAGCTCACATGCTCTCCTCCATTTCTACTTACACTGCAGACTCCACCCCATGCCTGTCAGCATTTCTCAATGAGGTAGCAGTGATAGCACATAAAGAACACTACTTTTTCTTCTCATATGTGCCAAATACACACTTTGCTATCATAAACCTTGCAAGAGACTGATTTTGAATCCCCCTAGTACAGAGAAAATCTGTTCACTATTCTCTGCTTTCTAAAGGTGTCACCAATAACAAACAACTTGGCATCTGCTACGTGTTTGTTGCTAACAAAACCAATGGGCTACAAGAGCTCAGCAATTTCTCCATACAGTAATCCAAATAAGCAACAGCCTTCCATTTCCATTGATAAGTGGTGGATAATCAAATTGCTTGGTTTATTTTCTCTTGGAGATGTCCAAGTGATTCAGCAGCATTGTTTACAATGTCCGTTACACATCTACAGGCTAGTGCTTGTTCATATTACACAAACTGGCAAAAAAGAAACACTCTGCCTGTAAAAACTGCTGCAATTTTCCAGTTTCAATTATGGTACTGCTCTGTCATGTCTACTAAAAAACTCATATTGCCGAATAGAAAAAGGGCATTTTCATTCCCTTTTGGTTGTCATGTTATTCACTTTAGGTTTCCCGACAGACCATCCCCCTGACAAGTCTCTGAAGCTGTGTTGCATATGAACTCAAAGATCCTCCTAAGGAATTCCTACAACTTCTATTGTATCTTGTAACCAAGCTAAAAGGATCCTCTAGATTACAGGGAATTTGTGGCAAGTTGTCACTCGGTGTCGCTAGAACCAGAAGAAAGCCCTGCTACTAGAACGGTTTTGATGAGAGAAGATCATTTCTGATAGCCAAGCTACATGCCTGAAGCACCCAAACCGCTCTGTTCAGGAGCAATGACGAGGTGACCTCTGACTCTTTTCTTGGGTATTCAAAGCTACCACCTCTTAAACCCTGTTCTCCCTTTATGAGAGAAAGGCTGAAAAAAACCCCAATTTCCAAAACTGATCTTCCACCCAACAAATGGATCATCTGATTTACTGAATTTATTCCTCTCTCCTCGAAAAGACAAAGATGTTACTTATGACCCCACAGCCTCTGTTAATACCGACTGTGTAACTGTAAACTTTCCTTGTGGACTAGAAATAACCTACAAGAGTAAAGGGATCTGAATTTCTTTTTGCAACGTGTTCTTTTTTGAGAAGGCATTTGTCAAAAATATCTGCGAACTGTTTATTTTGAGAGAACCTTGTTTTCTGTTTGCAATAAGCTGGCTATACCAGACAACAAGAATTCAAATGTCTTTGATGAGCTCTTTTGCTCTGCCAAGCAACTGAGAGACCCAGGGAAGAAGGTTTAAGAGGAGATTGTATGTTGTGCATCAGCTGAATTAAATAATCTAAATACTGAAAACAGTCAAGGCCAGACTGAGGAAGTTGTCGGTGCAG
Organism: Haliaeetus albicilla; assembly: GCF_947461875.1. Classification (NCBI taxonomy): domain Eukaryota; kingdom Metazoa; phylum Chordata; class Aves; order Accipitriformes; family Accipitridae; genus Haliaeetus; species Haliaeetus albicilla. The sequence goes on along the minus strand of NC_091501.1, from coordinate 13,435,169 downwards.
AGTGTAGACGAAGCAGCTCTGGAACAGGCAGCATGGTAAAATGGGAGATCAAGGCCTAGGGTACAGGGACACTCTCTGGCTGCAGGTGACCATTAATGATTTTAATTTTTATCAGCCAAAATGTCAGTGAGCAGTTTTTCTGTTACTTGTGCCTCCTGCATTCAAAGTAAACAAGACATGAGTATATAGGACAAACAAACCCCCAAATAAGTGATCAGAATAGATTGCAAATCCTTTTCCAGACAGGCACAAGTACATATTGGCTCTCTCTTCTCCCAGATCTACCACTGCATAGCAAGAAGTGAAGAAGATTACAGAACAAGAAGCGCATTTCCACACTGAGCAACGAGATAGGATAGGTACAAAGACTGAAGCAACTGTTAAATAATTCTCATTTATTTATTAAAAAGAACTGGGAGTTCTGCAGCTGGCATAATGCACAAACACACCTAACACTGAAAATATGCCCTGAAGTAGCTAAATTTAGTGACATACATGAAAATTGTTTTTCAAAGAGCAAATATATTTTTGACTAATAATTGTTGACAGAAATGGGAGTCTCTGCCAAAATATTTACACTCAATTTGATTACAACAACGATCAGAGAGCATTGTTGAATTTACTGTGTTCATTCAGTTTTGGCAACAACATCAACACAAATGTGAAGTAATTCTCTCCCTCCAGATCTTTCATATGTATTTAGAACACATTAATTTATATATTTATGTGTGCATAATTATGCATATTTCTATATACATTCCAGTTTGTTAAACCTTTTCCTTTAGCAAAGATAGAATCATTCCCAATATTTCTGATGTAAAGCAGCAAGGACGTAGGGTAAGTTAGCAGCTCTGCACCCTCACTAAATTGGCATTAACCAGATCCGCACACAGTCCACGGTTTTTGCTATTGCATTCTAACTGTATGTGAATTTTTAATTCCACAATATTACTATGTAGCTCTGGTTCAAGATTATACTGTGCAGAGTAATAGAGGTTATAAACTAGCCTTTTGCATCTAACCCCCTCAGCCTTAACCTATCTGAAAACCTCACACTAATCCCTCTGGAAAACACGGAGGGGGTGTTGTTGAGATAGGTAACTCGTGACCATGCCAGCACACCCGGTTGGCGGCAGCCATCCCTCTAAAAATGGCCTACCATAGACCGGAGCAAGCTTTGCGAAGGAACTTTAGCCCAAATTCTTGGTTTGTTGATTTGCTGCGTTGCACTGAATCTCTCTTTGTAAATAATCCAATTACCAGAAACAGATTTTGACTGGGTACAACTTGGTTGCTCTGAATTTGATGCAGATGGCAGGATTCACCTGCCCGCTTAGAAGACGTGGAAGGACACCACGGTGCTGCTGCCCATGTTGCCCTCTGTTTGCGTTGGCTCTCACGACATGTCTGGCGAAATGGAGTCCAGACCTTAATCTCAAACGTTCCCTGATATCAGAAGTATGCTGTAGTTAATGCTGACCTGGCTCACTTCTCCAAAATGTTGTTAACTAGTACATCCAACAACCTTTGAGTCAATGCGTACTTAGGTCTTACAAGGGAAAAAAGGGCTGGTGGGTGGGAGGATTAAAAAAACTGTCAGGAAAGAGAAGCTCTGATAGCAGAGGGGCTTTTCTCCAGAGCTCCCAGAGCAGCCACAGAGCACTGCTGCAGAGATAGTCGAAGGTGCTGTGGGGTCCTTCTTCATCAAATAGCAGCTGCCAAAACCTCTACCTGGCTCCAAACAATTTGGTCATTAAAGGAAGCTCTGGCATTCCTCCACCTCCACAGCCGAGTAATCTTTTAAAGAGAATTTCTCACCTTGGGGTACATTTTCTGCTCTGTTTGCAGCAACAGCCTGTTGTGAGATCCTTAGCTTGGGGCCTTCATTTCTCATTAGGATTCTCAGCTCCATGGAGAAAGGTTTGAGCAGCAAAAGCTTCAGGCTCTGTGCATGTCAGAATGGTTTCATGGCACGTTAAATTCAAACGCAGCCATAAACTGAGACTTCTCTTAAAGCAACTGGAGTTTCTATTAACTGCAGCGATTACTGAAAAGTGTCTGTAAACGTTTCAATGTCTGGCTCGGTTCTTTTTTCTGGCTGGAAGGTTAGTATAGGATGATAGACTAAAACACCATGCAGCTTCAGTAGCTTGCAGCAGAGGTTTGGGGTTTTTTTTTACAGCTACAAAAAAATAGAAAGAAGGTATGTATGTAGTGTTAAGAAATAATAGCAGCACTTTACTGTGCCTCATATCTGCATAGTCCAGAACAGTTTTGAAACACTAATTAATTAAACATTTCAGCAGCCTGGAAGATGAGTACGAATTATTCTCATTTTGGGATGGTTAAACATAGGCTCAGGGAAGTTAAATGTCTTATCCTAGAAGACAAAGCCAACCAACTACAAACTGGGGACTTGATTTTTTTCAGTACCAGAAAAAATTCTGCCACTAAATTAATCTTATGTCTCTCGGACACAAGAGTCCTGTGACAAAATCAGTTTTGGAGATGCTAAATTGTGTGATTGCCTCAGTAATGCAGGAATCTAGTCACAAGTAGCCCTGTTAATGGACATGCTATTGTGTATTAAGGTGTATAGCTGCAGCAGGTCCTCCCCTACCTACTTTCCTAAGTCTTCTGCCACATGACTTCAGAATGAGTATCTTCCCCCATAAGATAAAGTCTACTTCTACTGGATTATTTCATGTCCCTGCTTTAAATATATTCCTCCCTTGGGCTTCCTCTTACTCTGACTTCACCTATTCAGCACCCCAACCACTTCCATAGCTCCCTTAACTTTACAACGGCTTAAAGCCTTATCTGCTGTTCTTCCTGCCCCTACCGCAAAGATTCTCAGTGTACATAGTTCTCCATGCAGCTTCATACGAGATGCTAAATGGCACAACTGGCAAGGATTGAACAGGAAAAAGATAGTGTACCTGATTTCAGTTTTATATAACAGAGACAGCATGTCAGGGTTTTCACTGAAGGCACTATGCTGTGGGAAGCGAAGTGTAGCTGGTGGGACAATATGAACCTCGATATCATACCACATGCAAAAAATGCAGCACGGAAAACACCAATTTAGGAGCTTAGTGTGTCCTATTGTTACCTGCCACTGCTGGTGCAATTTTGTCTTATTTTCATAAGATCAGTGCAAATGTACTGCAGCTGATAAGAAAATGCAAACTAAACTCCATAAATCAAACTTGTCTGGCATGTTTGAGGGAGCAAGAAGCTAGAATCTATAGCCATGATTTGCAACAATGCTGTTGAAAGGGGACTTCCCAGAAGTTGCTTTCTCCTCTTTCTCTCCTCCTCTCCACCCCCCCACCCCCGACCTTTATTGTCACTCCTCAGCACCCTCATCCAGGATCCTGGTGTTGACTCCAGAGCACAGATTTAGACCTTTATCTATATAATTAGCAATCTTGGCTCCGTCAGGCTTAAGACCTCATGGATATTTAAGGAATCTATCCATGTACAGTTTATTAATTCTGTAATTTGTGATCCATGGGATGCTTTCGCACACAGAGTCATCTACACTGTTGTGTACCTCCCAGGCCAAGGAAAATGGGCACTCGTTAAACCTTGATGTCTCTCATGATGGGATGGCTGAAAGAAGCTTCCTCCAAACTGTGTGCAGAATACTGGGACGTGAACAGTGGTGAACACACACACAAGGAGACAGAGGGCCTTTATCTTAAATGTCATGGAGCCTGAGATATATGCAAGAAACATAAAAAGACTCACAAAGGCTCTTGAGCAGGCCTGGACCTAAATTCATTGCTCAGAGGTCTCATGGAGCTAAGAAACCCACTGAGAAAGGAGGAGTCTGGCTAGTTAGGACAGAAAGAGACCAGATAAATACAATGCAAAATCTGTACCTATTATGAGAGTCTCTGTGCTTCAGTTATTATATGCCATTCAAAAAGCCCCTTATGAACTTGCAGATATATCAGAAGTGGATCTACAGAAAAGGGCCTAAATAAGCATGAAGCATAAAATACCTGGGTTGAAGGTAGGGGATAAGTGGTCAGCACTGATCCTGAAGAGAGAAGGCAAATGAGTTGCACTTTACAAGGAGGACCAGTAGACAGTGAACTTCTACCTAGTAAGTATTGCAGAACTCACAACTTCAGTTAGCTCTATCAGGAAAAGTAAGAGCACATGAACGAGTGGGTTCTAGGATAGAAACACAGCAGTCTGGTAAGCATTCATATGAGGAATCTGTAACAAGGGCTATCTGAGTCCTTGAACAAAATGTATTTTCCTACCAGGGTATGATACTCACAAGACTGAATAACCATGGTTTGATGGGCTAAAGAAGTTTTAGATCTTCTAGACATAATGCTTTGGAAAACTCAAGGCAGTCTTCACTCTGGCAGATGTTACTTGAGAAGTACATGATTTTGGAGAGCATAACAAAAAAGCTGTGGTGGTTGCTGTAAGATAGCTGAGTTCATTTAGAAAAGCTTTCTGCAATAAACACTTGCACATCTTTCTGATACTTATTTACTCTGCAGGCTATGAGCTCTTCTTTTGGATCTCCCATAGGAATTTTTCAAAACATTAATAGTACACCACCTCAGTCCACAGCCTGGTAAGCATTCATAAAACACACATGAAATCTCATGAGGAAGTGGGGGAGAGGAGTAAAAAGGTTCTTGAATGTGTGTGCTACAGTTATGGTGAGCATAGTTCCTGAGTTAAGGGTCAGGATTGTTTCTGAAGAAGTTGCTAGCTGTGTTAAACAGGTAGCTGATCTACAACTATAAAAAGGCTACAGTAGTTCTCTTGTGTAGTGACTTGTTCCTTTTTTTTTCCATATTATGTAATTGAATAGAAAAAGACTACAGGCTTCTCCCTATGAAACCCCCACCAAAACACGTATTCTGCTTCAATGCAGGCTTCTAGCTTCCCTGCTGGTCAGTGACAGGCATCGTCTGTGGCTGTGCAAAAATGTAATTTTCTGTCCCAGAAGAACTAGGAAGATTTTTTTAAAAAAGCCTTTCAGGTTGCCTAAAAGATTTAATTCTAAACTTTTTAGTTTCAAAAAGGTTTTAATGATAATTAGCTTAGCTTTCTAAAGCAAAGGTCATTTTGAAATGAAAAAGGACTATTTTTAAATCTAAAAAAGGTCAAAATGGATGTATTGCAAATTTGGAAAATTTCCACTCCCCCAAAAATATTTGTCTTGAAAAGTTAACCAAAACTAACTTGCAATGTGAACTGATTCAGTTTTGATGAATCCACCTGCTCTGAAAAATAGGGGGTTTGTGGAAATATTAATGACTAGCTCCATGCTGTCACTAGTAGCACAGTACATGCTGTAATGTCTCACAGAGCTGGAGTCATCAGTCTCAGAGGGCTATGCTTTGTTGACATAAAAAAAAAAAAAAAGGATTAAAGATACTGGAAAATAAAAATGTTTTCACTAAATTGGTCTCTCCCAATAAACTGAAAGGCTACTTTCATTGAAATCAGTTGCAAAACCTCTTTAAAAGTACTAGGTAGGTGACACATTGGATTGCCTCTATATTACTTTGGTTACTTAAAACTGATTACAAAACATAGTCATGAAGTTGGACTAACATGACGAAGGAAATCCCCAAAGCATGAACAAGGAATCTTGAAGCCCAAATATCTCTACCATTGAATGAAGTCAAGAAAACAAAATATGAGTGCTCTTAAACTGAATTAAAACATCAGTAAGGGAGCCTTACATTTTGCAGTGAAAGATGACACAGCTGAGCTGCAGATCATACTGAGAAAGGGAAAGCATTCTATTATTACAAGCACTCAGGAGGAGACAAGCCACCTTCAACCTCCTTTAATTTTGCCATCAGATAGCCAGGGGACAATTCCTGCTCCATCAGTAGTCCCTCTGCCATGAGGAAACAGTCCTGGTCCCTCAAGAATGAGAGACTACCCATTAATAGTTTTGGCACAAATAATCAAATTTAAGTAGCTAATAATGCAGGCTTAAAGCTGAAGAGCTAAGTTAATTCTCTTCAACATTTTTTCTGCGAAAGTTAATTGAACTGCCCCTGTGACCCTGCCAGCCAATTTTTAATTTGAAAGAAACCTTTCAGCTTGTATGGTGAGGAAGTGTTATAGAAGGTGGAGAGTGGGAGACAGGGTACCACGCTGTGGAGCACATGCTGGAATACTGTTCTGGGTGGCACCCTGACTGCAAGGTGGAAGGAAGATGACTAGGTACAGGGTCCAAACATAGAGTGTGAAATCATATGGTGATGCTGAAAGGCTGAGAGAACTCCAGGGCAAAGCCAGACTGTTGCTTTCTGGTGACACAGAGATCTCAGACGTACAACAAGAAAGGCAGCTTTCCTTTTCTAAGCGTTTTGCAACATTCAATTAACTGTATTCTCTTGCGATGCACAAAGACAATCTGTCACTGCAAACGGTGCCGATTATTTTTCTTTTCTTAGATTGCCTCTTAACGTGATCACAGTAAAACTCTCAAGGCTAAACGCTTGCTCTATTTATGATAAAATGTTAATAAAAACTGACAAAGAAATAAGAACTCTTTTTTAAGACTTCCTTAAAAGGCTGAGGAATTTAAATAAAGGGGTCTTGATTATTAGCTCAGGACAACCTATCATCACTGCTACACAGACAAATTGCACTGCATGCCAGAGCACACTGAAGACACAATAATTTATCAGTCAGAACGCAGAAAATTGTACAGTGCATGGTGACTTTCCAGATCACATTTCTTCCCCGCAGGTCCTCCATTTCTGTCTTAAAGAGACATTGCGATGCAGCGTAAGGCTAAATTGGAATTTGGGAGGAAAAGTGAAGGCAGGCATCACATGGAAAAGTACCTAATTTTGAGCACCAAACTTAAAAGCCTAAATTAAGTACTGAGTCTCCCTTTACGTCCCCTAGAAAAGAGAGAGGCCCTGCTAGATGGTAACTCAAAGCAAGAGTTGAAGTGGCCTATGAATCACACTCTGCTAACACACGCACGCATATACACACCCTACCTCCTTCCATCAACGCTTCCAAGAGCCTACAGAGACTAACCTCTGAACTTGGGCACCCGAGTAAGGCAGGTGATGTGAACAAATATCCCCCCTTCTCGTTTGTCAAATCTGGGACAACTGGAGGGGACTTGTATGAAGAAAAACACAAACAGGAAGAAAAATTTGATGGCGTTACTTAAAGGGAAAAGCTAAAAGTATTCAGAGTTCTTCATTTTTCCACTCTTAGAATGGGAAGGCAGCACAACAGGAAAGTTGAAGGAATGGATCTCAATGGGGCACAATTCAGTAATCCCAGAGGATTGTCAGGGAAGACCTCCACGGGATGGTCTAAGGAAAAAGGCATTAAGGAGAGATGGAAACTCTTTAAGGAAATAATTGTTATGGCCTTATGTGCCAGCTGTTTCACTGTGGAGAAAAGACAAGTCACACGGTAACCTTGACTAGACTGTGAGCTCTTCATTGACCTGAAGCATGAAAAGGAAGCAAACCAGCAGTGAAAACCAAGTCAAATTACCAAGCAAAAGTACAAAACCCCAACAAGATAACATTAAATTGCAGCGTTATTCAATAAGAGTGTTCAGGGTACAAAGTTGGATGTAACCAGCAAGAAACATCAAGAAATCATTCAATAAGACATTAACAATAAAGGTAGTCTCAAGAGTAGTCTTCCATGAAACCAAGAGTAAAAGTTATTTATGTATGATGTAAAAAATGCCAAGTTGTTTAATGCTTTTTTGTGTGTTGATCGTCACAAAAGATAACCTTTCATCAGACAGCTATCATACCTAACACCAGTCACAAAAGAGCAAGATCTAAGTCTTTGAATAGGAAAAAACCTCCACAGATTAACAAGTATTAGCTAAATTCAATTGTTTTCAAATTGCCCAGACCTAATGAGCTTCATCCCAGCCTAAACCTAAAGGTTTGGCTGATGAAATCTAGAGCTTTTAGCAGTTATTTTGAGAACTCATCAAGACTGGGTAAGGTATTAGACATCACATTTACCTTTCAGTAGTTTTTTATTTTTTTAGAAGACATGAGAAGAGAAGCGAGGGAACTAGAAACAGTCAGTTTAACTTCAATTTCTGCAACAAATTATGAAACATTTGTAACTATATGGAAGGTAATTACTAACATCCAGAAGGGATGGTTGTGAAAAAAATCATGTCACACCAATCTAATTTCTTTTTAGGACCTGGTAACCAGCCTTGTGGGGAGAGAGGAAAGACATTAAATGTTGAACAACTTGACTTCAGTAACGTATGTGATGTGCTCTTACGTGCCATAAATGTAGAAAACTAGACTTAGATGAACATAGGTGCAAACTGGCAAGAACACTATTTTAGAGATTACTTCCCAATATACAAACAATATTTGTCACTGACAGTGAAATATTGATATGTATAAGGAAAGTTAACATGCAAAATTATCCTTCCATTCTACTGAACAACCGGAAGGCTTCAGGTCTGGGTGCCCATTTCTGGATGCTGCACAGGGACTGATAAAGAAAGTCCAAAGGGAGCGATGGAAACTATGGGAGGACTCAACACCCACAGAGGCCCACCAAAGGCACTGGCACTGATTGATGATAGATTCTAAACATCTCCCATGTCAGAAGTCTCCAAATAGTAACAAGGTCATCCTTTCAATAAAGATACAGAAAAGCAGTAGCTATATCCGTTCATTTCGCATTTTAAGATCAATTCTAGCTTATCTATAGCGGAAAACTAATCTTTTATGTTACATGTGTTTCAGTCAATCAGCCCAAAATGATTAGACACTGTCATGACAGTGTACAATTTTACACCATATAACTATGTGTGTATATGCATACATACACACAAAACAATGTAAGTTAGTATGTCCTCAGAACAAGTCTAATACTTTTTTATTTCTTAGAACTGTCCTTATTTATGCTGAACTATAGAGGCTGAGCCTAAAATAACTAGATCAGATAAAATAATGATCTTGCATGCTGCAGCCCAGTATGAGTGCTGATACATCCCATTGATAGGAACACGTCAAACTTCTAGAAACAGGTTCTCCCTGACCTCTGCATGGTTAAAAGCCCCTGCTTAGCCCTAACATCAAAACAACATTGAGTCTGTGAACTCAGAGCTAGGGGAGACCTCCATGTTACTCTTTACCCTGCTCTCTTCACCAGCTTGCTCATTACCTAGTCTCCATATCCCCCCAGTCTTTTCAATTAGCTACATCCAGTATGATTTGTATTGTTAAATTCACCATTAACAGTTACTTAAAAAGTAATACACACTTAAAGACTTTTGTTTCCTCATTAATTACAGCTGGGATGCATTGAAGTGTTTTAAGATGTGGCCTTTCTGTGTAGAAAGCTAGACAGCGCCTGCCCTTTCAAACAGCCTCTTGTCCACGGGAGGATTTCTGCCCTGGACTATTCCACTGAAGCCTGAGCTGCCCTGTGAAATCTCCCCTTCTGAAGGGCAGAAGAAACTTTAAAAGACCATGACTGTACTTGAAGATGCCAAGGCCTGCTCTCTGAGCTACATTATGGCAATCTACACTTTTGACTATGGCTGGACTTCTCATGATGCCCCCTCCTCTCCCCTCTAACACAGTCAGACTTCCAGATAGAATAACTTCCCTTTCACGCCCTCAGCTAATACTAGAGCTAAACCACTCGCAGATTGCAGGAATGACAGTTCAGCTAATTTCCTGCTATGTTGGCTCCAGCCCAGCTCTTCACCCCATCTCTCCCTGCACCCCCCTTTACCACCACAGCAGCTGCAGAATTGTGCCACCCCTAATTATTCCCAGCAGTGCCAGGCTGGAGGCACCGCTGTCACGGAGGATGGCAGCAGAGTGCAGAGCATGACAACAGCAGCAGCAGGTGGGCAGAGCAGAAAAGGCCAGATTACTGTCTATGTGATTACTGTCATTTATCTCAAGTCAGGCAGAAGGCAGAGCGTGCTCTGCCTTTGCTTGTTCCTTCCCTCTCTCGCTACAGAGCAATTGCTGAAAACACTGTACAGGGATGTTATGCACTTGTTAAGCATTGTTTTAAGCACTGAAAACCACTGCAGTCAGAGCAAGTAATTGCCCCTTACAGCAGTCACGGGTTTCTCTTGAACACAAGTGCTACAGGAAAATAAACAAGGAGGCTCCCAATGTTAAGACCAACTTGGAAAGCTGTTGGATTTTTACAAGTGTATATATTTCTGTCTTTCAATGTATTGGGCAGAGCAACGTTTGAAATGTAAAAGAGAACTTTATCCTTACAGCTCTGCCTTCTCAAGGCAGTAGGACCGTGATGCTGTCAGGGCAGCTGCCTGCTGGGAAAGTAGCAGGAAAGCTGCTCGACTCCAGTGCAGAACGGCCAGTGCACAGGCGAGAAAGGAAGCACTCCCCTCTAATGCTGGGATCAATCTAAAATATGCCCTTACATCTGGTTCCCATCTTTGATAATTCTCCTCTCCTTCGCCCCAATATTTAACAGGGTAATAGTCTGTCATAGCTAAGTGTTTTCAGTTCTGGCTGTCAAATTTCTAAATGAAATCCATATATTTAAAAGCATACAGATTTATGTATCAATGCTTTATACAAAAATGTCATTTCTGAATCTTAAAACAGACTTTCTAAATTTAGCCAGAAAGCTTAACACCATCACAAATACAGTCTTCATTGCAACACATACTTTCCTCCTCCAAAACTGGATCCAAACTTTGCTCCTTGGCCTCATCATTAGGTTAAGAACAGATGATAAAATAAGGCTCAACCAAAGCCTGTGTCCATATGAAATATAAATCTATTTTGAGGCCCAGAAATATTCCATATGCCCTGATTTTCATTCCATTGGTCTTGAACTAGGAACAAAATTGAGAAAAGATTTGATTTGGGGGGGGAGGGGGAGTGTTTCCTTTCCACATTAAGGGAGCAGAAAACTCTATTGCCCAAATGAGGTTTAACAAAAGCCTTCTGAATAAATCTGTGGGCCTTCTGAGGTTATTTTCATCACCCGCTCAGAGGAAAGGGAAGAATAAATGCACCTCAGAGGTGGTGTGGTGGGTTGACCCTGGCTGGACACCAAGTGCCCACCAAGTGCTATATCACTCCCCTGGACAGGGGAGAGAGAATATAACAAAAGGCTTATGGATCAAGATAAGGACAGGGAGAGATCGTTCACCAATTACTGTCACAGGCTCAACTTGGGGAAATTAGTTTAATTTATTACCAATCAAATCAGAGTAGGATAACTAGAAATAAAAAGAAATCTTAAAACACCTTCCCCCCACCCCTTCCTTCTTCTTGAGGACAACTTGACTCCTGTTTTCTCCCCCCCCTCCCCCAGCAGCACAGGGGGACAGGGAGCGGGGGTTGTGGTCAGTTCATCACACGTTGCGCTCCTTCCTCTTCAGGGGCAGGACTCCTCACACTCTTCCCCTGCTCCAGCGTGGGGTCCCTCCCACAGGAGACAGTCCTCCACAAACTTCTTCATCGTGGGTCCTTCCCACGGGCTGCAGTTCTTCACAAACTCCTCCAGCGTGGGTCCCTTCCACGGGCTGCAGTCCTTCAGGCACAGACTGCTCCAGCGTGGGTCCCCCGTGGGGTTACAAGTCCTGGCAGAAAACCTGCTCCAGCATGGGCTCCTCTCTCCATGGGTCCGCAGGTCCTGCCAGGACCCTGCTCCAGCGCGGGCTTCCCACGGGGTCACAGCCTCCTTCAGGCACCCACCTGCCCCAGCGTGGGGTCCTCCGCGGGCTGCAGGTGGAGATCTGCTCCACCGCAGACCTCAATGGGCTGCAGGGGGACAGCCTGCCTCACCATGGTCTTCCCCATTTCCCACAGAATCTCTGCTCCAGCACCTGGAGCTCCTCCTCCCTCTCCTTCTTCCCTGACCTGGGGGTCTGCAGGGTTGGTTCTCTTACATGTTCTCACTCCTCTCTCCAGCTGCTGTTTCTGTGCCTCAGCACTTTTTTTCCCCCTTCTTAAATCTGTTCTCCCAGAGGCACTACCACCATCGCTGATGGGCTCAGCCTTGGCCAGCGGTGGGTCCGTCTTGGAGCCGGCTGGCGTTGGCTCTGCTGGACACAGGGGAAGCTTCTAGCAGCTTCTCACAGAAGCCACTTCTGTAGCCCTCCTGCTGCCAAAGCGTTGCCACACAAACCCAATAGAGGTGGCTACGTGAATGCAAGATAATATGTATGAAAATTGTAGGGGTATTTTAAATGTATTGTAACACTCATTTGTCTACCAGCTACCTAAGATTTTCAGGCCTGCCAGTTTCATATGAAGACAGTCTACTCATCATTAAAAGCAAAACTAATTTGCTTCTGCTATTTGTAGTATGTTGTGCTATAAAAACAGGCAGTAGGAAAGCTCCGTGTTAGACTATTAAGAAGGAAGTTCCTGGTAGACAAAACTTTCAGAAATCACTATTAACACGGGTTAAGCATTGGCTATTTTTAGTCAACAGTGTAACTTGAGAAGCTTCACCTTACACCAAATACACCCACTGCTAAACAACTATCTCTGGTTGCATGTGCCACTCTGCCCTGAGAGCACACAAAATCCCTGAAAAGATCAACATAAAGAGTTTTCAGTCTGTTCTGGAATTAGAAAATATTGCCTTAATTCCTGCCTCCATTGCCAGTCTTCCTCACCAGCCTGTTTTCTCAGCCATTACAATTTCAAGGTAAACAAGTGAGTGTATGAAAGCCTAAAGAAGCTCTGAGCACGGGTTCCAGAGTTACACTACCCTTTTAGCAGCTCCAGAAACTCTTCCATGCTTTCCAGCAACAGGGCCTGAACACCACCAGCATGATTTTGCAAGACGAGCCCAATGAACGTGCAGAGGTGGTCTTTGTAGGGACGTCCTACGTCACCCTATCTTCTGTAACAGCAGCCCCCTGAACATGGCTATCTACGGAGCAACACGGCAATGCTTGTGAAGCATGCATGGAGGCAGGGAGAGCAAGGGAGGTTACGAGTGCTGAGACCGCACGTCCCTATGCTCTGCTTTGCCAGGCAGTCCTTGGGCCAGAAGCGCAAGGAGGCAGCTTCTCCCTCCAGCCCCAGATTTCACAGCTACAGAGGGCCAATTGTAACAGTAATAACTACGCCTAAAGGTGTATCCTGCTTAGCTCCAACAGGGAGAAGCAGACATGAGCAAAGACAATCCCATCCCATACAAGCGTGCACCACAGCCTGCACAGCTGGATCAGAAAGCTAAAGGAAACCACCTGCTCCACCTCCCCAAGTCAGTCGCCCAGCACTTAGATGGTGAGTGATTTGAGAAAGAAAGTGTGTACTTGAAGCATAATTTCCCAGTGCCCCAGTTGGTGCCTACTCTCTGTCCTGCCCTGCTTCATGCACGAAGGCCGCTGCCAGCCCTCCCTGAGCCGGGCTGGCCGGCTGCTCTCGCTGCGCCCAGGCAGCAGCAGAACGCCCGGCTGGCACCGTATCACGGATGCAGCAATAGCTGAAGCCACCAGAGAGAGGAGGGACTGATGGCCAGGAGGCACAGCGGCACACTGGGGGGGTTAACAGCAGGGTCTGGGGCATGCACTAACCGTGGCCAGAGCCAGCCTTTAGCCAAAGCAGCCTGACTAAACACACTGCGTACAGGGCACCAAAGGCGCAGCCCGTCTCATTGCGGGGTTAGCAAAGAGCCACCTGGAGCAACCGGCTACAAAGGGGTCTCAAAAAGTACGCGGAGCCGTGGCTTTCCAGCTCTGCTGGCTGCTCACCAGGAGGGAAAGGGGGAGATTCCCCCTGCCGCAGGGTCCCCAGGAGCACCATGCCTCCCCACGCACCCACCAGGCAGTGCCGCTTCCACTCACCCCTTACTGCCAGCTCCTGCCATTAGCCTGATTAGCAATAATTAAGAGACTGACTGAGTTTGAAGCAGGGAAAAAAAAACCCAACCCACCAACCCAACACCTCTCCGGTAACATATCTGCCTCCTCCTCGACATATTAACTCCAGATACCACAAGCTGCTGCTTTCAGTCTGCATAAGATAAAAGGTGCGACAAGCCGACCTGAGGTTGCCATGGAGACCAAAATCTTTCACAGTGCCATGGTAACTGACTCCGGGATGTGCTATGAAAAGCTGACTGCACACTCTAGTTGAGCTTTTTCATATTTTTGAACCAATTAACTGAGAGTTCAGTTAAATTAGTTTCTGTTTAAAGAAAGGCACTGTCAAAATGTAAGAGATACTAGTTGGTATCTTTTTTCTTAGCAAAACAGAAGAAAACAAAACCTTAGGGATATTACCGAGGTCCATTCGATTGTTTTTGAAAATCAAAAGCCTTATCTTTTCACATAAGAAATTCAATTTTTATATATTTATACTGAATTAGAAGGTGGAAAGGGTTGAGCAGCACTAAACCAGCTTCCCTTAGGGCACAGTGCTGTACTCCTTGCACGTCCAAACCTCTGACATCACTGGAAGTTTTGAATGGACAAGAAATAAGCTTCTAGAGGAGAATAAATAAGGTTTCCATAAAACATTTAAGATAAACATCATAAAGCCGTGATGGCAGCTGGACACGATACAGCAAGAATCAGCCGCATGCATACCCAGGTCAGTGAGAATGGAAATTCTCAGTCAGCCCTTTGACTTCTCTGTGCCTCTGTTTCCCCACTTTAGTGAGCAGTGATTCTTCCCTCTCTTTACAGTGTTCTGCAATATCAGTGGACTGAAAACTCCCAGATATCATCAGCAGGCATTTCAATTTTCTTTTTCTTTCTCCTGTTTTGTGCACATGTATCACAAGCATATGTTCCTTACCGCGAAACTTGATATCCAGAGCTTTCTGCACATGAGGCTGCTACTGATAAACCAGGAGTTTCCAAGATGCTGCCTCATCCTCTGATGACAAATGTGCAGTGTGTGTAGGTTCTGTTGCTTCAGGTTAGTGAGCAAGGAATATAACATGGCTTAATCTTTCCCACATGACTAGGAAATAGTGAAAGTGGACAGGCACAGAGGTAATGAATCCACAATAACACACTCTCCAGGGTAATGCTGAAAAGGCTAAGCAACACCTGGGGAATACCTGCCAGTGCCACACGCACTGTTTGCAACGCTGTCGTCACAAGCCGAGGTGAAGAGAGCTCATGTCAACAGCCACGTTCCCATGCTTCCTAGAGTGCTTCCCAGAAAAGTCTGCTAATTCAGAAATCTGGTTTGAATCCAATTCATGTATTTTGGGGGTCGGAAATCTGGCCCTCAAAAGTGAGAAGAGTTATGAAGAAATAAATAACATGTTCATTTGAGGGATGTAGGTGGCAGAGCTCTCCTACTGAAATTGTGTAAAAGAGTGTCCTCATTTGTCCCCGTTGTAAATGGCTACCTGGTCATTTGTGCTGTGGACCGAAAACTGGGCAGGTGCAGTAGCAGTCACACGGCACTCCAGGTAATGAGAGAGGTGAATCCAACCTTGCCTGACTTTGAGGTTTGCCTTTTACTTATTTGCCTGTGCTTCAAACTCATTTTTACCTTAGCAAAACTTCAGCAAGAAGCGTGCCTGGAACGCAGCAGTAAATACTGCATAGCCACTCTAGGCTCCCAGTGAGCGTCATGAGAGAGGCCAGGCAGAAGCATACCGATTCTGGAAGTTTTGATATGAAAACTGTCATTGCTAATAAACAGCCTGTAATAACTAAGAACATCTTCTCTGAGTTTGAAGTGAGCAAACTCAGGCTTCTATATAAGGCATCTATTGCATCAGGAGAAGATGTACCGGGTAGGTCTAAAAAAACCACCCCTACAGGCTGTCTTTGTTCAGAAGACAATTCCTCTCAGTTTTAGTTATTCTGCAATAAAAATAAAAAAAAACCCCAAACCCATTGCATTAAATACACAGAAAGGTTATTTTGTCAGAATTAATGTCAGGCACATTCCTACAGTGTCACAAAAAAACCACGCAAAGAGAGGAAGGGACCTCTTAGGCAAGAAAAATACAAGGCACGTACTACAGTAAATGTGTTGCAATCACCATGGAAATACACCGCTAAAGTTTTTGACAGGTATTTAAACAGCAAGTCAAGAGTCCGGGCAAAAGACATCCAGAGTACAAGCTAGAATTCATAGGTCTCCTACCCCCAAAAAAGGGAACACTTGCTAGAAGATAGATATTACGGACATTGAATAGAAAAAAATAATAGGTGAATAAAGAGTGCCAAGGAAGCAGATAGAAGATATTTTGATGGCAACTACTGGAGAATGCAGCATTGGCTGATCAGCAGCAGGAATCCATCTCAAAGTTTTTCAAGAGGTGCTAAAAATAGTCATGAGTATAAAATGCCAAACCAGCTAGCTAGTCGAGGAGAAGCAAGAACAAAAGAGGAAAAATCCCAACATGCTACAGAGGCAACTTAAAAAGGAGAAGCCAGCAGAAAAAAGCAAACTAAGTAAGAATGTGCTCCCATCTCCAGATGATACTCTGTTCTGCCTTATGTTTGGTGCACAGTTTATTTAGAAAAGGTTTTCTGAACACTTCACTGAAAGTAAAATTGTGGAATAGGCAGTTGGTGTCAGAACAGATTCTTCAAAGAGGTTCCACATTGCAGAGACAAGTGGTCTAAACTTATTATTTAACCACAAGGCCTAACTACACTTAAATGTAGGCTTATCTCAACAATTTATCTCAACTGTTACTTCAGGGACAACTTTTAGTGGTTATCCTGTTATGTGTAACTAAATCCTCAATTCTATAAAAAAAGTATATTCTCTTCCTGGGTGGCTTTCCTTTTATCTGTCTAGGATGCCAGTTAAGTTTGTCTTAAACCAAATGATTAATAAGAGACTTAAGCACATGTCAGACTGAAGTACAGATTGAAATATTGGCTGGGAGGACAGATCTGTGCTTCACTAATGAACCTACAGAAACCACGTCTTATTTTGTATCATACATTATATTTATTGAGATTCAGAATTAAATAACAGACGGAGATAGATGAAGTATGCCTGTCCCTGAAAATAGTTACCCATTCTTCTTTATCTTATTGTAAAATCAAACATACTCTTCTGAAAATATCCTGCATCCTGAATTGCTGTAGCTATGTGGGGAATTGTCTGCAAGTTCTTGGCGTACTATGAATGTTCTAGAAGTGGAAGCTTTCCAGATGTAAGAGAAATGACCAACAAGGAGACTAATAACAATAAAAAAAATTCACATCTCCATTTCCTCCTCTCCTGACTAAATACAATGCTAATTGATGGTAAGTAACAGCTGGATGAAAATATTTCTCACTTTGAAGACACAGGAATTTCATTTTAAAGAGTTGTCATTTTAGCATAGGCAAATGCTGTCATAATGAAAAAGAAATTACCTGTGCTTTTGTTCTCACCTAAAACAAATCTCAAAACTTCCCAAGGTATTTTTTGATCAGTCAGGAGCCCCACATTTATGCTACTTGCAAGTTTCTACACTTTTGTACTAATCCTCAAAATACCATGAAAAATGCTACTGTCAAAATGCTCTAGCCTCCTTAGAAAGAGGTGATTTCCCAAGTTATTATGGGGAAGTGTGTTCCCTTGAGATTTCAAGCACAGTGTTGACGGCAGAAGCCTGTAACTATAGTCTCCTCTGAGAGGATGCTATTACCATTTGGCTTTTCAGCAAAATACATCCAGGTATGGTCTGCTACCATTTACACCTGAAATGCCACTGACACCTGGGAGCTTGGTCAGGTATGACTAAGGGTGTAATTTCCCTTGTAGTGTTTCATCAAATTAACTGACTTTACTGCTCTTTTCAGCTACCCTGACATTTTACCTGTTCACACCAAATGCATGTTAAGAGCTGTATCAACAGCAAAAGGGCAGCTAGCAGACTCCGTATTATGTATTACCAATCCCTACCATCAATTTAAGCAAGCAAATGAGCAGCATCAGCTAAAAGAAAAGAAAGGACAGAGGTCGTGGTTTTGTCAGTTTTTTCCTCTCCCTTCATCTTGTGGTGGAAAAATCAAAGGAATGCTTTGCTAACTGACGTCCCGGAAAGGGGAAGAAAACTTCTTAAAGGCCTGTTTGGTGAAAGAATAGTATCTCCAGGTAGATTACTATGTTACTATGGAAAAAATTGTCATCCTGAGCTGCTCCCTCCAGAGCCAGGTGGAAATTAGTCATGGGCAAACTGCAAATACCTTGAAGGTTCAGATGGGCATTCAGAATGTCTGATGCTTATCATAATCCCCTGAGTCTGCAGAATAGTCTTTATTGCGGTTTATTGATGTGTCTGCACAAAGTGCAGAGATATGAAAAATATGAAAAATTAAGGCAAAAAAGTAGCTGAACATTTCTGAATTACAAAAAGAGCTCCATCTGAGTTTTGTGGGAGGACTGCAGTTAGCTCTTATTTTATCTAAACTGGCTTATATATCCTAAACTGCTTTCATGGCAGGACTGTTTGGAACTTTTATAATTCTTTAAGCTACGTACACCAGCTTAACCAGATTCTAACCTGATCTCTCAAAAGTCTGAAGTACCATTTTTTCATACAGGAAAACAAACAAAAAATTGCATATTTTTGTGTGTGCTGGCAGAGACATGTCTCTGATTTGTGAAAAGACAGGGGGGAAAAATGGTCACAAACCATCATTAGCTTTTTTTTTTTCCTTTTAACTTGAGAATAAAAGTATAGTGAAATAATAAGTCTTATAGCAGTGAATCAAGAGAAAGAATCACACTGCTGTGTGCAATGCACTGCAACATCTGATTACAAGAAAAATGAAAAACAGCCAGAATTACTTCTACAGCCTACAGCTCTGTGCACAGAGACACAAAAGTGAATATAATAATAACCATTCTTATTACGCCATTCACATACTAAATTTCACCCACTGGACTATATTCAAAACATTACTCAAGGAAAATAGGCTTCATAGAAACATACAACATGGGCATATTTTTCCATGGCTTATCAAAACTGTAGCAGTGCTCATGGATCTGAGAAATGAACTGAAACATTATGCAAAATATGAGGGGATAACCATCAGTTCAGAAAAATACTTAAGTCATGAAAAAAAAAAAAAAGACTCTAACCCTGATAGATCAGTCTCCTAGACAGAGATATTGATGTGTATGTTCCTAGGGGAATTCTGTATTATAAAGAAGAATTTCAAACCAGAGCTGGTACAATGATATATGTTAACAGGGGAATAAAAGGAATAGGGAATTGAAACAAAGAAGAGAGGAAAGAGCTATCATACCAGGCCCAATCACCTTCTCCTAAGAAAGTTTCTCATATAAAAACTTTCTATGATCTATTTTTTGTTCCACACAATGGAAAGAACAGTTCTGCTGAAAACAAGAAATGATTCCATTACTGTGTTTCTAAAGACAATCCCTCTATGAATTCACAGTGAGAGAGTAACTAATTGTATGTGGAGCCACAAAAAGTTTGTATAAGCAATATTTAATTCCTTGCACTAGCCCAGTACTAAATATACTTGCTGATCTAGTTTGGTATCTTTTCTGCACACTCCATGTATTTCTTGTAAAAGATCTGCTGAGCTTATCTGAAAATAATCTGTCTTTGAAAAGTGGCCTCTTGCTTTTTCGGGGGGGGGGGGGGGGGGATGTCAAACAAACAAAAAGCAACAAAACAAAACCCAAAACCCCAAAAGGTTTTAAATGATTCTTTATCTAGAAACTGCCTAAAATGACAGAATTTTACATGGAAAAGTCAAGAGTGAAGAAAAAAAATATCTGAAATGCAGACAATGCAATCTGTTGCATAGTTCTACTGGTAAGTCAGGCTGTGTAGAGTGAAGTGTTGCAGGTACATCCCAAATCCTTGCTGTTTATCACTATTATGAAACAAAGTGAAAAAAACTTCTCTTTAGAGTCTAAAATTTACTTTTTGAAGCAATAGTCCAGGTGATGGCACAAGTTTAAAAAGAGAGAAATTCCAGAAAACCACAAATCCAAGTACTTGAAAACTTAAAAATACCTTTGAAGATATGATTTGCCTTTACTGTAACAAATAGTACCATTTCTGATATGTAGAAAACCAAACAATAAACAAACTGTGTGGTAGCATCATAGTGCTATTGGGCATTTTTCTCAGTCACGGAGTTGCTTCATTCAAAATATATCTTTTCTAAATCACATGATAAGTAAAAAGATTACACTCACTACAGCCTTTTACAGAAGCAGAAAGAGAAAAAGCAAGCTGCAATACTGCTGAAATACTTTAAATATAATGGTACAGTTTTTCCTCACATTGATTTAACATGAGAAGCTCAGATAAAGTTATTGTAAAATGGACAACAAACCTAGCTCTATTTGACTGGCAAAATGAAGATAAACATCTTGATACTAAATGCCTTTACTGAGAAAAGAATGACCAGCCTTTGTTTCCAAGCACCAGAAGTTTATGAAAAACAGCAGGAAAAAAACCCCAAAGAGTCTGTGACACCAAGCCAGTATGAGTTTGTGTAACAAAAGTTTAAGAGCTTTTAGCTCCTTGAATAGTTAACAGTCTAGTGTCCCAACTTCGTGGGTGTTTTTCATGATACCAAAGCAACTTGGAGTTTATTGAAAAGTTAAAAAAAAAAAAAAAATCAAGTTCCAGAAGAGGGATGAAGAAACATGCAAATCAAATATTTTGACACCAACTGTATGACAAATGGCAGAGACAGAGCTTGACTGCAAGACAGATTGAAAGAAAATACTAAACTCGGGTTATTTTGACTAAGGATTGCTAAACCAGTGTTTCCTTAGAAGATGAAGACACAGTTGCTCTACGTAGAATGATTAAGAATAGTTTTGTCTCTTGTCTACACTTGTAGAATTTAAGTTTCATGAGATTATCTAAGAATAACTAAGGGCAAAATTTGGTTCATGCAGTTTTTATTCCAGCTGTCTGTACCCAAAAGGCATATCTAATTATAAATTCACATCCATTCCTACTTTTGTTGTACAGGAAGTCCAAAAAGAAAGGAAAAAAAACCCCCACACAACAAAAATCTTTATTGTATTTGAAGTATGTGAAAACAGATGCCCCAGACAGTTGAGAAATGGCCAACTCCAGCATTGTTCAGGAAAATTTAATTATAAACAACCCAAAAACCTATTTAAGCCACATGTTTTGATTTAAAAAAAAAAGGGGGGCGGGGGGAAGAACAGATATATTCTTGTTACGTTCTTGCTTCAGGCCTCTGTATCTATGGTAATACAATTGCCATCTCAGGAATAGAATTGATCAGAATTTTTATAATTACATTCAACCCTCACAAATCAAGTGCCTTTTTCTGTGTTTGGTGGGGTGGGTTTTTTCCATTTGAATTTTACAGAGTTATTGCCTTGATAGACTCCACCCCACCATAAAATAATCTTTTAAAAACAATTGCTACTAAATGGTTTCTTTTTCTTTCTCTAGTCCTCTTTACTATGAATCCAATCAGCCAGAAAATCCTATATAAAGCGGGGTTGGCTTTGGATTACTTTCTGTCTCTTTCCCTCTGCCTCCTTTGACCAGTTACATTTTATTGAAAAAAGCATATACTTGGCATTAGAGAAATGTAGCACAACAAAACAGCAAGGAAGGTTTGAAGGCCTGTCTTATCATTAGGCCTTCTGCAGTTACAACTTTAATTTTGCTGACTTGCAAACTCATGGAAATACCAAGAAAAAGTGATTTTGTTTTATCTTCCAGTCTTCATTCGCTATTTAGTGGCTTTTATTTTTAATGATTAAGCATTCATGTCAACCATGTAATTCTCTTTTATAAAGGGATATCCCTGACCAGATCTTCTGGACCAGGAGCATGCAGTGTCTAGCCTTATTAATGAGTAGAATAAATGGGGGGGGAGGGGGGGAGGAATCAGATTATCTCCTTCAGTTATAAGGAGATAGTGACAACCAGAAGTCCGTGCTAAGAATGGAAAACAGAACTGAATCCATGATTTACAAAAATAGGGAAAAGAACTAATTTATACCAGGCAGCAACCTCAGAACTGGAGAAGCCAAACAGAGCGATATGATTGCCTTTGCTCCCTAGATTGAATTGAAGCCAAGGCAAGAACAGCTTGGAAAGGTCCAGGTTTTAGACTCCCTGTGAATCGCTGAGTTGCAGATCAAGTGAAACCAAACACATATATGTATCATGCTTGCTGAGTGTTCCTGAACCAATAGCATATCTTATTTTCTTATGCCTGCATATTGGTTCATATGGCAGCACAGGTACCTCACAAAACAGTTTACCACATTGAGCTGATACTATAAAAATACAAAACAATGAGGAATTCTTGGCTATTGTAATGGCCTGCACTGTCTGGAACACGTGCCTATAAACTGAGAGGACAGATAAAAAAATCTGCCCATTGGATATCACTGGAACTTCCCCAACACCCAGGGCATACAGGACTTGCCAGGTTTCTAGAACAGAGAAAACAGATTTTCAGCTCCCTTAGCCAAATTTTGAAAGCTATTGAGAAGACTGATAGGGCTAATAGAGCCAACTGAGATTTTCAGACACAACTAACCAAGTAAGGCATACATCTCCCAGGCTCTAACCTGCTTAGGCACTTTAGAAAATCTCATTAGGCACGTATCTGCACCTTCAGATGCCTGTATGTTTTGAAACTCTGGCCTGTTTTCTCTGACAATTCAACCTTTTATCTACTTGTTGCCTATTCTTGCTAACATCTGGGCTTTCACAACAAGATGCAGTAGGCTTTTGACCTTGGAAAAGGGATTCTGGAAGGCTATTTTAAAGTGCTTCTTAAAGGAGGGACTAAGCACAGAACAATACCTCTCGAAAGAATAGACTGAACAGCTTTTTTTTTTTTTTCTTCTGTTTAACCAGCACAGCCATAGATTATAGGGAGTTTTGTTTTATTATATAACAACCCATCATTGTTCCCTAATACATTATCTCATCAGGAGGCCCCATTTCAGAGAGGCTACATAGACACACATTTCTTAACAGCAGACCTAAGTGGCAGCATGATCTAGTGGATTAATTATACAACTTGCAACTAGGCTTTCCTGGTTGTAATACAAGTCTAAATTTACATCTTTAAACAAAATTTTTAGAAAACTAAGAAGTGCTTGACTTCACAAGATCTGTATCTAGCCTATTTGTTGAAAAATGATCATTTACCTCTTCAGGAGCTCCTTTAATCATGTTTATCCTCACTACAATCAGAAACTTCTGGGAAACCACATTCATTTCAAAAGCATACCTCACAAAATAAATACCTCACAAATTCCAGATATGGAAGGAGAAGCCAAAATATATTAATTAAAATTAGGCATTTGATAAAATTCTTCTCATTAGTAAGAAAAGAAGAAGGAAAACAAAGTGGAATCTTAGAGTTCTTACCAATTTTTGCCTTCAGAAGGAGTTTGTCTGAAAATGCCCAAGTAAAGGACTTCTATAAAAGTTGCACTCAGTTGCTGATGGGAGAAAAAGCAGTGATATTCTAAGAGACCTTTGGGTAATGCTTTTCCTTCCCTACCCGGAAAAGCTTTACATTTTTTGTTATGAAATATCGTATGATATTATGCATGTAGCACATACTTTTAAAGCTTCTCCATATGGTGCCAATCCTTCTACAAATACAGACCATGTGGCTATCAGGATTTATGAACAATGTGTGCAAGCTGTCAGACCACTGAAGTGAATTCTGAAATAAAGCATGGTAGATAAGTAGATCCTGTATGAATTCTTCCCCAGGCTTCCTCTTTTTCTGAAATTTTTATTCAAGCTCTGCTAAGGATCAATGCAGAGAGGACTTTCACTCTTCTGGAGTCAGAGCACCTTATCAAATTATCTTAAGTGGTCTTGCTATAAAATTATTTTAATGCTCTAGACACAGTTTCATGATGAGATTTATGAAGGCTTATAACAAAATTTCACTTTTAAAACAATGCTATGATTTACCTTTGTACAGTGGGAATGGAGGAAAAAGGAGGATAAAATCCCACTCTGATTTTTACATCAGTGGTAGAGCCAACCTCAGTAACAAGAGTAACAAGAGTCAATCCAGTTTTGAGAGCTGAAAGCTTTCATCCTGCTCCTTTTGTCAGACATACTTTTTATGTATTTGTTGATTCTGTTTACTCCCTCTCTGGGGGGGCTGAATATGAGTGTCCTTCTTTCACATCTCTCCTTATTGCCTGCAGCTTCCATCTTATTTTCTCCAGATTAGCAACTGAATAATAATTGTATTGATTGATAGACATTATCTTTCACAATATAAGTTGCCCTATTTGGACAAATTTATGAAATAAACTGACAACAACTACTCACAGTCAAGGTAGCTGCTGCCAAAGAGTTGACAACAAAACTTCTACTTTCCTTAAGCCATAACCCATGCCTGTATATTCATGAGAAAGATCACCTTGGCTCCCAGGCCAGTCATAAATTAGGCCTAAACCAGATTCTGGATCAGATAGGAAGGGATCATTTCCATTCCACCCGATTTTAATCTCATTTGCATTGACTTTTCACTAGTGTTAATTCTGCTAGTTTTATTAGGGGTGTTTCTAATCTTCATCATTGTAGATAAAAATCGGAACCTTATATTTCAGGTTTAAAGATTGAAGATCTTTTTCCATCTTGAAACATTTGCAGTTCACTCTAATTCTATCTATATTAGTGAAAATCTGGAGTAACTCCAGCTGGAGACTATAATTTTTTGGCATACAGATAGTGAGAGAAATTTAGCAACAATTTCTTTTGCTCATGTAACAGACTGCAGCTCCAGTAAAAGAAAATAGTATTAATGGTCATAACTGTAAATTCTAAAATCTTTCATCTCTTTTATAGCATGGAAAAGAAATTACATATCATGATAAAACTATGGAAAGTAGATGCTTTTGTAGTTAAAGACTAAATTGACATCAATCAAGTGATAATGAAACTTCCAGAAGATGCTTTTGCCAAATCAGATTACTTAACAATTTCTAAAGAATACTAGCACAGCATATGCAAGAGAAAAAGTATGAAATTTTTTAGCAGGAATTTTTATTATCTAAAATCATTGATATGTCTGTTAAGACTTGCAGCTAAATATTGCACAATGGAGAAGAAAAAAAGGCTAAAAATGTTGGCTTAAATTGAAAACCATCCCTCCCACAGAATCATTTTAGATAGCTAAGATTACGCACAGAATGAGTTACGTTAGTAATGTAATTTAAATAAAACTTAACAATTATCTCTGTGTTACAGATTGTCACAAAGTAACACTTGATGGACAGAAGAGACATAAGCGATAATATTTAATAGCAAGGAATCCTCTACTGGTCTAATATTTGAAAATAATTTATTAGGTCATCTTTTCTTTAGCAGATATATTGGTTCCTATTATTATCACTACTCAAATTTCTTCCCTTTGGATGGAGAATAGTTTTGTCCAGGGTACTTGTAGGTGTTGGAATTGATTCAGGCTGCTTGCTACTGAAGGAGCAGGCAGTACAGATGCACTAGACCAGACAGACCAAAGGACCTAACTGATGGGGTCCCAAAGGAAGAGGAATGAGCATTCACCAGGGGTCCTCCCTCCATTTCTTGAGTTGGAGCCCATGCCCTTATTCTTCATTTTCCCAGACCTGGTCTGAACACAGTCATTCTCTTTTGTACCTCTCCTGTATGTCCTCCTTCCCTGGTTTTGGTTTATTTGTTTGTTGTTTATTTTGGGGGATTTTTTTTTTCCCCCGTGAAAACAAAGGAGCTATGTTGTTGCCTTGACCTGGGTGTAGTGCAGGCTAGTGATGGCTCATTTCCATAAACTTTTCTCTCTGAACAGTCTAATCACAACATGCAAGATCTTCTGCCCTTCTAGATGATGTTCCTCTAACATTTTTTGCTATGCCATATCATGCTAGTTTTAAAATTTGTCCAGGGATATTAGCCAGGACCCTTGCACCTCCAACCTCCTGCTCTCATACAGTTCTTCCAAAGTACCACAGTCCTGAACTCACTATTGCTTCTTCCCCAGCCCTCATTCAGTACGGCTCTGCTGACAGAAGCATACAGCTCTTTTGAAGTAGTGCAAAAAGTTTTTCTACTTAACTATTAACAAAATCAATATTACCCCTAATAAGTAAAGCAACATAGCTTGGAATCACCCATTTATTGAAAAATACAGCCTGCTTTTGCAAATCTACAGTGGTGCACAGAATTATTACAGACAATTTATTCAACAGATTGAGCAGTTATTATGAATTGTGCCCCATGCAGTTCACAATACTTACACTTTCCTTAACGGTTTAGTATAGTTCAAATCTATGGATTACCGGTTAACTGTTTTTGCTGATCTGCATGATAATTCAATTCAAAATTATCCTGACATCTAATATCAGCCAACTTGTGTTGTTTCTATTCCCAGATCACCTGGATTAATTTTATAACCATATACTCAATGGTAGATTAATCTATTATATCTGCTCCCACCTGAAATTATCACATTTGAAATTAATTTTAGCTCTGGATCCAGAATTAGTTTTTTCAAATGTTCTCATGAATAAAATTTCACTATTAAAAGAGTTATTAGTTTTATTTAATTAATTTATGAAGGGCTACAGTTTAGGGGTGAATATGAGCTAATCAAAATTATATACGGATTCTGCAGAAGAACTTTTAAAGAATATTTTTTACCATTTTCCTAGCTTCAATGATTGTTTTTGCTTAAGCCTGGCTTTGACATGGGCATTGTTGTGATTTAAGTAGCTTTGGCTTAAGATTGAATGACAGATCAACAGGGGAACACCAATAGGGAAGTCACACGAATGCAATAATTTTGAAATTGTCCAGATAATTAAATGTCAAGCAAAACCAGGATGTAACTGGCCTTGGTGTAAAAGCCATGGGGAACTTTTAATATTCCTTTTATCAATTTCATTTCAATGAAATGTGAAGTCAGATGACACATTTGTGCCGAGATGATAGATTGGTTGACCACTCACTTGAAGAAATGACCATTCAATTATGCAAAGTTAATTTCCTTTTATTAATCTCTGCATATCACATGTTGACCAATCATCAAAAATTGTCATCCCTTGGCTCAAAGAACTGAAATGAGTACTGTCTTTAAAGGGACTTTTCAGGAAACAAGTATGTGCCAAAACATGTATGTATTACAATGCTCAAAAGTTCCATTTTGGGGAACAATACAGACATCCATCAGTAACTGTCGTACAGACTCTTCTGTTCAACTTGGCACACTCAGCAACATCTTTCTGAAAATGCTGGCTCTGATTAGTCTTCTTGACAAAGGCAATGCTTTCTAGAACCTCTGTTGAGGGGGAAGAGAATTGAAATTCAGATGAGCCATATCCAGTGAAGTCTGGATGCGTGTTCCCTATTGTTATGTGGGAAAACACTAAACTTGGATGAATTTTGTCATACATCTTGATTGCCTCCAGCAATGAAAAAACTGATGTACTCATTACTGTTTACAAGACAATGTCCTTATTCGGGCAGCCTTTCAGTTTGGACATTTTTGCATTGTCACTTGCACAACTATGTTGTTGGAAATAACACCCATGTGACCATGGGGCAGGAAAAGAAGTGGCTCTTGAAGACACATTAAGAACAGACAGCTCCAGGAATGCAAGTAGTTCAAACAGGTTTTCTTGCTAGTAATAAGCTTTAACTTTTGGTCAGCCTTGAAGTTGTCAGGCAGTTGGACTAGATGGTCATTTTAAGTCCCTTCCAACTGAACTATTCTATTCTACTCTAATCTCCTAGTCACATGGAAGATATTTGGCTCAAAAGAAACCACGCACCACTTCAAGCCCTTGGAGAGCTTAACAGACGATATGAATATTACAGACATCAAACTGAAGGCTAAATAAAAAGCCAATTGCTTTTATTTTTTTAAAATAATTGGAAATATTTTACTACGAGTTCAATTCAGTTCTCCCTCATTTACAGGCCACTACTTCTCTAAATAGCGCCATGAGTTAGCTGTTCAAATCACTTGATAAGACTTTGTCTTGAACCAAATCTGAAGGGGACTCTAGGCATACTAAGCTCTCACTCAACTTAGAAGCCCATG
Source organism: Haliaeetus albicilla (assembly GCF_947461875.1). Taxonomy (NCBI): domain Eukaryota; kingdom Metazoa; phylum Chordata; class Aves; order Accipitriformes; family Accipitridae; genus Haliaeetus; species Haliaeetus albicilla. The sequence goes on along the minus strand of NC_091501.1, from coordinate 13,407,157 downwards.
GAGGTCTTCAGAACTTCTCTCTAAATATACAGATATTAGAAAATGCATTTTCCTTGCATCACTTAGTTACTCATTCTGAAAAAGAATTTCTGGATTCTTAGAGATTCACGCGCTTTCTTCACCCGAAGAGTAGGTAACTTTAATCTTTATCCTATGGCTTTCTGCTAAAATTGTCCAAAAGGCAGCCAGCTGATGCTGTTTGTGTTCCCATCTGGTCTAATTAGACCTAAGATCACCAATGTCTGCTCCTCTGAATACCACCATGCCTTTTAGCCTCATGATTTAGATAGGTTTTAAACCAATGACCTTTGAGTAATAGTATCCTTGTTTCATTTCTGGGCTATTGAGCTGCAAAAGAACTGTTATTCCATTACTAAGCATCCCAGTGTGGATTTGTATCTTGCATTTACTTATTAAGCTTGATCCCCAGCTCAGAATCTACCAAATTTTATAGTTGGTGGATGTTTCTGCCTTCCTCCAGCAAACTCTGCTGAGGTTGGGGCTGAACATGAATTTGTAACATTCATCCTTTTACAGGCTACCGTTACATACCTAGATTACATGTTATATGTAGCCTTATGGCTATTAACAGTTTTCATGAATAGAGTCAGAAAGGTTCATGTATAAGCATTTGAAAATAAAAACCAAAATACATTGCAGAAGGAAACTTCAGGACCACATACACCCTTGCGTTTTTGCTGTTTTAGTGGAATTTGCCCTTCCCAGAGAGGCAATTTCAGAAGATAAATTTAAATGATTATGCAATTCTCCTCCCTGACCCACACCCCTTCTCTAGGCTTCTTACGTATTCTGTCTTTTACTGTGGGAATAGCTATGCCACAGTGAGATGATCATGTGTCCTAGAAATACATTAGCTAACCAATAGACAGGGGATATGAAAAGAATAAGAAGGGTTACAAGCTATCCCTTTTCATATACAAATAGGTAGTGTAGTAAGTAACAATTTCGGGACAAGAGTTTCCTGGGAAAAGAATCCAATGTGAAGGTTAAAAGGATTTCTATTTATACATTATGTTTCCATTTGTATTGTTCACCAAATATGAAACCTCCTTTTTAAATCTATGTCTCCTGGTGTCTTGAAGAAGAACAGACTATTCCTGCCTGTCTGACTCACATATCTCTGGGCAGTCAGACCTTCTGACTCATTGGATAGTCAAAAATTTCAGATTAACAATAGTGCATGGCTGCTAAAAATAGGAACTGTAGACCCTGGAACTGAATGCAGGCAGAAATAAACACATTTCCTCTGAATATGTGCAATCAGTGAAACATGAATAAAAGTGTTCGCATTATGCTTCTTCACTTGTATTTCATTTTGTTAGAAAACCAGATATCAAACTGCCTCTGCTGTTGTTTCAAAACATCAGTAGAAGAGACATCTCAAGAAACAATGACCATGTATCCTTCTGACCTGTATACCTGGAATTAACCTGGTTATGTTTAAGAAAGAATGCCTGAACTGATAATGGAGTGATACCTTATCCTGCCACCTAAACCTCAGTAGCTTTTTACAGGTCTCTCAGAATACACATTCCAATGCTCAAATATTTTAGAAGTATCTTTGCTTACCTTTTCTTTTCTCTTTTTTTTTTTTTTTTTTGGCTTTGTTTTGTGCTGGTAAGTTAGCCATTCTTGAATTCATCAGAAGACAAATTTCAGAAAGAAACACTGAAAAAGAGGATCCATCTATAAAACCTGCAGATCTTGCTGCTAACTTTAAGTGGTGCGATCATTGTGATGTAAGGTATAAAAGCAAATTAACATTGTAACCTGGAACACAGTCCTACAAAATTTCCAGGAAAACTAATCACAAAAGGTGTCTGTCAGCATGATGAATTTGTATTAGTATTTCAATTACATTCATTTTAATCAATAAAAAAGCAGCCTGCCTGTATGACAGAATTTCACAGAATTGAAACTGCAACTGTCTTCCGAACTGATTTGATGAAAAGAATTCTTTTCAAATACAGAATTGGGACATGTGATCAGCAGGAACTCCTAAAGCTTAAACTGTAGATCTCCTGCATCAGCACATTTTCTTGCCTAGCAACTTCAATATCCTTGACATTAGCTGCATGCTCCTATCTTGTAAAATGGCCCACATGGGTTACTTAGAAACTGCTGTTATCAATGCCAAACAGTATCCGAGGGATCAACTTAATGGTTGGGAAGGTTAGAGAATTACTTTCTTCAAAGAAAAATTAAGTATAAGATTTTAAGTAACTTCCAAAGAATCCTATTAAACTGCTAGTCTTAGGAACTAAAATTTTTGGCTTGAAAACGAGATTTTAAAAACTGTCAGAATTCAACAGGCAGCAGTGCTTTAATCAGGTTCTATATTTTAAGATGTAATCTTAAAAAAAACAAACAAGCAAGCAAAAAAACCAAACCACAAACCCAAAGAGCAAAGCAACCCAAACAACACAACCAAAAAGCTTTAGAGCAGAAAAACGTTCTCCAAATGTATTTAAATTTTTTCTTATCCTAAGTACTCGCACTTGTGCTTATGACTGCCTCAACTGGGCAGCCTTCTTTTTAAAACAGCTATTCCATGTTGTTTCGAGGAGTACTTTCTTGGCTGTAACTAGAGATAATGCTCTGTCTGGCAACCCATTTTTGCTGGTCCCTGGAGTAGCATTTTAAAGAAGGCTAGGCTAGGGAGAAAGAGAAAGAATGTGATCATGCACAGCCAGCAAGCTGGAAAATAGATATTGAAGAAAAGGTGGGAAAAAAAAAAATCTGTAGAATTCTGAAAAGTGAAATGAGATTGGCAGGGATTAAGGTGATTCAATGCCAGAAAAGAATTCTGCTACCCAAATAGTCCAGTCTCTGACTGCTTTCTTAAGTCCTGTCAAGTCCAGGCAACAATGCTTTGTAAAAGAGTGCCGAAAACTCCAGGTGGCTGCCAAAAATTATCAGAGATTGACTAACAGACTGAAATTGCTTCTATTCAATGCACCATTGAACTGGCTCTTGAGAGATGTAAGTAGACAGCTATTTGGACATAGAGCCTTTGGCAACAGCAGAAGTTATTGTATTTATGTCACAAGTAACAAAAATGAGGTGCTCTTTCTTAAAGTGTTGGTCTACCCTAGACAAGCAAGTCACATGTGTGAAGAGCATTCACAGTTGATTAGAACATCAGCTTTCCATCATCTTTAGATGGAATTCAGGTTGAAACTCTAATCCTTCTGAATTAACCCACAATTTTATCAGTGACTCGAGGAATTAAATACAGGAATTAAAGCTTGCTCATTCTGGCACAGTCCATGAGAGCATGCTCTCAGGTTTTGAAACTGCCAGGGGGCCTGGCATCCAAATGACCTTGAAATATTTCTTTTTTTCCTTTTTTCCCCTCCTCTCCCCCTCAAGTTTTTGTTTTCTGAGAAGACTCTGAAATAACAACAAAGAAAACAAGGGGAGGCACTTGTAGAAATTACTAGGTAGTGTCAAATATATTGGTCAAATGAAGTGATAGGGTGATATGAAAGAAACAGGTGCAGAGCTCCACAGAAAATCCTTACTTGATCATTCACAGAAAACAAACTGATGGCTAGAAACAGCAAGAAGCAGGGTCATTCTGCCAGCATGACTTATACTGTATTTGGAAGAAACTTGAGCTACTTCCTATCATCATCTATGTCTGGATCATGCATCAAAGAGATCTAATCTGTTAAAGGATTTGTCTAAAGAAGGTGTTACTATAAAGAAATAAGTTGAATTCTTGGTCTCATTTCAGTTCCTACCACACTGTTATCCACATATCAGTCACTGTTATTGCTGAGTGGCCTTCTTCCTGTCAATCTTAGCAAGAGACAGACTTATTAGGGCAGTAATGATACTTTCTTTGTGATTTATGCTGAGGCAGTTTGTACTATTGCGTACTTGCCCTGGGCCTTTCATCCTATCAAAAGCATACGTTCAGTGTGAAAAACTCATGTTGAGCACTGGAACTAAACATACTTCACAATATATTTTTCAAATTTATTTTAATCTTTAAGCAATCTTGCTTTAAAAAAAAAAACACAACACTTTAGAATGAAGTCTTTGCTGCTTTTATCACTGCATTAGAGTACAAATTCAAGTAACGACAGAATCAGACCATTGTGCAGATAAGATTTTCCAGGGAACCTCTTTGTAAAAGAATCAAACCAGACATAATTATGCCAAGCACACCCTCAGTAATAAAGATTCAAACATGTATCTATGAAATTATGAACCTCTTCTTGACAAGAATCAAATGCAGCTAACGGTGTTCATATTTTGATAGCTATAACTAGGTTCTATATAAAATGCAATCAGTTTATAGTCAGCATGCCAGAACTTCCACATTCAATAGTTAAGACTTTCCTGTGTCCCAAGACATTGAAAACAGCTTCTGCTGTCTTCATTGGGACCCCAATTTTACAGCATTGAAGTGATAATTTTTTTGTCATCTCACTTCATTAGCTCTTTTCTGTTTCAGGAAAAAAAAAAAATTAATCTTGCATTTAAGACAGCACTGATCTGGTCATCAGCATATATCACACTTCAGTGAGTACTTCCACCTGGGATAAGCCCTGTGTACCTTCTACACCTGCTCCAACTCCTTTTCAGCACATCTATTAGAAACTTTGACCCATAATTATCTTGGGCAAAGTCCCAGCTTAATTAATTATTGGATTTGCCTGTATACATGTGCACATGTGAGTGCACAAAGAGAGCACGCCTAGCCATGCAGTGTAGTAATGCTTTGCTTGTTCTATTTCCTTGTTATTGATGCAACAGAACAGTGACAAAAACTTAATAAAAGTGTATATATATACATATTAAAAAAGCATTGTCCCGCCTTCTGAACGATAGACAAATATCCTGCAATAAAACAGAGAGGGTTTTTTTAATTTTGATTCAACTAGAACTAAATGTTTTTCTTTCTCTGCCTAGGATAAGTCTGAAATAGGCATTACTAGGGTCTGAGTTTATATAAATATCTTACACAGATGCTAAGCAAAAATACCTTATGGTAGGTACAGAGAAAAAAGAAAGAAGAATTCATTAAACACTTTATCCATATCAGCTTTTTTTAGAGAGTATTTTTTCTCTAGAAAGGAAAATTTCATCAGTAGCTCTATACAAAGTGTCTCCTGGTTTCTCAGTGATATTTTGTGCATCAATACATATAAAGCAAGCCATGATTCTTTTTAGTGACTACAGCAATGTTCAACTAATGCATCTAAGACACCAGGCCACAGCAATTCTTTTGTTTGGAAAGAAGGAATAAGCTGGGGGGGGGGATAAAAAAATAAAAATCAAGAGACTTAAACAGAGAAAAGAAAGGATGGGGGGAAAGGCAAAATATGATTTTAAATCTCATTTGAAAATATAATACACAGGCCTAAATAATAATGGTGGAGCCAAACACCTCAAGTGCCGGAAAAAGACAAATCTGATCTTTATATAGTTTTCTGATTTTAGTAGCCAGATGAGCGGTACTGAGGGATAGTGAGCCCTATATTCAGAAATACCTCTATGAACTTAAATTGAGAGAACAACTCCTGCATTGTTGGGGTTTTGTTGTTGTTTTTTTTTAAAGACACTTGTCAGTACATCTCTTAAACTCCAGATCCCTGACTACATCAGAAGCTGCAACCATGCACCTTATGTAAAACACAGGTTGTACATGGTTAAGCATGAGATCAGAGTGCGAGTAGATTCTCAACATCATTTTTTTTGCTGTGGTAAAAGGAGATAACTAGACATTGATGTCTGGTGCTAAAAGCAGGCAACCCTTAACATGGAGCCCTGACCACTGCTCAATTGCCTTGAAAACATTAGAGAATTGGAAGTCTTCTGCTACTTGTCACCTGGACACACAACCAGGCATGGCAGGTGTTTGACTAGCAGTATGAATCACCTTGCTAATGCCAAAGTGATCTAGATATCACATTTGGAGGAATGATGCTAAAAATTAGAGGAAAGTGGTCATTTCTCCCTATTCAGCACATGAGGCTACATCAGGTTCCCCACCAAAGACACAAGCAAGATACCGACATACCAAGATGATTAGGGGGCTGGAGCAGATGATGTATGAGATGAGGCAGAGAGAACTGGGTTTGCTAAGCCTGGAGAAAGTTGTGGGATGGGGAGGGTGCTGGGGAGATCTAGCTACTGCCTTCAACTGCAACTACCTAATGGGAGGGTGGATAGACAGTGGAGCCAGCCTCTACTCAAAGCTACACAACAAAAGGACAAGAGGCAATGGACACAAATTACAGCAAGAAAAATTCTAACAGATTTTTTTTGTTGGTTGGTTGTTTTGATGGGGTTTGGGGTTCTTTCATTGTTGTTTGGGTTGTTTTGTTTGTTACAGTGAAGGTGATCAAACACTGTATTGGGCACCTAACCTAGAGAGGCTGTGGGATCTCTGTCCTTGGATACAATCAAACCTCAAATGAAAAAAGCGTCTGAGCAAGCTGATCTAACCTTGAAGTCAGCACTGCTTTGAGCACATGGTTGGGCAAGATGACCTACAGAGCAACCTTCCAATCTAAATTATTCTACGCTTTTGTTATACTGTGTAATTTCTTAGTTTTCCTTTCTCTTTTTATGTTTTTACTGGGAAAAGCATATTTCTTCTGTTGTGCATACATTAAAAGCCAGTAACAAAGATGAGCCATTACTGCAAACCCCAGGTCTAAATGATGTGAATACATGGTCATTTCCTGAGGTACGGGCAGTGGTTCTCACTCAGGCATTGTTCCACTAAATGAACTGACTAGTTCATGGTTCACTCATGCATTCTATACATGTTTTCATTTGTGTCTGAGTCTGAGAATTAGCAGCCTTCCTCTATTACTGGGACTAAAAGGGAGATTTGTTCATGGTAGACTTTCAAAACTTCCTGTGTTTTGGTATGCTCTGTCTTGCACAAATGCTTGTTTAAAGAAATGTCTGTAGCGTAGAACATTTTATAATTATTCTTTGTCCACAGGAGTGAGCTAATGTTTCTGGCCATTTTATATGTTTCACGAGGAGAAAAATACAATACTTTTGCACGCCTTTCTGCAGAAACATTTTGAGTAGCTATAAAAAAGTTACTACAACTTTAAACACCAATGGCCATTTAGCTTAAATTTTGACAGCAATGACGATCATATATTTTTAGCCATTAAAAATGATTGCTAGAGATTAATCTAAATTGAAATGTGAATTTCAGATCTGCTCTGCCCACTTTGCTTTGCATTGCTCTAGCGGCAGTTCTGTGGGATCACAGAGTGAGAAGGCCAGGAGGAACCTTCAAAAGCCATTTATTACAATGATTTTCACCTTCTGAAAAGCACAACTCCCTTTCAGGTTATATATCTTCTCGCAACAATTATGTGAATAGAGGCCAGAGACTTCAAGGTCAAATGCTATTAGATTTAGCCACTGCTAACACTTTAAGACTCCTTTGAATTCAGGAGTAGCATGACCCAGAGTTTGAAAATCACTAGTTTATTTCATCCCTTTAAGCATAATTTACTCCTTCTCCATGTTCCAAGGGAGAATCAAACATAGTTACATCATTTTTAACAGATGTTTGCTTAGTCTTTTGGAAAACTTCCAATGAAAGAAACTCTACAGCCTTCTTTGGCAATGTATTTCAAAGCTTCACCATCCTTGTTAAAGTTTCTTTCCTAATATCTAGTCTGGACTTCCTATCTCTAGACTAAACATTCCTAAGCTGCAATTCATACTTTGATCATTCTTCCTCTGCACAGTCTGCAGTTGGTGCACACCTTTCTTAACTTGTACGACCTAGGACTAGCCTCAGCGATTTCATCTAAAGTCTTACCAATGTTCAATAAAAGTCAAGGGTTCTGTCATTTCTTCTGCAGGCTGTTCTCCTGCTTGTGCATCCCAAGGTGGCATGTACTCCCTTTACAATAACATAATGGGCTATATAGCTCTGTGCTGGTTTCCCAATATCAGCTTCCTTGCTTTTCCTGTCAAAGATGCGCCTTGCCTTCACATCAACAATTTCTGGATGTCAGAACAGCCATTTGGGTCCCTAGCCATCAGGGATATAATTTACTCATGCTGTGAGCTTCTTAACACTGGAAACTAGAGCAGTTCCCAGCCTACACCACAATGTAGCTATGTTCTCCAAGAGCACTGCGCAAGCACAGTCTAGAATGCAGTGAAGGACCTAATCCTAAATGGGTAGCCACCATCAACAGCAAAAAGCATGAACAGGTTTCTAGGTGCATTAATCCCTAATGCATTTCTCTGGCTGCAAGGCAAATACAATGGTTAAGTCATACAGCTCTGGGTTGGTTGTATTCTTCTTATATCTACAGTAGGCACATGCATACAGGCTACAGGGTTGCCAAAATAACAATTGTGTAACTTCCCAGGACTAATGCTGCAAACCTTTTAAAATTATTTTCTGCACTTAATTCTTTTAAATTTGCTTTCAGGAAATTAAATTTAAAAAAATAATCTAGGATGCTATAATCTTAGTTTTCAATATTAAACATTCTTTTCCTAGGAAAAACAAACGTTAAACCATATTAAGGTAATTTGACCTTAACTACATATCTTGTTTTGGATAACTGGTATTAAAGTGAAAGATGCAAGTTAGTATATTGTCCGTGCTATGCAGGGAGCTTAGTGTTATAATAGAAAACTTCTACATTTCCTCACGTGCTGTATTCAGTTATGGAATCTTAACATGAGCTTTGGCAAGATATACATATTCTCCTCTTCCTTTTCTCTTCCTTGCTCCCTGCCCTGCTTTCCTCTCTCCTCAATCCTTTCCTTTCTTTTTTTTCCCCCAGAAGGTGGAATAAATAGGTCTTTTCTGGTTTGTTGTTCTGAACAATATAGCCACTTGCTCAGCCTAGGCAGGCAGCCCTCTCTTCACTTCTATGGAAAGTGGCTGTTGCTTTGCTTACCACACCTTTAATTTAGAATAATGAAGCACTGTAAATATGTGATTACGGGCTATAAAATCAGACCTTCCAATGCTTTAAATACCTGCTGGAGCCTTTTTATATTCTTAATACCTCTTAACACATTAAGAGGTTTAGCTGCAGCTCCCATCAGAAATTGAAATATTTTAATAACCCTGAGCAAGCCTTTGGAGTGATTGCTGTCAGAATCTAGAATAATTTTCATACAGCACGCACTCAGTGAAATGACCACATCATTATTTTTTAGTTTCTGAAAGGAAATAAGGAGTTGCATGGTAAGTAAACATTCTCATGGGTGGTTACTGTATAGTGCATGAGGATCAAGAGTGTCTGCATATTGCAAGTAGTGGTGGGAATCTGAACTGTGCATTTTATAAGCAAACATGACAATAATTCTGCAATTCCTTCTTGAGTTTTCTAGTCCTGTTCTTGTCAGTGAATTTCATAGGCACTAAAGGCAGATGCCTGAAAAAAAAAATTCTTTACGAGCTAATTCACAGGTGCCTACACAAATATAAGAACTCCAAGATATCCAATAGATACAGTAACAAAGCATAAGCAGCAGCACTTTTCTATAATGTGCATGTAATCTAGAGTAAATCTAGCAGTTACACACTTTATTCCTGTCTGCAAGAAGTGACATTCTGTAACTCTCCTTTCAAGTCTCCATTATTTTTTTATTTAAAAAAAAAAAAAAAGCAAGCCTACTTCTATACAATCCAAGGGGGACTATTTCATCTTTACCGGTAACTTCCAACATGCAGGAAAATGGTCATTGATTCCATTAACTGAGTTTGGGGAAAAATTTATTTTCTACCAAAGGCTCTATAAGACCTGTATGAATAATAAGTGCTATACGGAGGATCCAAAAATCAAAACAATTACTGTTCTGGAGGAAAGGTTTGGGCTTCCTTCTAACGCATTCATCTGTAGAGGAGAGCCCAATGGCTTTAATCCTTCCAAGACTTCAATAAAGAAATCAAAGTACTATGTCTCATGCTTACTCCATGACCTTTGCCAGAGAGAATGAACAATAGTCAATAGCAATATTTTTTTGCTTCACTTGAGCAGAAGAGGTCTGGGAAATTGCTCTTTCACTTCCAGAGTCCTTACCGGAGGAGTCCTCAAGAATCAGATCTTTCCTCCACGTTACCCACTGTCTGTATGAAGCTGCTGGGAGAGCCAGTAAGATAACAAACACTGTCATGCTGGCAGTCTGTGAGCCAACCCACAGCTCTAAGTCTCCTTTTTATCACATGTAAACAGCACCATCCCTCAGCTTTCTCAGTGCCTCTATGAAAACAGCATGTGGAGGCATGGTATCTACCTACAGCTGAACAACCTACACAAAACTGAGTGACATTGGTAAGAAGCAGCTTTCATCTCTCCCCTCAAAGACATTTGTCCTCAGATTTTCCACCTGGGGCTTATTTAGTCTCATCTGGATTCCTTAAGACATCACCCAAATAGCCACTGTAGCAAGAAAGCCCACTTATGTGTATGTCTAGAAAGAAACGGGACCAGAGAGGAGAATATCACCCAAGTATCTGTAGACACTACCATGCTTATCTTGGACCTTTATGCAGCTGGAAGCACAAATCACAGAGGCACTTCCCTGCAATACTCTGCTTCCTATTCCAATAGTCTGCTGGATACAGAGGTGAAGGTCCCTGTTCAGAAAAACAAATCTTCTTGGGGTTATTCTTGGCCACTGTAGAACTATCCTTTTTCCTTGTCCAAGCCCTCCTACAATACCTCCTTTTCACTGACACAGTTAAACACCAACTAATGATGTCACAACTTTCAGAGCAGCTAAGCCTACACTTACAAGAGAGAAACCTGATCACACTCTCATTAGTTTCAGAACCAAATTCAGGGTTGTTTTTTTTTCTGTTGAGCTTTCCTTTGACAAATTTCTACCCACCCACAAGCACAAACAAATGAGCAAATAACAAACACAATCCTGTGACCAAAATATGCAGTTCCTTTCTTCAAACTGGAAAGGAATTGACCAAGACCATTTATTTTTAAATATTTTTGAGAAATATGGATATCAGTTACATAGGCTATGCAAACAGTTCAGTGGATAGTCTCCACATTACGCAGTCATAGATGAGAGTATAAAACCCATTAAGTAATCTGTGTGAGTCCCGCTGCAGTAGTCCCAGAGGAAAGACTGGCCTTTTCATCCTGGAGAAATCAGTTTATAGTAACTGGGTCAGATTAGTGGCTAGGAAGGGATTACTTTTAGAAACCTTATGAAAAACAAAGTTGTAAGCAGAGTCAGTGGTTGAGATTTCTGCATCCCTCATGGTAGGAATAAGCAGAGCCTCCATAGTGCCCTTCATCAGAGAGTGTGTAAGCTAGAAAAAGTGGACCCAAGGAGATTTGCTGTTATTAAAATATTGAGGGAACGTGCAGTTCCATAGGATCAGGCTGCAGTTACTTTCAGACTCAAACATGCTGCAGATGAACCGCCAGCTACCGAAGTTTCCAAATAATGACTCAACTCATTAAAAGAAACTCAGTCACTGTCAAAACCTCTGAGTAAGAGCTCAGATAGCTGCAGACATCCCTCTCTTCCTTGGGGCTTTCCAAGTACTTGAAGTCAGTTCACGGCAAACCGGGGTTTGCTTGCTTGATTTTGTTTTCCAAGATAACACAGCTTAAACTAGGAGGTAGAGAGGACTATATAGGTACAAGTCAATGCATACAATTTTGGCTTTTCCTAATGAGAACTAACCTGGTTTTGGTCAACTCTGTGGGAAAGTGTTTTGTTTATGACTGATTCATGGTTATTGTATCAAAGCCTTCTGCTTTTCCAAATGGGTCTTGTGAGAGGATTTTAATAATAGCAACCCCAAGAAGGATAGGTTACAGTGTTATTAATACCTCAGAACACAAACATCGTTCATGTAGCAATACATATTGTGGACTTCTCTCTCTGTAAAGTGCCAGCTGGGTAAAAATTTTAAGAGACCAGAAAAGAAACACATCGCTGTTTTGTAACACAAACTTCTGATACCCCCCTGACTAATTCTCTCAGCTGTTTTTATCTTTTATAGATAAAACTATTTACAGATTAAAGTAATTTTACATAAATATTTGATGCTAGACTTCATTATGAATCTGGGTTTAGTAACAGAGACTAAGACAGAACATTTCACAGGCAGCATTTTCCAATACAAAATCATTTAAGCATCTGCCGGCTGCAAGAATAAACGTCTCTAACAACTTGTCAGAGCCTGTCAGGCCTATAATTATGTTCTACAGCATTAAAGAAACTACTTTTGATTGCGTGGGTATGAATTGCATAAACAACAATACCAAATTATGAAGGCTACGAGCAGAACAGGCTCAGTGGGAATGTGCACACTGTTTACTGACCAAGGGCTCCTTATCGGTTGCCGCCCTCTGATGTGTGTATGGACTCTGGCAACCGTTACCTCTCCTATATCATCCTACTGCAAAGGATTTTTATTGCAAAGCTGATATGCACTTCCCCTGCTACAGGGACTCCAGTATCTCAGCATACCCCTGACAGCCTACAGCCATCCCACCTGACACTGCTGTATCACCAGGTCTTAGGAGCTGAAGAAAGTCGTATTAGGTCAGCTGCTTAATGCAAGTCCTCCAAAGAACATATTCAGCATTGGCAATTTAGGAGGTGACAATATTTTCTGTATATGGCAGCACGGTTGCCGTTCCTACTCAGTTGATTAGAGGGTGCCTTTTGAAATCCTCACTGCAGTTTCAGCTGTAAATGGTATTTAGCCTTGCCTCTCATCCCAGACTCTTTGGTAACATTGCTTTGTGCTCTTGTGGAGCTTCCATATTCATCTTCCTTTGCACCCTAGACAGCTGGCTACATTTAAATAGTACACAAGCAGCTTCCTTATATCCTATTACTAACGTAAGGTAGGGTTACAAGTTTCAGTATTTACTGACTTCAAAGAACAAGGGCAAATATACCTTTTAACAATGTTATTTTTAAGCAGAAAGAATGCATTTCCAGCTTGGTAGTCTAAAACACCTTTTGATTCCCAAACTTTTTGATTATACCTACACACAACCTGCATTTCTCTCCCTTGCAGAAGGCAAAGAGTAGGTATTGAACGAATTAGTAGTTTTACTGCTTGTAATTAGCATGACAGTGATATTAGAGATATTACCTATAAATGGTACAGTATACACTTATTAAATGGATAACAGCTACTTAAAAACTAAACACTATTTCAACTTTAAATACTTAATCTTCTAACTACTTGGAAAAAAAAAAAAATCAATTTCCTACATTAAAACCTTCAGTTTTAGCCAATCTCCAGAAATAACCATCACTTTTAGTCAAAAAAATGAATTTCAAAGCTATGCTGTTAGAATGTCTATTATCTTGTCTACTATTTAACCCCTTTAGAAAAAACTAACCTGCACTTTGGAAAAAAACCACCAGAACAAACACATATTAAAGGCTTATGCTGTCACATCAACATTAAATGATGTAAGACAATATATTTCTATGATACACTTTTTTAAACACATGTGACGCTATCTTAGGCAGCGGACAGAGTTTAGTTTTGCCAAAATCCCCATGACACTGTAAGATAAGCAAAAAAACCCCTTAAGAAATCATACAAAAGAAAAACATTCCCTCTTTTATCTCCATCCTCAGACTGTCATTCACCTGCAGCCCGGTTCCTCTCACACAGAATTCAGTGGAAAAAAACACCAACTGACTTCGGTCAAAGTGGAATTAGGCTGCTAACATTCAAGGGCTCAGAGTCATCATTTTCTTTCAAGAGACAATTACCACTCAAGACTGGGTCCATATGGTCTTGTTTTGTTATAATTCTGTCTGTACTGAAGGAAGTTCTCTGTTCTGTTACAGAATAGAGTTCTTATAAAGAGATTTAAAAAACGGTGTTGCAGGTAAAATAAAGTTTAAGTCAGAACTATAATCCCTACCCCGTAACGAGAAAAAAAATCTATAAAAGTAGCTGCACAAAATATGTAGTGTAAGAAAAAGCTTTTATTTTCTTGAGAATTCTTCTTTTATTCTTTGAAGTGTTGGCTGTTTTTTAGTCTTGGCACATAGTCAAAACACTGTTCATGTCTACATACTCACAAATTCGTTTTTTTCTTGTTTCATCACCCATAAAAACCTTTTATGGCTTCATATCCTCCTGTAGCTCAATAATACTCCTTAACTGTTTCTAAAAACCCCTAAGACCTAAAAAAATGACCAGTGTGTTTTAAGAAACTACGGTACAAACTGCTAAACAAGTCAGAAATCCATGATCAGCTTAAGGGAAACAATGCTTAAACAGGGAAGAAAGCTCTTGTCCATTCCTTGTAACAGCAGCTGAAGAGAATAATTTCATCAAGTGGGCTGATTGTTGTAGCAATTCTTACAGCTGCAAACTGAGTCACTAGTCAAAGGTCATTTGAATGGAAGCAGCCTTGCTCTTCCGAACGCAAGCCTGCCACAGTACAGAAATGGGCAGAAGCAATCTGTAGGAAGCTGTCAGTATTTTCTGTATTTCACTTAATGGAGAGATAAGCTGATACTTGACCTATTTGCAATCATCCAGCCACCTCTTTTCTCCAAAAGTACTGTGTTTCTTTTACATGGAAAAGAAGGCCAGGCAATGACCACCACGTGACTGACATTTGCAGTGTACAGCAGGGTCCTCCAGCCACATGAGGGCAGATCTAAGGACCCTTCCTTTCCCTGGACTCACCCCTGCTCCATCCACAATCCCTCCCCCATGGCATCTAAACCATCCTTCCCAAGCCTATTCCCACCTGTGTCAAGCACTATCAGCTGCCAGACATATCCTTTCCCACAACATTGCAGAACTCCGCCACTTCTGCCAGTGCTGGGGACATCAGGAATGCTTGTTGATGTGTCATTTCCCCCAGTGGCATCTGCCCTCTCTTTTTTAGTCTCTCTCCAAGCTGCAGCAGAAATGGCAACAGCAGTAGCAGACAGCATGCTCAGGCAGGCAGAGGTGTTGAAGTGCTCAGATAACAAATTCTGCTCAAATGGCTATTCCCTGTCTCCTTTGAGTAAAATTTAATAAGTTGAATGGAAGTGTTTTCAACCAGCAATCAGGCCCACTGGCATATGTGATCACAGCTATTTTATTCCGGGAGAAAGTATTCTTCTATTTTCTCATAAGGGATTATACGAAATGCATCATGAGATTCCCAGCTTTTTGGCAGAGAAGAGAGAGGATTCATCCTTATTACAGGCCTGTATCCGAGTTAGTCAATGAGATTTTGGGTTGGGTTTTTTTTGTTTTGGTTTTGGTTTGGTTTTGTTTGGTTTTGGGTTTTTTGTTTGTTTTTAAGTTGGTGGCAAGCAAGAAACACTTCAAGCTTAAGATTCAACCAGTTGAGACATCTATCTTCAAGCAGATGAATCTCATTTTAGACATGGACAGCTGAATCCTACCCTACACAAGTTGACCAAAGAAGCACAAATGGGTACATTAGGTTATGGAAGCATCTGTGCTTAGCTCTGCTGTTTGTTTAGATAAGGCTGCTAAAACATTGGGATTTCAGTAATCATTCAGAAAAAACCCTAAGTGGATCAGCAGAAGAGTTGAATTTTTGTCTCTTAGCTTATTGGACAACTGTTCTATGTAAGGCTAATTTTCTAGAGTATCAGGAACAAAACCTTTTAAAGGTATTACCTTGGGTTTTGGTGGGGTTCTTGTTTATTTTAAACTGGTCTCTTATTAAATTACAGCTAGGTCAACTGAATTGTGAACTAGCATCAAAAGACAGTTTGGATTTTCAGGAAAAGTTACATTTTAATTAAAACATATAAAATGGCATGAAGACCACTGGAGAGGAACTCAATTTTACAACCTTGCTGCAGTCAAACTGACAGTATATAAAAAGATGCAATAGAAACTGAGAATGCAAGATGTATTCTCATATTTTAGTACATGCGCAGCTGTATCTTGTGGGTATTTTGCATAGGACCTAGAAGCTGAATGTTATTTTGCTGCTACAAGTCTAATTAGGGAGGTAGAAAATGTACTAGTCACAAAAAAATTAGCACCATCTGGGTAGAACTCTTTTTTCTCAAAAAAAAAGTGGTGGCAATTAAAGCAGAAATTGGTGACCTTGGCTGAAATATTTGACAACATGCAAATATTCAGGAAAATATATTCAGGAAAATGTATGACTCCAGCATGAAAGACTTACCTTTGGGCCTTTGGTTCATAAATACACATAAAGTGACAGATACAGAGGTTAAGAGAAAATATGATGCAATTCCTACCAAAGGGCAGGGGGGGGGTGTGAAACAAAACAGTAAAGCAACAGCAGTTTGCTTTAACAGTTACGAGAGATGATGTAGATAGAGCTATTTGAACAGATATATTTATGAAATGTTCTTTTCTGATTAAAGAGATCACGTGGCATAAGTCACTCACATGGGTGACAGCAGGTGACGCTACTGATATAACATTGTACTGAGGATGCTGTCATGCCATTACTATCAGCACTTGCTATCTACTACTATCTGCTTACTACTAGTTGGGCAATGCATGTTTCCTTCTGTTTCAACAGGATTGGTAGGAGTATATATAGATTATTATTGACATACTGAAGTCTTGATGGAGTTGATTGGTATGAAATATGGGTTTCTGTAATGCTGCAGAGCAGACTGAGTACACTAAGGCTGGAATAGTGTAAACAAAGGCTAGAACTAGTCAAAAATGGGAAGTTCAGTACCGTCATTTGATATTTAAGCACTGTTTTTTACCAAAGAAGTGTGCCAAAACTCAGTAAAAAAGCCAAAACATCATGCATATTTTGTAGAACATGAAGTACCAGAAAATTTCAACTAGAAATGCCAATATTTTTCATTTAGATATTAATGTCAAATTGAAACTCAACGCTATACTTCGAATAAAAGCATTTTGTTTTGCATGGAATATATGAGTCATAATATACTGCAATGGCCAAACAAAGGCTATCACAACAGAGACCCCCCAAGGAAAGGCCTAACCCAGGAAGAGAACAGGGACACACACCATCTGAACAGGAACACTTGCAAGGAATCACAGCAATTCAGGTGAACAAAGATTAACATCAAATTGACCTGAAACACCTTGGTTCGGTAGCTTGAATGTATAAAGTGAAATGTCATTTTGAATTCCAAAAGGAAAAATCAAGGGGTATAGGCAAAATTGTAGTTTCCCCAATGAGAAAACATGTTAGTAGACAATTACTAATGCCTCAGGAAAAGAAATGTGTGTGTATATATATACATGTATTTACATATATAATACGCGTTTTATAATCTCCCTACATAATCTATCTTTTTCCCCAAAATCTACAGAGCAGAATAGTTTCCTGATTGCAATGGAAGCAGGTGGCAGAGAAGGGTCGAGCAGGGCTGGCAGGGGATATTAAGGGCTGTTGCTTCCTCCTTCGCTACGCGGCTGCCCATGGAGACCCCCAACAGGTCGCCTTACAGCGGAGAGGCAGCATCACCATGCAGCCTTAACCCAAACCACAGCTGCTGCCAGCTCCAGGCACAGCGTCTTCCCCCAAAGGTGGCTGCTGTCTGGTGCACGTCCTTTATGCAGGGTGTGACTCTAAATATGCTGTTGCCAAAATTGTCATCTTTGAAATAGTTTATCTCCAGGCACTGGCAAAATGGGTTTGGAATTTGCTTCATCTGATGCATATTGTGAGTCACACAGCGGCTTATGTTTCCTCGTGTAGACTTTCAGAAGCAGGCTGATGTTTGTTAATTAGTGCTAAGCCCTGGTTTTTGTCACCATTTGTTTTTCGTTGTTTTCACTAGATGCTATTTTATCCTGCATCTTAAGATTTTTAACCTTTTTTTCCCTGGAATATTTGCTGGGTTTCTTTTCTGTGGAAACTCTGTATTTTGCTTCCTCTGTGTGACACACTACTTGTTGGGATTGTGTGGGTCCCTAGCTAGCTTTGTTCATCGCTAGGACACATAATAGGAGGTTGTGAGCCCTCTCTCTCTGATGTTAAAGTAGAATTAGCTTTAACGGTTTTTGCCCAGTCGTGACCCCCTTAAGTAATCTCAGATCATACCAGCCCACAGACTGAACGTGTCTTGATTTCATAATAGAAATGAAACGTCTTGGCACTTCAGCTTTCCTCATGCAGCACTCCATCCCCAGTGTGTAACAGTCAAAATTATTGTGGTAACAAGGAAAGAAGAAGATTATTTTTGTTAAGACCCATGATAACAGATCATCAGTGATTCCCTCCCCCTAGCAGGTAAAGGAACAAAGTCACTCAGTTGTGTTTGTTCTTATAACAGTTGATTTACCTCGCTTGGTATTAATGTCAACCATTAATTGCAAGCTTACAGGCCTGGTGGTGGTGGCACTAATTAAATCCTGTACGTGCCCCGTAGCCATCACATTGCAAATCACCATGTGCATGGGCATGTGCAGCCCCAAGTACAGTTATGGTATGGGAATGTTTGGAAGAAATACAGTCCCGCTGACCACCACTGGCAACATCTGGGAGACATTGTGAACCTAGCCACGGACGTTTGCTGTTAGGTAAAGCAATTTCCTTTAGGAAAGAGGAATGAAGTTTTGGGTTCTTCCATACTGCGCAATACCCTGCAGAACCAGGTCAGGAAACACACAGATGTCAAAGAACATGATTTATGCATTGAGCTACAACCACTTCCAGAGTGGGTGGGCAGGGGGAGCAGCAGCAGAAGTACTTCCCCCCTCCCTCTCCTAGGTAGAGAGGAATAGGAACAGGGATTAATATTCAGGAGACATTTGCTCATTTGCAATGCTGGTCTTTAACTCTGTTACTTGAAAAGAAAACTATTTAAAATTATTTAGCTTGGCAAGCCTGAAAAACTTTTTTTGTTTTGTTTTAAATCTCTCCAATGCTTCCCCTTCCCTATTATTTATTCTGTATATGCTTGGAAACACTTAATGTCAGGCTAGCTCTTAATTCTGCCTGGAGGAAGCAGCACACGAGACAAGTAGTAGAGGATCTGAGATCTCCTCTCTTTTCTCTTATTGGAGACAGCAGCGACTCTCCCATAGTGCTCCAGATCAGTGGAACTTAGGGAAGATAATGGTCAAATTGAAGGTATGGGTGTCAGAGCATTTATTTTATCCTTCTTCAGGGTTGTCTCCAGATAGTTGCTGAGGATTTTTTTCATAAACAAAAGGGAGATATGTCAATATATTTTTCTATTCATTTTAAAGTGCTACATATGAATAATAAAGTATAACAAAAGATAGTTCTTTAACCTAAATAGACCAGGCTAATCCTAATTACACTGCAGTGTTTCAGACATAAAATGCCATTAAAGTATAGAGTGAAATCTGTTGCCCCAACATCATACCTCCTCAGATCAACCCCCCTGGTTCTCTTGAAGCCTTGGTCTTCAACAGTATGCATAATCATACTGCAGTTACACCTAAAAATCTTCATAGGAGCTAAGTAGCAAACTGAATAAAACATATCCTTTTCAGTGTTCAGTAGCTTTCAGTGGTTAGGGGAAAAAAGTTCCTTTTTTGGAAGCTGTAACTTTGCCCACATAAGGAGACTGATCTACACTTGCGCAAAGTCAAGTACCATTACTGCACCCTCAACATCTTGTAACAACAGGGAAATAACACGGTTATCTTATGTTACCAGAAAGCTCAGTCTTGCACTTGAGACCAGAGTTCCTCAACAGGTTTTAATCAGATTCTGGTTTTTCTTCTACTGGCAGAGAAACTCAGGAACATAAGGTTGGGTTCAAGTGCAACCTCTGCCTCTCTGGACAGTTGGATAAAAGTTGACTTTGCTCTGTGTAGCCAAGCCCAAACTCCAGCACAGCTACCAAAAGCAAGACAGATAGATCCCTGGTTAAATACATCATGGAGTAACTCAGTGATCAAGCAGCTGTATTGCAAAGTTCATCAGCGCAGACATAGCTTTGCAGTGTAGCAGACATGACAAAAAAAAAAAAAAGAGAACACACTCATTTATCAAGATACAGAGCTTATTTAAATATATACACACACATCATATAGTGTCTTCTCTCTTTGCCCAAGTCCTGACTTTCGTGCAATGTTATTAGCATATTATGTATGCTCATGAATCAGTGCTAGAACTTCATGTGACTATTACAGAAATATATTTGAAATGCTCCTGTGGCCTGTTTTAGAATGTGAAAGACAGAAACAAAATGGGTAAAAATATAATTCTTTCATATTTGGGACTATTTACCAAATAGTTTATATATTCTGAATGAATCTTATGTAAGAGTCAACATGTTCAAACAACTAAAAATAGGTATGAAAAATGTTGGTGAGCAAATTCACAATATTTCTTGGAGTTTTATTCTTTAACCCATTAAAGACTATACATTTTTGCCTACTTCCTGCAGCTTTTATTTGCCTCTTTCTGACAGTCTCAAAACCACCAATATTTCTAAGGATTTAAGCAGAATCCTACATAGAAAGCTACACCTCAGTGCCTGAGGCATCACCCAACAATAGTGGGATTATTTCCATTTATTTAAAAAACAAAACCCAAAAAACCAAACCATACTCATCAAAACCAAAAAACACCAAACAAACCAAAAACCCCTACCAAAATGTAGCACAGTAAAGTTAAATAAGCCCCCCAAGGAGGCATTCTGCACTTAGAGGAAGAGGTATACATAATCTTCTACTTACTCTATCATTAATGTATTTCTTGAGCAAATTAATGGGCTATACAGATGCAGCAAGCTAGATTAAGAGAATGCCATCAGACATAAAAGGATGTTTCTCACCCAAGGAAACAGGTGTCATCATATCAACAGTCAAAAGAGAAGCAAGATCAGAAGTAAAAAAAGCTGTAAAAATCCAGACAAATGACACACAGAACTTAATGTGAAATTTTGGGTGTAGTTTGGAGCCATTGTTTCTAGTTACATTGTAATTAGTCAAGAAAAGGACTCGTATTGCAAATATTCTTACAGGCATGAATGAATCTCATTTAGATGAAAAACTGAACAGTGACCAGAAACTGGAAGAAATAATTATTGTTTTAGATTGGTACAAAATTCAACAGAGGATTCAACCACTGCCCTGGACACCGTTTCTGGACTTTTCACAAATCCCTGTGCCACAACTCAACCAACGGAAAAAAGTTAAATACATAAGATACTGAAGCAAACTACGGAGGCACAATGGAATCTCTGCCCCTTGATGTCATACATCAAGCATGGACTCCTTTTCTAGGTATATTTTCGTTGAAGCCTGACTTGATAGAGGAAATCACTTAGCAAAATTTTGCAGCCCATGTAATTCCAGAGGTCAGAGAAATGTTCTCAATGGATCTTAATCTTTCATCTGTGAATATAAATAAAATGGACTAACATCCTCTCATACAACTCCCAGAGTTCTGAACATCTGTGATAGACCTGCATGTATGACCTCACCAGTGAGGGGAAAAAAGGGTTTTTCACTCTGCACACTGAAGAATAAGAAACCTAAGAAAGTCTGGCCAGCCAAGGTCCTTTACTTACTCTCTCCCACCCCCTTTATACCATTGCTACCTATAATAACAGAACATTATGATAAAAGAGTTTCTTAGACAGTAGACCCAAACTAGAGAAATTTTCACAGAAAACGTATACAAATATATCTGAAAAGCAACAGGAGAGTTTGGACTGAAGAGGACAGAGCTAATATGTTCATTAAAGAAATAACAAATCTCCTTCCTGCCTGCAAGTCACTGCAATCCCCAACCAGCTTTAAGATGTAGCCTCACCTAGAGCTCATCAAAGCAGACTACTCTCAAAGTGACAAAGACATTAGTAGACCACACTCCTCATCTTCTCAGTTTCTATTTCTAGCCCCACTAGCAATGCTGGGAAGAGGAGGATTTATAGATATTCTCAGAAGATCTTGCATACTTTCAGATAAGTACTGTTCATGCACAATTGATTTGCAGCGTAGCTGAAAAAAACATAATGAAGGATTCATGCTCCCCTAGAAAACAGTAATTGTATTGGATAAAAATTGGTGCAATGTAATGCCTAGACAGAAGAGTTACCAGTGGTTTTTGAAAGAGAAGAAAGAATATTTTCTAACACCTTATGTTAGTAGTAACAATTGCTGCAGAGTAAACAGCAGCTTTTACTTCAAAAGATTTTAAATTACCTTACAAAATCTACCTTACAAAACATACTTCCAGAAATCATTGCCTTCTTCCTTGAAATGTATCACCTCTGGGGTGCAAAGTGACTATAGTAAAGGGGATTAACTGTACATTCTTGAGGAGTTGGTTCAAGACAGACTGAGCTGCACATCAGCAGGAAGGAGGTCAATAACCTCATTAACATCATCTCCAAAAATACCTGAGATAATGCAAAGGCCATGGTCATGGTTTAACCCTGTATGGAGCTAACCGATGTACTACTCAGCTATCAAAAGACGTGGGAAGAGGCAACAAAGGCTACGGTAAGGTTTTAATGCAAAGCGCTTGATCTTGGCAGAGAGCAATTTCCAGGACATGTCCACAGGGAACAGGCTGATGTCCCCAGACATTTCATGAGGGTTCTTGAAATAACATGCCCTTCCTAAAGGTAAAGAGGCTTTAAGAAGCTTAGGAAAGTTCAGTGTGTAGGAATACCTTAATTTATTAAAAACATCTTCCTCTTAAATTATACGTCATTTTTCTTCATTAAATTCTTCATTTTAGAAATGTATTATGAACAGTTGGAATAGAAGGGTGGTAAATTCAGGAAATGGAGCAACAACAGCTGTATTGTGTTCCGTCTGGGCAGAGGGGAACTGCAAGTTTCTCTGCTAAAGAAGTCCAGGCATGGGGACCTTCCTAGGAAGGGCATGCACTTGGAAGAGAGGTCCTGACCCACAAAACCAGCACCAGTAACAAATGCTGCATAGCATTTTAGGACTAGAAGTGAATACAGTATGCAGCTGTAGCTTCACAACAAAATCAAGCAGGGGAATTTACTTTCCCTAATTAGAACATGATTGGCATATATGTATGTACAAAGCTGCTACCCTTGTGAACACTTCTGAGGTATCACTGATGGCAAGATC
Source organism: Haliaeetus albicilla (assembly GCF_947461875.1). NCBI lineage: Eukaryota > Metazoa > Chordata > Aves > Accipitriformes > Accipitridae > Haliaeetus > Haliaeetus albicilla. The sequence continues at coordinate 13,384,119 of NC_091501.1, read as the reverse complement.
CTCATCTCTACATACTGTTATGTCTCCAGCAAGTCAGGATGTCCAAATGGAAGAGACAGGTTTAGTATCAACTTGAAGATAACAAGAAAGCTGTCACTGACACAGCTGTAGTCAATGCACTGAAAGAACAGTGTAATATTTTATTTTGCTGTCCTTAGTGAAAAATTTGGAAATCAAGTTCTTAAATAGTTTTTTTTATTCTGCCCAAGAGGACTGATTGCCTGCCTGCATTCCTTGCAATACACAGGCCAACATGGCTCTGCTTTGCCTACCTTCATGACGTACCTTAACTATTCATGACAATTTCTGAACATTTTGAACATTTACTTGACATGTCCTGATGTTAATCTGAGGACAATTTGTCAGCCAAAGGGCACTTTCTGCTTGTATTTAAAATATTTACGAAAGGCAATTATTTTAGTCCACCAAGGATGTGAACTTGGACAATTTTTCACTCTGTTCAGCCATAGCTATGTAACAGGGGAATTCCTCTAAACAGAGGATTGAACAGAACAGGAATGAGGACTGCTTTATTGTACATAGCTAGAAATATCTTAAAACTAAAAAGAAAAGAAAAACTTAAATATTTTGGTTTACACTAACTTACACTAGTATTTCTTTTATATACTTTTTTAAAATGCAACTTTGGACTTGACCCAAATTGTCTCTTAAGTAGTCTTATAAGCAGGCTCCTGTGAAGCTTCCATTGTCACCCTTTGTTAAGTACTTTCTTGCATAGTATCAGTGCAATTTCTGCCAGGGAAACATGTTTGTATATTCATGTTGATAGAACTCCTGATGTAAAACAATAACTATATTGCCTGGATTCAATTCCTGGTTCTAAAAGCACTACCTTCAGAATAGTTCCTGAAGCTCGAAGGCAATACAATGTCTTGTCCTTGTTGCCTGGGCTGCAGATTGTCTGACCCAATTTCTTCATTGCCATTAATGCTCTTTAAATCCTCCCTGACACCTGGATGAGCCCTTTTACTTGCCACTCACGCAAACTATAATCTTATGGTATCCCTGTAAGCCCATCCTCTCAGGCTTCTTAGTAAATCTTTCCACTGGTCCGAACACTTCCAGAGTAATATAAAAACATATGCAAAATCCACATGCAAAATAACACGTGCGTGCACGCACAGCTTGCCAAATTTAGATGTGCTTGCAGGCTAAATCCTTCAGGTATAGATATAATGCTGTTTGCCTAAGTCTTGACACCCAAGTCCATCGGAAATTTCCTATGGGACTTTGACAAAATTATGACAGGTGAAACGTATGGTCCCAATGATAATACCCAACATCTCGACTTCAATGGTTGTGCTGAGGTTTGAAATTAAGCCCATCATAAAACAGATGAAGTCTGGTGACTTTTGAAAGTATCACAGCTCAGTACGCTGCAAGTCTTCTGCATGCGTGAAGTCAGAAGGCCAGACTCATAACTTCCCTTGCAACTAATCATAAAAACCAAAATTGTATCTTGTGCCAAAAGGGTCTCCTGAAATTTGAGGGCCATTTATTCTTAGGAGAGAAAAAAGAAAGAAAAAAAAAAAAAGAGAGAGAGAGAGAGAAAGCATAATAAGGGAGCCTACAGAGATGTGGGGTCAGATTTCTCTCATACCCAGAAGGTGTACTGAAGTAGCACATTACATCAGTGCTCCTCCTTAGCCAAACCCCAGCTCCTCAGGGTTTGTTCTGCACACCACCTTCCTGCCCTGGCAGGGGAAAGGTAGTAAAGCCTGTAATCCAAGTCTGCTGTCTGGGCAGTCTTTATGCTCTTGAAATAGGTGATATCATAATAAGAAAATCCTGCTACGAATGTGTAACCTAATAACAGTGTCTGTTTCTGTCAAAGGCTTTATATTTGTCAGTTTTAGCTTGTGTGAAAGATTACTGTATCTCTTCTATAAAACAGCCAATGTGGCTGATAAAGCAAACAACTTTTTAACACGTCTGGTAAATGCTCCTTGTCAATAGCGCAGCTCTCTGTGCTGACAGCTAGGGTAATTTCCCCTTCTCGCCTTCCTTGTCATTGTGGGTAATTGACATTAAGAATTTAGACATGTCAACCAAGAGAAAATAAGCGAGTTCAGAAAATTTGCAAATACAATCAAAATTCAACTTGCCTACATTACATTATCAACATTTTTTCTCCCAGCAGCTAACATGTCTCTTTCCACTCCCATTCGTTACCTAGTTGCAAGATCACCGTGCCATTCAGAAGTCATTCCTAAGAAGTACTGGCACGGATTTTGGGCACCCTACTTGAAACAGTAAAGACTTGGGCTCTTTCCTCTAAGTTCGGAGTGGCCAAGCTGCATGAGCCTAGTTTATACATCTCAAAAAATCTTCTGAGAACAAAAGAATCTGACATTCCTCTTCCCAGCTTTGCTGCAGCAAAAATATTGGGCTCCCTAGCTATTTAGAAGTGCAGATTCATGGGTTGTTAGCTCGCTTAAATACCTCTCCTCAGATAGGTTTATTAATCTTCTCTAAGCTACATGGCAGAACAATGATTAAAAAGCCTAAAAAGTATTTCTGCTCCTTGTCAATCCTGCTCTTTGCACTTTCTCCACTTCCCATTCACATAGACCACCATGCCAGTCACAAAGGATAAAGATAATTAAATATTATATTTGCATATTGAAACATCCAGATTTTGGGCAGACATTTTTACTAACTTGGAAACAAACCCCTATTTTACTAAACACTATTTCACTAGGGAAGTAAAGATTACCAGGTGAAAAGTGTCCACATTGTTCATCGTACAAATTACTAGAATAGAGGATCTTATCACCACCTGGCACAGAGAGTGTTGACGATGAGAAAGCAAATAAATGCATAAGCCTTTAATTTGTCAAAACTGTACCTTTAAGTACAACGTCTTTACTTCTACATGGAGCAGCACCCAACCTCTCAGACACCCGAGACTGACAACACTACTCCCAGCCTTTTAACACTGGAGTTGGAGTGATTTCTTCATCTATTTGCCAAGAAACTACTGCCATTTTTTGGATGCTTCACATACAGACAAGTGCCAGTTTTATCACCAATGAATAAACCAGGTGAGACAAATGGAGTAGCTCAACATAATCTAATTTTCTTGACAACAAAAAAGGAGTTAGCCTATTCATTTGTAGTTGCGATGCCTTAGCTGTCACCAGGACACACACATTTGTATATGTACCCACACAGAGGCACAGCCACACATGCACAGTTGCAGGTTGTTAAGCTGCTTTTAGCACCTTAGACATGCAAGTCCTATTAGCAGGTTATTCATGCCAAGCTTGCTTTCCCTTAACACAGCCAATACTCAGTTATCTCACCAGGATTATCCCCACATTAAATTACGGAAGTTGTCCTCTGCAACATCTCCAGCTCACTACTACATATTTTTGACACTTTGCACTTCTGAAGTCTGCACTGGCTAGAGTTTCACTTTGTGAATATTAATGTTTATGTATTTTACAAATTACTTCCATTATCTCCCTTTTCTATTATAAAACATATATTAGAGACAGCACTGCTGCTAGTGATCAGTAATTTTGTGAGCTTGTTTGGACTGTATTGCAGAGGTATCCAAAGCCATTGCTGAGATCTCCGCTTTGCATGGCTGGACGAGGCACACCAAAGGAGGTGTCTACCACAGGAGCCAGAACTCCTGCTTCACAGAATCAGGAATAAAGTATCTTCCCTGACTATGTTCATTACTACAAAAAGAAGGGAGCCACTGAGATATTTAGCAGAGCTAAGACAATTTTTAACTAGCCAATGTAAGTTTCTTATTAATAGAAAATTCTGAATCAATGAAGCCAAAATTTTTCATAGAAGAGGGCTGGTTCCAGATGTTTTTTTAGGTCCTGGATGCAATTTCTATGTCCTTGTATTTCTTTGGGGAGCCATTTAATAACTTTTTAATAGATGAAAGTGAAAGATTGCCAGGATGCAATTTAATTTTATTCTGACAAGGAAGTTAAAGGGGTTCTTTCTTTGGTGCTGAAACTAAAAAGTTCAAGTAGCCTGTATCAAAGTCAATTTAGAAATTCACAGAGATTAATATTATCCCATCCCAAATGACTAACTAGTTTTTCATGAGTTGTGAGGACCCCTATGCAGAATGTTCACATTATAGAAATATAGCAGACCTCCGTAGTTTTCCAAAAATTACATGTAAACATGTCTGATCAGCCCCCTGCAAAAGAGAAAGCCTTATCAGCTATAATTGGTATTAAAAGTGGTAACACTTTCAGCTCAGATGGATTCTGATTACACATTATCAAATATTTAAAACAAAGGTCATTAGGTTCACAAGAGTACTGCAGAGAAAAAAAAAGATGTCACAGTCTTTTTTGTTAAGTTTATGCATAAACTTACATTTGGATGAGGTATTACTTAATATACTAAAAAGATACATCTGAATATTTTTAGATATTAAAATAGGAATGAAAGAGAAAAATCTTTTCAGAAATTCTGGCTCAATTAAGTTCAGTGTCATTCATTTCAGAGGCAGGGGTCATATTACACCTGGGATCAATTAAGACAAAAAAATCAAAGAAAAACACACTCAGGAAAGATGGGGGAAAAAAAAAAAAGAAATTTTAAGAACTTCACCATTTAGGGTGGGACCTCACAGACAAAATTCAAATACATTTAAGCAGCAAGACACTAAATGAGCTGCAGTAACTGGCATATCATAGACACAATTCATGGGATGTGTTACCAAGGAGATAATGCTAATAGGGAAGAAACAAGAGAGTAGGAGTGGAAATAAATAACTATTCTTTATGCCTTTCATGTCAATTGTGTTAGCGTATATGGAAGGATAAATAACCTATTTAAAAAAAGAAGTGAAAAGCATAGCTCTATTTTAAATATAGTTTCTGAAGAACTAAAGCTTTAGCTCAGCATAAGGTTTTTTCAAAGAAATCAGCTCAGGCAGGAGGGTTGGATTTGGGTTTTTTTTTTTTTTTCCATGAATACCTTTTATATATGAGAAGATGAGTACAAACGGTTTAACAACAAGCAATTTTGGGCAAAAATAATGGATGCACCAAGCTCTGAGTACTTCCTCATGTCCCCACAAAGTGACAGATATAATATTAGCGTGCTCAGCCTGAAGATTTTCTAAATTATCAGCAGCTTTAGGTATACTTCCAGCATAAGAAAGCCCTCATGCTGCAGCAATGAAATCCTAATCTTTCTCAGTTCTGGCAACTAATTATTAAATTACTATATATATTGTAAGACAGACTAAATTAAATGGCCTGTTGAAAGCCACTTAGAAATATTTCAGCTTCAAATGAATATACACCTTTTTTTGCAAAGAAATTAAGTTACAGTTTAGATTTAAGAAGGATTTGTCATCCAATAGGTGGTGCTAGCAAGTTCTCCGGTTATCTAAATAAGTGACATAAGTGTTTCTTAAAAAAAAAAAAAGGCAGAACCAAACCCAATATTCTCTCAATACCACGTTTCTAAACTACACATATATTTAATATCTTAGAACTGCTCCTTTCCTTTGAAATGACTAAGTTTCTTTCATTTAAAAATTTCTCCAATGTTTTCAGCAAAAATGCATCTAATAACATCAGCTTGTGTGTAGCTGCATGTATGTATACCAGTGAACAGCTATTCTACTTTCAAATTTCTGCTGCTATTTCCTATGCCCATCATTCCTTAAAGTGAAAGGGAATTTGATAGTACTACAAAATTTAATCTCTAGCCTGCTAAAATGATATTATATTCTCTCTTTCAAGGCACCAGATTTTTTTTAATCTTCCAATTGTAACATATTATTGAAACAGGAACTGGCTTCTTGAGGAATGCTTGAAATGTGGAAAACTAGTATCCAATTCACATATTTTTAGATGCCTTCTCTTTTTTTTTTTCATCTTTCCTCCACGAAATGAAAGGTACGTATTTATTTAGGTATGAAGCCAAGACTAAGGCATATCTTCATGTAAGCTGTGTACCACAAGTGAAAAAAACTAACTCTGGTTTGCACGACATGATAAAGAGGGGTAAAACCAATCAGAGATGACAGAAGTTAGAGGTAGTACCAGTTTGTCACAAAATACTCTGCAAATGATTGGATTAAAGAAAAAAACAACAAACCCAAACCATAACACCTTGATGGTTGAAAGAATAAAAAAAAATTTGATGTCAAAATACTTGTGTTCAGAATATAATATTTCAGCTTGTCGTTAAATTAAAAAAAGTATTTCATTAAAAAAAAAATCAAGCCTACAATACATATAGTGCAATATTTTAGAATAAAAAAATTTCCATTTTGGAGGAAATCCAAAAAAGTGTATTTCTTTTTCACTTCATCATTATTAACCATACACAGAACTACATTCTTCATATTTTTGCTTGTTTTCATAATTTTTACAACATCAGCTTGACACCTAAGTACAACTTCCTAGAAGTCAGTGGAGTTATTTGTCTACGTGACTAAACTGTAGCCTTCAGTCTCTAAATTTATACACTAAATTGTCATTTCTCAGATCTTTCATTATGAAACACGTGGAAAATTCCTACATTTTCTTAGGTACTAAGTAAATGAATACCACTAACACGAAGCAAGAACAATGCATCACGCAATATACTTTGATCATTTATTTTCCAAGTGTTATTTATAGTGTTAGTTATTTATGATAATATTTCATAACATAATAGTAAATATCCTTTTGCACATTTTTAAAAGCAATGAAGTCTTAAGTAATAAAAAAACCTCACTGCAGCTTTTTTACTAAAAGTGGCAGGTAAACCATCATTTTTCTGTGGGCAAATTAGCAAAAGGTGTATTAGGTTCCTTGCATCTTCTAAGAGCACTCTGGCTTCCTACACTGCTTTAAATTTAACAGTTTCTGAGTATCCTTGAATCATTAGCATCACAACACCTTCCGAGAAGCAGGGAAGAGATTAAAAAAAAAAAAAAAACCAAAACATTATTTCACCCATTGCTGAAGCCCTCCCCCCCTGAATTCAGGGATAAAAGAGTATTTGTAACAACACTAAAAGACAATATGTGAAGCTTATTGTATCCAGCCAAAAGAGTGAATTAGAAAAGATGACTGCATTTCCTAAAGTTAGAGTGGTTAATATCCCAAATCTTACAAAGTTCATGACCATAAACAGGTTGAATGCTGTATCTTTCATGAAGTTTAATGTCAATATCTAAGCACGTGCTGGTATCCAAAGGGGAGTCCTGCCCACTCAGCTCCTCATCCCCAGCCCCACATCCCCAGACTCCTTCCATTCACCTGAGCAGGGATCCGCTCTGCTGAAAAACAGTCATGGCTCTCCTACAAGCTCAGCTTTCACCCTGATCTGACTCACCACAGAGCTGCAAAAACAGTAAGTGCTGGCACAAGAGATGTGGCAGAGTTATATAGTCAGAGGCAAGAAAACAGCAGGCGTACCTCTTTGGTAAGGACCACAAAAGATCATTGAAACACAATTTTGCTTTTATTTGTCTGTTATCCTCAAACAAAATAAAAGCCCTGCAACATTCAACCTCTGCATACCCCCAACATCCTGAAATTTTTATTTTTTGTTCAGTGTTTCTTCAAGTTTGCAACATACTGTGACCTTAACACCACTGTTCTAGAAGAACATGCGTCTTGATCTCTGCTACACTCCCCAGCTGTTGTGCACCTACATGGCCACTCCTAGGCCCTTCTGGGAGATGGTAACAATTCTCCAACACCATGGGAAGGAGAAGAACTCCCTTCCCTATAGCCACGAATTCGAGTTCATAAAAGGATCTAACTTCGCTTGTAAACACAGGAAGTATGACCCAACAATATTACGCAATGAAGTTGCATGCTGGTGGAAGTGCTGCAAAGTTACCAAACTTAAACAGCTTCCTTAAGTGTTTGCAATAATTTCCTTTTGGATTTGAAAGATCTTGGCAATAATTTTTCTAAATAGTAAAAAATAACCCACCCCTACTTGACACAGGTAGGAGGACAATGGATCCAAGACCTGCCAAGATATAGTCAACATATACTGCTCCCAGTTTGTTCTGTCCTTCATTCTTTGCACAGCTGTAATGGCTCTAGCTAGCTTATGCTGAGCAGGCTGACATCTTTCAGATGTTCCTGATAGCCTGAAACTGTGCCAGCAGCATTTTCAGACCAAAGCCCTGAAAATGGGATGATATTCATAATGCTGGAGAAGGAAGGTCCAGCAGTTATAGCGCTAGTAAGAAATCATGGACATGAAAGACACATTTGTCTACTACACCAGTGCCTATCTGTGCAACTCCGCTCATTTGCTTTCCCTGCTGTTTGCAAAATGAGCAGTAGGATGGTGCAAACCTGAGCATACCTTCACATGACACACCAACAGCAAAAGTTGTTACCACAGTACAATAGGCATTTTTCTCTTTTATATTTCTTCCAAGTTATTGGTAACAACAGTTTTCCAGAGCCCCTTCCTCTTGAGATTATCAGAGTAGACAGTATTACTCTTCCTCAGAGTTGTGTGGTAAAGATAAAATATATCAAAATGGTCAGAATTCTGGATACCACCGTTAACATGGGACCTATGAACAACCTTGACCTTGGAAGAGCAAGGCAGAAGAAAGAGTGTGTTTTCAGTTACTAATGGGTTAATTAAATTCAGAAATGATGCTGTTGCATTCCTTAGACTTATATGTAAACCAGCATTAATACTATTTTGCATAAAGCCCAATTAGCAAACTGAAAATAATTGGTAATGGGTTAAACTTGCACTTTCATACCACAATTAAAATGCATCTACTACAGATGCCCCCATTGCATTACCTTAAATATATAGCACATACTCATGTAAATGACTTAGCAAGAAACATAACTACAACATTAGGTAGCCATGATCTAAAATGGCCCAATTGCATCTGCACAGTGTCCCTGATGTCTATGAGAAATCATGAAGTTTACAGGCTGAAAAGACTTCTTTAAACCAGCAGAGATCCACATAATGGTGGTCTTGCACCTCCAGCCCACTGTGTATCACCCCCTTTGCCTTCAAGCACTCCTAGTGCACAAACTGTACTTGTCTCACAACCTCTTTATTACTCGGGAAGCTTCGGTGTGCCAGGCACAACTCCATCCATTGTGGTGTTTCTTCACAGGGCAGATGCATTTAGTGCATAATTATTCAAAGGTGCTGAATTTCAACAAACCATATTTTTCAAGTGGGTCCACTTTGTTAGATGGAAACCCTTTTAGTTTGACTGGCAAGTTGACAACTTGGCATCCCGTCATTTTAATGAGCTACATAGCTTTTGAACAGAGTTTAATTAAAATTGTCTATACTACATACGCTGCCCTGCAGTTTATAGTATAGTTTTCAGGTCAGATGTACCTATTAGCACTACCTTTTGACAGTCACGGTTCTTCCAACCAAGTATACTAAATATTACTCAACAAAGGCTGTGAGAGCCACTAGATAGCAGCAAACCAAGCAGCATGTTCATTAGTATGTACAGTATCCTCTCCCCCACCCGTTTGTTGCATACACAAGTGGCTGCGCTGTTAACATTCACTGTGCAGCCCATACAAAGGAACACTTGTAAATGGAATATAACACAGGAAAAATACAGGCTTTCCATAAACCAAACGTACACCAGAAATACACGTATCAGATAACAACCAAAGACTGCTAACAGGCAAAGTATCAGCAATCTCAATAGGAGGAATACAAGCTGCAGAAAACATCCCAGCTGAGAGATTACCAGTCAGATGTTATACTTACATGGGTGCTCCTGCAGAGGGGCCAGGGAGGGCTGGGAGCTGCCGCTCAGCAGGTGTCTTTTACTGGGAGGGTTGTCAGGCATCAGAACAGGCTGCCCAGGGAAGTGGTTGAGTCACCATCCCTGGAGGTATTCAAAAAGCGCGTAGACAAGGTACTCCAGAACATGGTTTAGTGGGCATGGATGATGGCTGGACTCGAAGGTCTTTTCCAACCTAAATGATTCTATGATTCTGTTGGGGGGGGGGGGGGGGGGGGCTCATCTCTGCATAGAAAAGAAAGGGAGCCCACTATCGTATCCCACACTGCCCCGGGGAGGACTGGCTCTTTCACACCTCTAATGGAAATGGAGAACACCTGGGCAGCCCTCCGATCCTCAGCACAACAGCTCGAACTCCCCCCACCCCGGCCTGGGGGGAACCTGCAGCCGGAGCCCCCTCTCAGAGGTGATTTGCTCCAACGAGAGCAACCTGTGTTGGCCAAATCAGCACAAACTCCTGTGTTCATTTCAACTTGGAAATGAGTCAGGTTTTGCAGGGAACACACCCCTCTCAAGGTCAGCCTAGTGACCTTGGGTGATTCCTAGAATTACAGAAGTGAAGACAGAATTTTCCTCACCCTGGTTTTCTGTTCCTTTGGTACTTTCCATACTGTGCCACAGAGGGTAGCAAGTGGATTTGTACTTTCATATTTTACTGGACACCAAAGCTAGTGATGTGCTTGTTGAAACCTTGTGAAACGAAGATGACCACAAAGACTCTAGTAACAGGCGTTTCTTAACGCATATGAGCACAAGAAAAAGTGTATCTATATGAGGGAGAATATAGAGTTGGGCAGAAATTTACTACAACTTTGGTACCAAAGACAGGACTGGCTTCTGTAAGAGGTTGTGAAAAGATTAAATCAAAGCCAGTATGGTGATATTACATAGTTCCTATTACCTTGTCTGGGACAGCTGTGGTCAGGCCTGTCCCTGCAATCGCTCAGTCAGCATTTTGTTCCTCTCTGTGACAACCACTAAGGAGACATGAAACACTCAGGCCTTAACTCCCCTTGGTGGATAGGCTCCATAAAGCTTCAGTAATGTCAATACTGGTTTTGAAATAGCCAGCTATATGGCAGGCGAACCCAAAGGTGCAGTTCTCCACTCCACTGGAGGGAGGAAGCATACTGCCAGAAAAGATCAATGAGGAATGAATTGTTTCCTGTTAGGAATGTTTACAGCATGAAACATTTAAAGCACTCTGACCATAATGGAAGTGACTTAAATTAAGACTGACATACACTTTGGGAAGCAGCAATTCCTCGCACCAGAGCCTCACCCTGAGCCTCTGTGTTAAAGACCACATTAGCTGCAAAGTTTCAGATATGAAACTGAGTTTTTCCAGCTTCAGGGTGTTCAGAGCTGGGCTTTCAACTTGAAGCAGCTCTTTAGAATACATCTTGGAAGAAGATGGTACACCATTATGCAGAATGATTGATGCATAAAGATAAGGAAGACTTTCTAGTAGCTTCACCTTCCACATAATCTTACGTGTGCTCATGCAGGTGCATTTGCTGTATGCAGGTGGGCATAAGAATGCACGGGTGACTGTAGGTATATGCAAGCAGGCAAGTAAAAGATAAGAAAAAACTATTATGACTGGAGAAAACAATTTACAGATGTTTGTCAATAATGTAGAGCATTATTAAAGAACACCGCATAATACTACAAATGAAAACCCAGCAGCATTGTAAAAAGTGCTAGACATGGAAGAATGATGAGAGAAATTAAACAAGGGCAGCGACTGATCTCTCTTCCATATCCTATTGCGTATCCAAGTACTGTTACCCTCCTACATAAATCACCTGATTGATGAAAAAGTTCACTGTCATTGCAAGGACCACAGACTCATCAGTACATGCAATATAATTAGAGCTAAACTTCAGGTTATGTATCAACAGCAATCAGGCCACATACTGCAAATGCTTACTATTCAAACTATTTATTGGAAGAAGCAACTGGTAAGGTTGCAATATGTCATATTCACAGCTTCATGAAATCTACCCTCAATCTTCAGGAGACTGAAACGACATGTAAGTTGAAATTAATCAGTAAGTTGAGGATACAAATACATCCCCTCATGAACTCAAATCCTGAATTCAAAATGACTGATCATGGAAAGAGAAAGACACGCTGGGTAAGGCTTTTTTGATGTTCTGACAGCAAAAGTCCATCTGAGTCAGTCAACTAAAAATACAGCTTAAAAAATGGAAGAGGTGTGACTTACTGACAAGTCTTCTCACCCACTCTTTTATAGACTTAGAACATGATAGATAGAAAATGGAAAAACATTTTGGTAAATTGTAATTAGGACTCCTCACACAAATTAGTAATAGAACAGTGAAGGAGCTCCTGCAATGCAACAGCTCAGGTCTCAGCTAGAAAACACAGTGAGGGGGAGAGGATGAGCCTGAAGAGGCCCCACAGCAGGAGGGGACAGAAGGAGACTCGCTGGATCCTGCTTCACCTCCAACACCAACTGTCCTGCTGCAGCACTGATCTGAACGGAAAAAAGATCTGTTAAGAAAGCCAGGAATATAAAGGTGGAGACTGAAGGACTAGGTCTATCCAGATTCTCACACATTTAGTTGTCTTTTCCCCTCTTTTTTTTTTTTTTGACAACTTTTAAGACAGGGTTTTCAAAGCCACCTGTTCTGGGACTCCAAATCTCTTAGATAACTTTGAAAATCTCCACCTTGCTCTCTCCTTTGTTAACTTTAGCAGGCATTTCAGTTGTCTCAGAAGGAGGGCTAATAATGCAACTTTTGCTCAGTTAAAGTGACTGAAAAGCTGGGGTCCGCTGTCAGGTGTGTCTGCTCGACTTGAACATTTGAAGAGCTGTAATATCAAAGATGATATTGTTTCTGAACTATCCTAAAGAATGATGTTCTCATTCCAAATATCTACATTAAATCTGATCTTTATGTAACATATACAAGCACCCAAAGAATTTATTGTCTGTGGATCGAACAGTTTCTCTGTTGGTTCCCCTTTTCTTAAATATTTAGGGAGGCAGAAAAAGTTCATGTTTTCCAAATAACCTATTTGGAAAGCAATACAGTCCTAGTCCCCAATTTCTAGTCTTACAAACAAGTCTAGTTCACTGAGGGTGGAATCAGGTCACCATGATGGTGAAAACTGTTCAACAACAGCTCATGCAAGAGAACTGGAAAATTAAAATGATATGCACAGAATCACTGTCCACATTGCACTAAAACAGATAAAACCAAACGTACAGAACATACTTTGTGTTACCAGGAATCAGGACAGCTAACCCAGACAGGACAAATTTAAAAACAGTAGTGAAAGGCATACAAGACCGAAGGAAGATAAGGGCATTTGACAAATGCATAACCAACTCAGGAATACTGTAGGGTACAAAAGTCATTTAAGCTGGTTCATATGGTTTAGAAAGGGAACCATCCTATTTGCATCCATTGGTGTTTTAACATGAAGGCTATGCATATCTGTACCTGAGCTGTCTGGCACTGGGATCAGCTGGAAGCTGTCAACAGTTCTCCTTAAATGTCTCCTGTGTCCAAATAAGGCTGCCTATTAATCTCATCTGTCCTTGCAGCAGGTGAGTTTGGCCTTTTTAAAGAGGACCACAGGACATCTTCTATGACCAACACCAGTGGTGCTATGGCATGACAATGACAGATGGAAACCATGGAGTTACTTGGGTCATGAACAGTGAGCTTTTCATGGTTGTCAATGCACATGGCAGGCAAATGTATGGCAAGCCATGCTCAGTGTTTTCCCCCTTGAATATCAGGTGGGTTCACCCCTAAGCAAATCTTGAATGCATTTCTGGTGCTTTGTCAGCAGTTTTAACTTTGGGCCAGAACTAATAAGCAACTCTTAAAATGCAGAAGAAAATGTATTCTCAGGGAACTAGCAGTTTCATTTGGCTTTCTTTTTGTTGCCTAGTGGAAAAGTTTTAGACCTGTCCCAACAACAGAGTTGAAGAGTTGAATAAATGGGAGGACTTAATTAATACACAATAAAAATAATGCTGGCAAATATCTGAGGAAAGAGAAAAGTCCCAAGAGTAGCTAGTCATTGAACTAACCACAAAAATCAATACACTAACAGCAATTGTGTGCTTCAGAAATCGCAGCCTACCTGCCAAGGCATGGTGGTCAAAGGAATTTGAATTACATTTATAGTCTTCTAATAGGTGTTCTAATGTGTGTTGCAAGATTTCATACCAGTAAATGTGGTTCCTCTTGCATTTATTTTTTCATACTCGTCCACTCAGAATGACAACCGAGAACTACCTCTCAGGCACTTTAGTACATAACACATGCTGAAGGATAAGGCTTTAATAATTAAATATTTCCAGCAATTGTTTCAAATAACTTGGAAGAAGTTAAAAAAATGTTTGGAATTGTTGAACTATTTCTGTTTGACACCATCCATTGAAAAGAAACTCTTTCTTCAAGTTTGATTTAATGTTAGTGTGAACTCTTGGAACCTGTCATATTGCTTCTTAGAAGTGTTTCTGGTGTTTCATGTCAGTCACACATGACAGGCCATGTCTAGCTATTACATCTCCCATGATGGATGCTCCGTGTACAGCCAGAGAACAGGCTGTATGTTGTGGACCAAGGCTGGTGCCTACAGGAGGACAGAGGCAGCAGGTACCTCAGCTACCTCTCTTGTGAGGCATTAAACCAGCTCAGAAAATTAACAGCAAATAAACTCAAAGGGAAGATGTTCCTATTCAGTTCAACACAATGAAAAAATTTGTTTCAGTTTAACTGGACTCGAAATTAAGTACTTTGTTTGCTTTCTCTTCCAAGAAAAAGAAAACACTGGTAAAAAATTCTGAAGGAAAATGTAAGTTTTTCAAAAGACAAGGGTTTTTTTTAAACATTATTTTCAGAAAATGTTGTGATAAATAGTAATACAAACCAAAGAAATCCTCTTTCATTTGCAAACTGCTTGAAACTGCCGCAAAACCTAATCCTCTCAAGAGATATCCTGTTCCTAAACTACAAAAGCAAGTCATTTGTGTAATTTTCAAACTATTTTAGCTTCCAAGTTCAAACCAGAATAACAAAGATAGTTTCCAAATTGGAAGCTGTCAGGGCAAGCATAATCAAAATTTTAGTTAAACTATCTCAATTTTTACTCTTTTTTAAGCTGGATCAAACATATTTTATATGCTGTCACAAGATTTCAGATGTACGCCTTATCACATAACATCCCAGCAACCCTACTATGTGTTCTCGAATCATGATTTTTAACAGCAGGCCCAAATTTAAAACAGAGGGATGTGTGAGATGCCCCATTGCTATATTAATACGTGAGTATCAAAACAACTGTCCATGATGAAATATTGCTGCTGAAACATCATAATGCAAAACAAAACACAAAGATGTCATGTATAGAAACAGAACTTAGCAACAAAAACTAAGTGGAAAAAATAGTCAAGAGATTTTGCAGAGGGCATGTTACCAAAAGCCTTTTTAACTGTTGTGGTAATAGTTGTAATAAATAGCAAAGCTCTCCTTAAAGCCGCAGAGGGACAGGCATACCAGGAGCCCTTTCGTTTGCCATTCCTTATGTATCCCATTGTGAAAATTTCCATCTAATCTTTGGCTTCATGCCTCTCACCCTAAAACAAAAACTGAACAAAAGAATATATTTTCCTGTATATTTCTGTGTTACATCTGCCCTTTAGTTATGCACCCACACTTTCCAGTACTGTAGGGGAAAAGCCTGCTATTCCTTCAAAAACAGATTCCACTGAAAGATGGTCCTCAGAGCCATGAGAACATTTATGGGTGATTAAAGTATGCTTAGAGAATTGTTTTTCTTGGTTTAAGTTCAACTTGGATTCCAGCTCAGTTCCCATTCTGAAGGAAGAACATGACAGACCAACCACTTGAACCAAAGAAAACCCCAAATAAAGCTTGTTAGGAGTAGCTGTCTCTTTAGTTCAGACATTTTGACTTTAGCGTACTCACAAAAACAAGTTGTGCCAGACACTCTGCATATAAACATTTCAAAATCAATCAAATCATAGTTTATGATAGGAGTTATAATAATATTTAGGTAACAGCATTATGGCCAGATTAAAGGTTGACTGTGCATCTAATTTTATATTTAGCAGGTCCCTTAGCTATTCTCACTTTTAGTGCTGAGGTAATAGGGTATTTTTGCTAATTAAATGTTAATATGCAACAAAGGAGAAGCATTGGAAAACAAATCTATTTTGGGGCCTCATATAAACAGCTCTTTTCAAATACAATTAAAGTGAGAAATCTAAAGCCAGTCTTAATGTGTTAACAAGAGAGGCGATAAGCCACAGAGCAAACTCCAGACCCACTGTAACCTGAATTCTGGACAGGCAAAACTAATTAGCTTAATATCCAGATGCAGACCATCAGGCCACTAAAGTATTATTTTATAAACTGAGTGCTTCCCATTTAAAAGGAAAACCCTAGTGGTACAGCTCCTGCTGCAGTCTGCCCAGGGAAATCATGATAAGCCTGGAAGCAGGAACAGGATTTGAGAATGCAGCTCTATCACCAAGTCCCATCCCCTTGCCAGCCATATCTTTTTATTTCTCTGACTCAATTTCTTTATTTATGCTCTAGAACTAAAAAAATTTTCTAGCTTATTTCATAGAAAGATTGTGTCAATGATGTGATCTGAGTGTTAAATGTTGTTAGTACAGGACTAAATAAACATTTGGTAAAACATGGTGTTGCTAATTATTATTAATAGTACAGTAACATCCAGAGGTCTCGCCTGGATTCAGACCTTCACAACGCAAGGCACTTCAACAACACACCACAGAATACAGTTTCTTTACAAAAAAATACAGTTCACAAAAATATGAAAACAAGTAGATACAGAAAGGAAGGGGAATCACAGAATCTTTTAGGTTGGAAAAGACCTTTAAGATCATCGAGTCTGACCATTAACCTAACATTGCCAAGCCACAATAAACCATGTCCTACACGTCTTTTAAATACCTCCAGGCATGGTGACTCAACCACTTCCCTGGGCAGCCTGTTCCAGTGCTTGACAACCCCTTCAGTGAAGAAATTCTTCCTAATGTCCAATCTAAACCTCCCCTGGCACAACTTGAGGCAATTTCCCCTCATCCTATCACTTGTTACTTGGGAGAAGAGACTCACCCCCACCTCACTCCCACCTCCTTTCAGGTAGTTGTAGAGAGCGATAAGGTCTCCCCTCAGCCTCCTTTTCTCCAGGCTAAACAGCCCCAGTTCCCTCAGCTGCTCCTCGTAAGACTTGCGCTCTAGACCCTTCACCAGCTTTGGACACGCTCCAGCACCTCAAGGTCTTTCCTGTAGTGAGGGGCCCAAAACTGAACACGGTACCCGAGGTGCGGCCTCACCAGTGCCCAGTACAGGGGACAAGCACCTCCCTGCTCCTGCTGGCCACACTATTCCTGATACAGGCCAGGATGCCGTTGGCCGCCTTGGCCACCTGGGCACACTGCTGGCTCATATCCAGCCGGCTGTCGACCAGCACCCCCAGGTCCTTTTCCGCCGGGCAGCTTTCCAGCCACTCCTCCCCAAGCCTGTAGCGCTGCATGGCGTTGTTGTGACCCAAGTGCAGGACCCAGCACTTGGCCTTGTTGAACCTCATACAATTGGCCTCGGCCCGTCGATCCAGCCTGTCCAGATCCCTCTGTAGAGCCTTCCCACCCTCGAGCAGATCGACCCTCCCTCCCAACTTGGTGTCATTTGCAAACTTAGTGAGGGTGCACTGGATCCCCTTGTCCAGATCATTGATAAAGATATTAAACAGAACTGGCCCCAGTACTGAGCCCTGGGGAACACCACTTGTGAACGGCTGCCAACTGGATTTAGCTCCGTTCACCACAACCCTCTGGGCTCAGCCTTCCAGCCAGTTTTTTACCCAGGGAAGAGTACACCCGTCCAAGCCATGAGCAGCCAGTTTCTCCAGGAGAATGCTGTGGGAAGATGTGATAAGTGAAGGCTCACCATGGCTGCAAGGAGACTATCATCACACTCATTTATGTAAATAGAAAAGGAATTAAGATATATTTTTAAGATGTGCATTTAAGTATTAATACTTCATATCTACTAAGTACCCTTCATCTGAAACTGTTCAAATATTTAAAGATGATAATTTGAGTCATCCCACCTTTGAGACATAAGGAATCATTATTGTTTTTAGAATAGTTAATGTACATAAAGACAATGGATTCAGATGAAGCAGCCATGGATGTGTTGAACTTGGTAGTTCTGTCACCAATTTCAATCAAAGCTAGGATTTCACTCAGTACTGTGAGGCTAGAAGCGACTTTTACGATAATCAGATCTGTCCTTGTGGATGAACTGAAGCACATTTTCCAAAAAACATAATGATGACTTGCAAATCAGCATGACTTTGGGATAATCATATTACTGAGGACAACAAACAGCATTTTGTTTTGTTTCTAAGCTAGAGGATTCTCACGGCTGTTGGCTTGCTGACACTTGGTTTTTGATTCTCTTCTCTCTGTAGGAAATCTCTCACTGGAGTTTGGTTCCTGCTTGAGGGGCACCCACCTGCATCAAATCTGGCCCTCAGCTTGCTCCACTTATTTGTCTGCACCCAAGTGACTGAAGTGGAGAGATAGTCCCAATTCAGCTACTGCTGTTTTTTACTGTGGAATATTTCAGATGGGTATATTTTCTAATAATCTTGAGGGGCTGCAGATCATACTAGTTGTTCTGACATAAGAAAGAGATATAAGGCGTAGTTCACCATTTCTGAAAGTGTGTGTATGCATATATACCCATTTAACATATTTAAGTGTATATTATAACTATAGTTATAACTTGATTATAGTAAGAAATTCTAAATGAGGGAATCCTTTCGATGCTGTACTAAAACCAAATTTCACCAGGTAAATGACAGCTGACAAGATGGTTTTTTTGAATAATCAATGAAAAAATCACCAAAGAAACCCAAAAAGCAAGGCTGGAGTTGCCGTGTTCTATTTGAGAAAATATTAAATGGGGCAAATGTGGCATGGTATAGGGACAAGAAGTTTCCTTGGGAAAAAAACAATAATGTTTTGGAGGCACAAGCCCATTCGTATTGCCAATGTGCAATGAAACACTGTCTCAGAGTATGTGAGATGACCTTAAAAATTCATGCAGTAAAATGTGTGTTTTAAGTTGTTTAGGATTCTGTTTGGAGATTAGCAATTTTCCTAGTATGGGGTCAGCTTTCAGCAACTTTTTCTGTACAAACACTTGTTGCTAGCAATATAAACATGCTCAGCTTCTTTAGTTAGAAGTTACGTATTTCATTTTATGATAGCGACTAATAGTCCTAGACTGTAAAAAAAAAAACAACTCACTCCAACTGCAATATGTATTATGAAATTTCATAAAATATATTACATTTCAGAAATAAATCAAAATAGGAGGTTGAATGACTCCTTTATTATTCATAGCTTGCTTTCTTAAAGAAATATTAGACTTATGCAGACTTTCAGATTTACGCTCTATGAGCTGTGAAAGCTCCAGTATTCTCTTGAAGAATGATAAAATGTCAGTTGATCAGTCATCTAACAATTTTTAATCCCCGATCTACATTTCTAAGATCTTTCCCTTTTTTGTAACCTTATTAAAAACAGGATCCTTTACATGTTAAATTCTGGGATTACCTGCAAATAATCCCCTTTATTTTAATAACTACATTAATTTCTTGACCTTTTCCTTTTTTAAAATTACACTTTTCCATTATTTGTGGGTTCACAGATCTGCTCCTGCATTCCTTAAGAAAACTCAGAAGCTGTGTAGCATGAAACCGTTATACCATCCCAGGAAACTAGAATAAGGTTATAGCTTCCTCTTAATGTTTTAAAACATTTACTGGGATAAAAAGGATTTGCATTTGTTGTTCTGCTCAAACATCACAAGACCAAAAGAATTAGTTTCCCTACTGAGACCTTGCATGTAGCATATCTGAAAGGGAAAGAGACTGAGATGGTATCGTCTTAGTCTCCATTTATTAATTTTACAAACTCAGTTTTTTAGAGATGGCCTCAAATCCAGGTTCATGACAGGAATTGCTCTGCTAGGAAAGTGTGGTTTGGGATGCACTCTTTATGACTGTGGACTATTATCAGATTCGGCAGGACTCGACAGGAGTGACAATATCTCTTCAAGTAAGGCCTGTGATTCAAACTTCAAAGCTATTACACAGGTCAGATGTGAAACACATTAGGCAGTCTATGTGAGAAACTCTAAAAGGAACAGAAAAGGCTTTTGCAGATCACATATGGTAGAGGTAGCGCACATATCTGGAACAGCAGAAATGAGGAAGGTTGAAATCAGAACGTGAGACAAGGTCACAGAGCTGGGTGAAGGTCACAGGCCTGCAGTAATGAGATGTCGCAGGCCATGGATGAGCTGCCTGGGTAGCTCTATCTGACAGCAGCTTTGACTACATAATAACCCAAGCCACTGCAGAAACATATTTACCCTAAAAATGTCAAAGAGGAAAAACTGAAAATGTTGTTAAGTCCCATAGTCAAAAGATGACTGTTGAACAGTGACACAAATTCTACTTATAGAACATATGGCAATAACTAATTAATGGGCAGATCAAAATAAATCAAAACAAAAGACATATTCAAAACAAAGCTATCAGCAAATACATTAAAATAAAACTATATAATGTTCTGTCTCATTTCTCTTTTGTGAGTTTCTCTTCTCCACCTGGACAGTCACTGCTAAATACACCAGTGAGGCAACTGTATACCCCAGTCAGAAACTTAAGATGACTTCCAGAATACAACCACCCACTTACTTACACAATAAGACATCCCAGGTCCCAAATAACAAATCTAATACTTTTAAGTATCCTAAATCATCAGATTACAGTATCTCCATGGTCCAACATAGTTTAAACAATAAGGGGGGGTGAGGGGGAGGTGGTATGACACAAAAAGCATAAAAAGTTCCAGCTGGCTTCTCATAAGAGAACCAGAGTTCAACGGGTATATAATTTCCCTGTTTGAGCTGTCATGAACAGGGCTCTAAAATCTCTGTGATAAGATTATATTTTCTAACAAAAAGAAGAAATCCTTCAGATATGCCCTGCAGATGAAAATTGATAAATTCTGCTCTAAGTATTGATAATATTTTAAAAATGCTTTGCAATAAGAGATGAGGCATTCAATGTACTTTACAGATGAATTCTCCCCCTTTTAAAGAAGAAACTGAAATAAAAGATTGGCAGGATGGGAAAAAATTAGGAAGTAGAGAAGGAAATCTGCAAGTCATCATTGCACAAGTGACTCACAGATTATCGTTCCATCTTCTGACTCTTTTCCATAAAATGTGGCAGAAGAAACATTGCAAAGAAAAGAGCAGAGGGCTGAGCATGAAGCATGTCAGACAGCTGAAATTAAATGAGGGGTCAGCAGTATTTCCAGGCTGACATGCCAAAGTGCAATTTCCTTTTCCAAATTGGAGGTTAAGTGGGCCAGAAGAAACTCCACAGTAACTGGAAGATGCAAAGGAGGGAATGGAAAGGAGAATAGAGAAAAACTTATTTATGAATGATACATCCAAGCAAAAGAGTTCAGGGTTGCAAAGAGGACAGGAGATTTGTCTACAAAGAAACCTTCCTAGACCTTAATGAGTGCAGTTACTACAGAATAGAGAAGGAAGAAGACAGACTGAAGTGGGTTATATATGTTATCAGACAGGAGGTGGTGGCATCTGGGGCAACAGCTGCAAATTCAGGAAGTTTTCCGGTGAAGCAAAAAAGGTACAAGGTGGAAATGGGAGGGACAGATGAAGCCACAGAGAAGTTGTTTAATCAGAGACAGAAAAGAGTCTACCTGGGCTTTGAGCAGAAGAGGTCAGAGGAGGAGAAAGTAGCTTTAAGGCAAGATAGACAGTTAATGTCTTCCTTTCTGAATTGTGACTGTATGGCTAAGTGCACACACAGGCAGCAGGTCTGGTTTTGTTGATTCCTTTCAAGCCACATTATAAATCAAGTAGTAATCCCTATTACTATCTTTCTGTATTAGCATTCCCTCAGGGCATCTAAATTTCTTCTGCATATTGAAGTCATTTTGCTCATTGCTTGCTCTCCAACAAGTTACTGGCTGGAGCATTTTGTAACTGTCAGTATTTTGACAGTGCATGAACATTTAATTATATGCTGTCCTTACCCTAGAGATTAAACTTCTCACTAGCCTGCAGCACATTGGCCAAAGATTCGTCAGGAATGCAAGGAAAAAATGGGTCAAAAAGTCCAGGTAGAAAGAATGTTCTAGTTCCCTGTATTACACGAACACAGTCTGGAAGAGCCACTTTCCACTTTGTCAGAGCATTGCTGTCCACAGAGACACAAAACTGTAGCTTCCATAAGAGTTTTGCTTGAAGCATTAGGTCTAGTCTCACCAAACTGTACTTAGCATTGAGTTTATCAGTAACGAAGGGGAAAAGCATATAGTTTGTGTGCCCTTTAAGAATTAAATCTATGTTTATATTCCTGGTGAGAGAAAGGAAGACAGGAAAGGTATACTCAGATCTTTGGGAGGCGCATAAAAGCATGCTTGGATCTCAAAGAATGAGACCTTGATAGTCCATGTATGGGTTTTAGCAGAAAGCATCTACCTTGGCCCTGCAAGTAAGACAGCAAGGGATTTTGGTAAGTGGATTCCAGCAGAGCAGAACTAGGCAGACAGAAACAGAAATCACATGCCTGTGTCCTAGCAAGAGGAAGCTGATGTTGCACATCAAAAAAGTGCTTTTTAGCAATGTCATTTACAGGTCGTTTGTGCATGCTGCCCCTTACCTATGTAGTAAATCATCAGTGATTTGGGGCAATTAGGTGTGCCTCCACTTTCCAGCTGATGAAAGCCCTATTAATTTTAGGTGACAGAACTGGATTAGAAGTGTTCCCTACATGATTTAGGAAGTTAGTATTTCTTCACATCTCTCTTACATAGGAAACTTGCTGCATTTTTATAATAGGATTTTCAAACAGCTGATTCAAAGGCCCTCCCTTAGCAGACAACAGCATAAAACCACTGATTTTTCTGAAAGCAGCAAATTCTCCCCAATGGTGTGGATTCCCCACAAGTGAAGTTGTCAACCAGAAAAATGTTCTGTCTGTGTGCAGGGCTCTGACCCTTCTTCATTTCTTTCATTTAGTTAGCCAAGCTTCAATATTGCAATTACTTTATTTCAGGCAATTTTGTTTGAAAATTCCGGAAAGTATGACTTACCTGAAGTCATGGAGCGAGTTAGAATACTGATTTCTACATTTCTCACAGTTCTTGCACTGGAATACATTCCTCCCTACAGGGCAAAATACATTTTCCCATCTATTTCTTTAATATTATAATTCTCAAATGGAAGCCACACTCTACTGACAAACAGCATATCAAAACTGTCACAGAAAAAAAATCTGCCACTTTGTTTTGTAGGCTCAAGTCAATGTAACAGTATAAGCCACTTATCCTTTAATCTTCTTTTCATAGTAGCAGAACACTCAGAAACATATTATCCTGAATTTCCTTTAGCAGGTGTTCAGTAGCAGCAGGCTCCCATTAAACCAGCATTCTTCATGCTGTAACTGTACTCACACCAAGGACAAGATGGGAGCATCTGTGTTTCAATCCTGAATGACCTTCCAGAGCAGGAGTACTAGCAATTACCTGTTATTGCTATGAGCACTCCCACTAGGAAGACAGGTTAGCATTTTATATGTCATTTAATTCTATTCCATAGTGGCAGCTAATACCTGTTCATTGCCTGCAGAGCTGGAAGCATGAAAGACTATTGTCCTATGACAATATTTCCGATTTTGATCTTCTGTGGCATACCTTATTTTCAACCATCAAGTGCAGCTCAATAATGCCATACAATATCCCATCAGATTGAGGTAGAAAGAAAAATTAGAAGGAGAATGGCTGGTGATAGTTTTATGACAAAACTGAAAACCCACTGGTTCAAAACCTGCTTTCTTTGCCTATGTCCACATGAGAAAGTTTTCTAACACAACAGAAGAGGATCAGTAGGTCAGAACAGTTGGTACTCAGGCCCCTAAATCTCCACCATACAAAGTTCCCTGTTATTTCAGATTAAATTTAATCTGTTTTCCTGGATCAAAACATCCCCACTATGTATGTGGTATAAAGCTCTCTAGCAGATTGATCCTTCGTTCAGACCCCCATGCTCCCTTTAGGATTTTAAGTCCTCTGGATACATACCCAGATCAGAGCTTTTGGTTGCAGTTCTTCTGAGAAGAATCTATCTAATATGAACCAAAACCACAGAAGAGAAATGTACCAAGAGGTGATAAATGGGGACAATCAGAGGACTTGTTTCAAAACTGCACTGCTTTTCTGTATCAAAATGCTAACACAGAGCCGCCTTTCATTTTGGCTGTAATGGGATGATTAAAAATAAACAAATAGCACTGAAAAAAACTAGTTGAATAATGGGAATAAGTCTGGATTGGATATGGAACATAGAAAGGCGTAGAGCTGTGAAAAGAGGGACTTATGCCTGAGCACTGTGGTAACTGCATGGATTTATTCATATAACATGGGAAACCTGGGGCCCATCACATAATTGTAAGGTATGGTTCACTTATTTTGTCCGTCACAGTGTAGACAGTGAACTCGGATTTTTTTTTTTTTTGTCCCAGTTTTTCAGCTGAAAAAGTACTATCTGAGGAGATGCATACAAAATTTCACAAATATATGCCCTGCATTCATTTTCTGATCAGCAAAGAGATACTTCCATGACCTGAAAGTCTACCCAACTGTTACAGTCCCCTGAATATGCTAATGGGAATATTATTTTCCCAGTCTGGGATCCAGCAGTTTTCAACCCTGTTGGTCTTCCAACTTGTTCATTTTTTTTCAGTCGAACAAAGCTGTAATATTTGCTGAAGGCGTTCAACCCTGATGGGCTAAGACATTGTGGTATGTAAGAGCTAAATTATTTGGCTGAGTTTTGGAAGTGATTTGTGGTCCTGGGAATTAACTGCCAAAATATTTTTAAAAAGATGTCTGTACAAAAGAAGAGTATCTATCAAAAATATTCTTGTTTGAAAAAGTCTTTTTACCTTCAGAGATGTTAAATCATTTCTTTTTAAAAATAATTACAGCAACAAAGTGAACATAGAAAATTTTTTGTTAAAAAACTGAGGTCAAGTTTGCCCTTTATTTTCATATTAAAACATTAGTCAAGACTCCCGTTATCAGATTTTATGAATGGTTAAAATCTTACATAAATGGTATTCTTATACTCTTACACTCTCAAAAGACTGGCAGTGATTCTGCAGGATGAGGAAAATGTAATTCAGATGATATAGTGCTTAACACATCCTTCCATAGACAAACACTTCAACAGAAAATTAGACAGTTTTTAAACCTTTTAAAATTAACTCATATGTAGTAATGTCATTAAAGAGGCTACTGGAAGTGCTAATGCAAGTTTCCTTTTAGTGGGACGATGAGGTTAATTCCTTGTGTGGAAGCCTAGCATAAAGCTTGAGCCCTTGCACTTCTTTAACTCTAATACGAGCGTTATAAGTGGGGTGGGTGTGATATGTAAGCCTTAGTTTGGCTGTGAACACTGGCTGAAGAGATTCTGTAAGTCAGGTAGCCACTTCTGTTTGGCTCATCAAATAACCTGCAGAAGCCTGAAAAAAATATTTTAACAAAGGGCTGAACTTCTCAGATTGGCAGTTTTGCGATAATCAAGTCTATACTCAATAGAACACACCTCAGTCATTCTATTTCTAGGGTGCAACCGAATCACTAAGGAAAGGAGAATATGGAAAATATAACAGCTTGAAAACCATCACTACAGAAACACTACATTGAAATTTGCACTTAACACTGTAACATGACCTTCCAAGAAGGAGGAAAGAGAGGTGAAACAACAGAGCACCAAACTGTAAAAGACTATGCTACTCTTTGGTTCCAGCTGAGGTTTTCTTATTCTAAGTTGTCTGGTCTACACCAAATGCTAATAAACATCTACAAGAGCTTAAAGGTCTCTAGACATTTGATGATCTGTTTGGTACCTCAATTAGAACTATACACTGAAATACAGAGATTTAATAATAATTTAAGGCAGACAAACCAGTTCAATAGTGTAGTCAGGAAGGGCACTGGAAACAGAAGCATGGAACAAAGTATGCAAGTCTACAAGGAAGAAAGCCTACTAATCCAAATCCATAGTTCTGATTCAAACTGATGCAGATCTGTAGTTCAACTTATTGTATTTTGAAGTAGAGGATGCAAAGACAGCTATTACGTACTGCAGACATGAGAAAAATTAGAAGGAACTATACGACTCCTAACACCATTTTAAAATTAAAATTCAGTAAACTTAAAAGAAACTTAAAAGTATTTTCTCTTACTCTTTCTATACGAAACTTGAGAAATTAATTTATCAATCACAAGAGGGGGCCAAAAGATATGCAGTAGAGTGGGATAACTTTATCAATAACATCTGGTACAATGCAAGCTGTTATCAGTGTCCAACATGCACTTCTGTGGGAATGGGAGTCTCATTCCTCACCCCAGAAAGATCACTACATCCCTTGAATGCTGTTTTTATGTTCCTCTGATGCCTCAAATGATGGCCACTCCCAGGTAATGGTATTAGACTTGAGGAACCAACAACTTGACTCAGGGTGTCAAATCCAACCATACCCTCCCTATATTCTTCAGAAATTGCTCCTAATTCTTACAAAGTAACTGAAAATTAAAACACAGTAACTGAAAATAAAAAGTAAAGGAGATATGAGATCCAGGTCCCTGGCACTGGATTCGGTCATTATCTGTTCATCTAGAAAGAATTATCCCTCCTCTTCTTTACCTTTCCCAGAGCTGCAGGAAGACTTTTTTTGGAAATCTCTAGGAAAGATGAGATTCAAAGCAGTATGACCAACACATTTCAGACATGGGGAACACACATATAGTGTAGCCAGGATCCTATAAATGTCAGAGATGATTTGTGGTGGTTTTGGATATGTATTTGGGCATACCTTTTCACTCTGGTCCCTGCTTGAGGTGTTTACCTGAGAGTGCACCAGGTGCATACTAACTATGGGTAAAGTACTTTCAAGCTATTATGCCAAAGCAGCAGCTTGTTACAGCTTTCATTTCACTGCTTTTATTGTTACTTGTGGTGGTAGAAGAAAAGTCAGAGAAATGGCACGAGTCATTGCTTAGGAGGCTTCTTTACACTTTAAATTCTATGGGGGTTAGGAAGACATACATGGAAGGACAAAGGCTGTTTACAAGTGGCTGGGATCACAAATTCCTACTGAGATTCCAATTTCCAATATAGTTAACAGATAAACCATGCTTTTCAGAAAGGAGCTTAAATTGCCAGGTCAAACAGGTGCCAAAGCAGAAGCTGGGCCAAAAAATATAAGCTTGCCACAAAAATGTCCTCATTTTCTACTCTCCCAAAGGAGTGTTTTTTAGTTTGTGTGAGCACATGCCTTTTCAGAGCAAAGCGAACAGAAATGTTTATTTTTGGACTCTTGAAAGTGCTGTTATTCCATATCCATCCCTATTTTTCTGTTTCCTGACCAAATATTTTCCTTTCTCCTAAGAGAAACAGTGGAACTTTCTTACAGAACTAAAAACGTATTTGAAATTTCTTAGACCCTTTCACGGTTCAGAGCAACAAAACTAGTTATAGAGGCCGTGATGTTTACATGAGGTATTTTTCATGCTCCCTCCACATCATTTCTATGTCACGTTTAAACATAAGTGAACTTTTCTAATATCATAAGACACTCTTTTCCATCTTCTAACCATCAGAGCTGGAATGTATAAATTCCATTTCATGGAAACATCTCGTATTTCTTCATTTTTGTTGTCCCAGATTAGAACAAAACACAGCCTCTTCCTGCATCAATTCTTGTCATTATAGCAGTCACATACATAATGAGAGACCCACGTTTGAGTATATAGTCCTTAGAACAGAGATGGAACCTGAATCTGTGGTTTCCCTCTTCTTCTGTCTGGAAGCTCCATGCAAGCCCCCGGAAAGCTTTTCCAATAAAGATGTAAACTAAGACAGACATATGGCAAGGGAACATATGGCTCCTACATTCCCCACCTCAAGTTTTGTTTTTATACGTAAGCAAACTGGGAGAAGATGAGTTCCTGCTCAGATAGCTACATAAATGTATGAGCAGGTACAAAACTGTGTGTTCCACTACTTCAGTGGCATGAGCATACCGATTCTTGGAAATGATTGTGAGCTCATTTTAATAAATACTTATTTAATGTTATTTTTACATGTGTGTAAAATGAAACTCTTAAAGCTGGGAGAGCCTTTAGATTACCTAGCCCAAGGAACTATTTTATCACTTACTGAGAGGGGCATGCTTTTGATTCTGAAACAGTCCATATATGCAGAACTCCAAATATCACAAAAGAGGTGGCAGCCAGGTGCTGGCACTTGAGACATAAGATAAAATGGACTAAATTCCAGAGCATTTTATCCTTTGGCAGCAGAATAATCAGGTTTTCAACATAACACAAGAGGATAAGACACAGTCACAGGGCTTTGTTAGCTACCCAACAAGATTGCTTATAACGACACTGTCTTTAATTGGCTCTTAATGTGTATGTTACACCACTGCTTTCTGTCGAATAGATCCCAAATTTTTTATGGGTGTGCAATAGCCCTTCCACTTCCATCAGTATGAAAGTCTCATTTAACTCATGTGGTTTGTGCTGTTGGAACAGCAGTCAGTTTTATTGCAAGATATTCTCAGCCATTACCATGAAGTTCTGACTGGCCACAACAGGCAACAAAATGAAGATGGTGAGGATCCGACGTGGTGAAAAACTTCTTTTAATGCCTTCAGGTCCCCCACCAGCAGCTGCCCTGATGGTTATATGTATAACTATGTAGAGTTACATAGGAAAGCAGAAAGCATGGATCAGTATACAATGAAGGAAATCTCAACAAGATTGGAGAAGAGAAGTATTGGGAGACAGCGCAGTTACACTGTGGATCTTGCATCCTGATTCAGGGTTTTTTTCTAATATATGGAAAGCAGACTTCTCCTTAGAGCAAAACAAATGTTTACTGGGTTTTTTGGCTTAGGCATTAGCTGAACGCTTTTTTTCCCAGGTTGATGAGAAACAACTTTTTTTTCTCCCCACCCCCCAGCAAAATTAAAAGCTGAAAACTTATTTCAAATTGGGTGAAATGTTTCCTATAATTTTATATATCAAAATACATACAATCTGTTAAAAAAAAAAAAGAAATATTTTGCCTTTAACTATTTTGCCTCTCTTAAAATTGAAATGATTTACCAAATTCAAGTATATTTTTCAGTAGTTTGAATCTAGATTGTTTTGGGTTAACATTGCCCCAAATTTCAATGTAATTTACTGTTTCCTCTAGTAAGCTTAGATATGGAAAACCCACTACTATGGCTCACACATGTAGCAGGTACATATTTGTGGATATAGTGTAAAAACTCTCGACTAGTTGCCTATATAGAACTCTCTAGTCCCATTCCCCTGAAAACTGCTTGATTTCAAAGATCCATTACAAAAATAAATCCATGGATATGACACCACTTTCAATGTAACTAAATTAAAGCTTTTAAATGAAACTTTTTTGTATACCATTCTTTCATTGCGTGAACATTTATCCAACAAAGCTCAGACCCAACAATATATCTACTTAATACTGTACAAAATATTGATAGAAAGGCAATACTTAGTGAAAACTTTAATTCTCTGAAACAAAAGTTATAACTTTAAAATCAAATTTCCTGGCTTGATTTAGACAGATGCTTCAGACTTCAACTGAAAAAAAAGTTTGATAAAAAAAATCTATTATTTTTGTTTGAAAATCTAATTTTATTCAGTGTGATTGTTTTTGGAAAACATTTTCTTTATAGTTATGTTTATAATTATATTTTCCACTTTTGGAAGGAGGGAATTTAAATGCCTCTTCACTATTTTTTTTATCAATTAACTTCTTTTTTAACATAAGAAAAGAACAGAAGGAACTTTCAAACTTTCATCATCAGAAGAATGCAAACTGAATAAGAGAAAGTAATTCATTTTCTAAGCTTCAAAATCTTCCCCTAGATTTTTTTCCATTGCCCGAGCATGGGGAGTTACCCATCCCCGACGACAAATTTGTAACCTTAGTTTTCTACTTCCTTCCATTTTCTCTGTTTCTTAGTCAAAAAGAGTGTTCAGTAGCTAACAAGGAAAAGGAGAAAACCCTAAAATAGTCCTGGTTTTTATACTCGTAAATGCAATTAAAATTTCCATTTTAAACAAAGGGATAAAATAATTTCACTTGTAGTTATTTCACATAGAACAAATAATAGTTTTTTTTTTTAAAATTCTACCATATAGAATATTCTAAAGCTGAAGACAACCAATGACTTAAAAAAATAAAAGTGATAACCAAGATTTCTTCTTGTTTGAAGCATTAGCACAGACTTTCTCAGCAGCTTTGGCCAATCATCTTAATCACTCTGTTCCTTATTCTTAAAACAGAAGTAATAATATTAGCTTGCCTAACAAGGATGTGATATGGCTTTATGTATTAAAGACAGTGAAGTACTTGAGGGTGTTTGTTTTGAAGTCAAACTGCTGGACATTATAGATAATTTGAAGAACTGCAAAGCAGTGCCATCTTTATTAAAAGGAGGACTAAGAAAAATGTTTGTATCGCTGTGCTGCCTGTTTCAATAACCAGGTTTCTGAAAATCAGCTTCTAACTCATATTTAAATATTTAGAAAGGCAGTGTGGTTTTAAAAAGCACTGATCTCAGCAGCTCCCCATCTGGGAAGATGAAAGATGTAGAAGCCTAATTTTCATCACACCTTTAAACTTTACTTAAGGCCTGGACCTAGATTTTCTTCTAATTATATGTGTTGAAATTTCCATCGTCTGAGTATCTCAAATACTTCACTTCGCATAGAAGTACAGATGAACATTCAAAAATCAGTTAGCCTTTTCCCCCTCCGTGGGCATAACACAGCACTACTTTCCAACTTCAATGCAGTGGACGAGATGTATCACCTGCCGTTACTCCTCACCTCACACTGCCCTTTCGTGAATGTTCAGAGATCAAAGGCACAGCCTGAGCATCAC
Source organism: Haliaeetus albicilla (assembly GCF_947461875.1). Taxonomy (NCBI): domain Eukaryota; kingdom Metazoa; phylum Chordata; class Aves; order Accipitriformes; family Accipitridae; genus Haliaeetus; species Haliaeetus albicilla. Next base: position 13,353,189 of record NC_091501.1, on the reverse strand, counting down.
TGGTAACTCTCATCGGACAGAGTAAAGCCTGCATGCAGACAACAGAATTTGTGCCAGTAAAAGAAAACAACTCTCATTCATCAGGTAGTGCCACCACCTTTCCATTATGATCTATTTCCTATGTAGGATGCCAACTAGCAACATATATCACCTGTCAGTTTCTATGGTACCAAGGACCCAACTCTTTGCTTGCAGCTAGAAGCTAAATATATTGAGGAGCGTGAGCGGAGGAAGGGCTTCAGCTTTGTTACAAAGGAAAGGAAAGTTTTCTTGCTCAGTGGCCATGCCATGGGGAAATGTTCCTTGGAAACAGATCAGAGAGATTCCAGGCATTCCTGCACCATCACTGCAGCTGGATCTGCTCACTCTTGTACAGGCCTTGGACTAAAGGTGGGGGGCAGAGGAGAGAACACCATGAGCTTGATTTATTATTTCTTACAAAGAAGATGGCACTACAGCAAGCGAGTCTAAGAGAATGTTCAACATAAACAATCCGAGGAGGAATGCAAAATGCGTGGATGATTATCCTGAAATGGAGACTGTGCCTAAGCCATTTTAGGTGCTTTTAGATTTCAAAATAGCTCAGGAGTGTTAAAGTCTAAATCTGAATCTTTCCTGAGACAGGACTGTAGGAGCTGAGCCTCAGTAAGGGATGCCCCGGTAAAATCTGAGAAGGGGAAAACTCAGGGCCTTATCCAGAGCTGAATTTTAAAGAAGGTTTCTATATTTTTCTGTTCCTTATTTTTGCACTGAATTTCAATAGCAGTTGCCTTTCTGAAAAATCAAAGGAAGATGAGGACAGATGGATCTAAAATAAACACAGAGCTCTTGTTTGTGAAAAGCACACAGATAGCTGAAGGCAGAACCTGTACCTAAATTATTGAAACCTCTAAGTTTTAATTTATACTGTCACAGGATCCATCTTCAAGCAAAGCAAAAACTACTGGACAGTTTGAGGATTGTGACCAATATCCAACCACCTATTCACTCAGCCACAAAGACAACAAATGCAGCTCTGCATAATGAAGCATCTCAATGTCCCAACATCAACATGATGCACTGTCATACCATCCTGTAAAAAAGCAGAAGCTAATCAATTCACAGTGAGTATTAAAAGAACTGATTTGGAAAGCTCACAGTAAATGCTTTGGGACAGATACTCTACCACCAAACTGCTCTTCTGCTGAGAACAGTATTTAAACAAGGAAGCCACCAGCAGGCAGAGAATTGCCCTGGCCAGCATCCAGCCTGCCAGGGGTCTGAGCTGCAGCAAGCAGAGGGGAAGAAAGTAATTGCAGCATGCAGTATGCCACACAGTGTGTGAGCCCTTACAAATCACAGATAACAGGGTCAAGTTAGAGCAGCCCAAGAGCTGCTACACTCTACCAAGATTGCCAAAAAGATTCAGGGACATAGAGAATATATCACAGTATCATCCAGGTTGGGAGAAGGATGCAGGGAACGGGGGCAGAGAGGGACCCCGCAAAGACAAACACACACAGAGGGCTGGGCCCGAAGTCTGGAGGACAGAGGAGTTCCCTACTAACTTGAGTGCTTGGGCAGACCTCTGCAGACAGGGGCCAGCAGCAGCAGAAGGTAGGGCACTCAGGATATGGTTTGCAGACCAGTGGCATTTTCAGCTATTGGTCTGACTAAACCAAACTGAACTGCTTCCGATATCTCACATCATCTGTCATCAGTCCATTCTCCTTTCTTCCTTATCCCGAGCTGCTCCAGGTGTCTCTGGAGGAGAAGAGGGACTGCATTTTGGCAGAGGCACCACTGTCCCAAGGAAGGCGTAGCTGATGTTCTCTTTTGGCTTCCACAGCCTGGGAAAGAAGGTGCAGAACAGAGAGCAACTGGATTGTCCTCTTCCGCTGCTGGAATACAGCTGCAGCTAGGATGGGACAAAGCTGCGCAGATCGCTCACAGGTTACAGGACACAGAATGTGACAGTCATGGGAAACAAATGGAGACTTAGTGCTTCCTATGATCTCTCCATAATAGTGAAGCCAATCTGAATATTTCACTAACAAATCATCAGGCCCAGTTCAGTAAATTTATTTTCCATTCACGATCCATTCAAAACATTCCTCTCAAACCAGCAACAACTAGAGGTGTGCCAATCTCTAGTCCAAAGGGCAGAGAGATCTCATTATGTTCAACTTCACTTCATCAGATCACAACATAGCCGATTACTGGCACCAGACTGAGCAAAGTCTGTTGCTGCCACTGATCCCAGTCAACAGCTTTTTTAATAGTAGGAGAAATTGTGCATGGAAGGAAAACATGCAAAGTCATATAGAATAGCTGACCAGAAGCTGCCCACCCAAATAAAAATGGTGTGCAAATTCAACAACTATTTTCAAACTACCTAGAAACTAGGTTTGAATTCAGTTGAGATTTGGCTTGCATGGCCTAGATGATCTATTTGCAGTCTAAGACATTCTTAGAATCCGACACTGAAAAATTTAATCACCTGTTTTCTTTGAGAATTTCTTCAGGATTTACTATAGGGAGCTAACTTCACTTGCTGGAAGAAGCCTTTAAAATCAAAGCATTTCAGAAACTGAAGAAATGTCCAGATTTATTTTTGGAGGAGAACCAAGGGACAGAATGAAAAATCAGGAAAGCAGGATAAAAACAGAAATAGAGAAATACGTGGCTTTTTTCTGTTCTGAACATTTCTTAGATTCATATGTCCTCTGCTAGCCATCATCCTGATACGTGTCAAACCCAGTTCTCATAGACTGTACACCTCTAGAGGCAGGAATCAGTAGATGATGTATCTTTTAAACAGAAGCTAGGCTGCAAGGAGGATGGAGTAGTATTATGTTCACGAAGTTAGACTTCATTAGGAGGCAAGACCATATCTAGCTTTACCTGAGTGTGAGGACTGAATCCTCCCAGCAGCTCTCATGTGAAAGATATTAAGAATGGCCTAAGCGCCACATTTGAAATACGAGCATGGAGTGATGTTCTGAAGGTACAGCTCCAAAAATGGACTTGGTTTCATTGTTCTTGGTAAGCACATCCCACTCCTCTTAGTTGTTTTTTCCCTTTTTCATGTACAAACAGCGAAAATATTTCTGAGCCCTGCTATTCAAACATGGAGTACTGCAGGAGGGAATAAAACCTCTTAAAATCAGCTTGGAAATACACTTATTTTAGTCAGAGAAATTAATAAGCTTTAGAGTCAGGAAGGTCTTGAATCATACTTGTAAAAGGAACTTGGGATTTAAGATTTGTCACAATCACCAATGATGGAAAAGATTTTGTTGATTTCTGTGTCTTTATCTTTAGATGTTTATGGTACTTTCAGACTCTTCAGTATTCAGGAGCAGGACCTTCTTTCCATTTTATCCGTAGCCTCACTTTCCTGTATGTTAGAGCTTTTCACCTGTAACTAACCTGAAAGAGATCTTAGGACACTTTCTTTTCCTTTTAAAAAGATGTTTCAGCTTTTTATAGATCAAATCCTGTCCCTAGTAAAAACATGGAATAAACCTCAATAATGTCAGTAGGATTAGCCACAGACCCCATGAAATAAACTTCAGAGATCTGAAGAAACTGCCAACAGGTCCTTATTGGAAAGCCAAAAAAGAAATGCATGAGACAGATAAGCTAGTAAATCACTGTTAAATCTCCCAAATGACTGTGAATCTTTGCATTCAGTCATACTGTTTTCACTGTATTAGCTAGTAGTGCCTCTAGCTGAATGTGGTGGGAATAGGTCACTTACGAATGGAGACTATCCAAAGGAAAAAAAAAAAGTACTGCAAGAATTGTTAGTGAATTAGTACTAGAACTTGGCTACATTTGAAGCATTTTGTGGTTGTAGGTAGGCACCACTTTTCAGTAGCAGCAGGAGGCTTTGTATCAGATATCTGTCTCTCCTAACAAGCCCCATATATTCACAGAGTGTGTTTGTTGGCCTGGTACCCCAGCTAAATTTCAACTTAGGAAACCATTTCTTAACTATATGATATGCCCAGAAATGTCTCCTCTAAAATTATTCTGTAACTGTGGGTACTTTAAAACAATTGCTCTATTTCACTATGGAGGTGACTTCACATGGATTTGTTTGTTTGCCAAACAGACAAACCCAACTTTTGCAAACAGTGGTTAAGAGAAGAACTTCCTTGGGTGAAATGTGAATGTATGCCTATCACACTGCATTGTCTTGGATTATACAGGCCTGGGAACTGGAGTGAGGAAGGGGAAGGGGAAAAAAAAAAAGAAAAAAATCTTTGGATATCTTTTGACTTGAATGAAAAAGATTGCATGATGTTTTGCTGCCTCCCCACTGCATCTTGCACCGTATTACACCAGCCTAGGATGATGAGCGTCTGCAGCCCTGTGATTACAGAACTTGGCGACCACTCACTTGGGGCACTGATGAGGAGCAGAAATGTGGAAAGGGCGGAGAAAGAAAAAAGCACTTTATAAATTTCCCAGCTGATACATTGGACTGGCAAGCAAACTGCCTGGAAAGGTTATGGCAAAGCCATCAGCATGAATACAAAAGAGAATGTTTACTTTAAAAGAAAGAAAAAAAAAACAGAAAAGAAAAGTGACGCAGCTGTGTTGTTCCACCCATTAAATTACATTAACACAGATTCAAAAGGTGCACTCCAGGCCTTTGCTGGCACCAAGATCTTTCATTCATTAATCTTCTTAATGCAGCCAATGAACTTTAGAATTAAAAAATATGTCGTGGGTTTTGTGGTTCCTTGACTTATTTTTTCCAGCTCCAAACAGCTTTTTAGCTGATCACTATATATACACATACACTTATACTACTCCAAACCTTTGATGAGTGTGGAAGGTGTCCATTTGCAAAATAAATTATCTTATATACTAACATGATGTTCCTGATCCAGAAGAATGAGAAATCAAGAGGCTGGAAATACTCTAGGGTTTCTTTGGCACAAAAGATGCAGGTTTTACTTTGGGGACAAGATGGGAAAAAAGCGTACCCCATATACAAAAAATCCTGCTATGACTGCAAGCACATATGTTAAGCACAGAGTTGTTTTTTTCATGGAAAAAAAGAGGGAGTAGGAAGATCAAAACAAAAACACCATCTCAAACCTACTCTAACCTACATATTCACACACTTTCTTTCTCACATAGATGCTCTTATTCCCATCTACCCCAGCAAGCCTCCATCTACCCACCTGAATACTATCCTCATCACCACTACTAGCACATATGCACCAACACTCACATATAGTCACTTTCTCTCTCACCCACATATACATATGTAATCCATGGGCTGTAGGTCTGACTGTCACTATGCTTTAGCCATGATACAATGATATTACAACAGCTAGAAGACAGAAATGTTCATTGAATCTCACAGCAACAGAGTAAAGTCTAGCAAATTGACTGTAGTTATTTATATGTTAGAGGGCTTGGGCAGCAATCAGAAGATACCACACTATCCTTGTTCATCCTATATGACCAGAGCCTGGTAAATTCAAGGATACTGACAGCACCCACATCCTTCACCTCCTGAATTAATAGCAAACTTTTCTGGCTGTCAGTGAAGAGTGAACCAGGGTAAAACACACACAGAGGAGACACAAGGCACTGAGTTCCCTTAATCAGTATCAGTCTTACTACAGATTGTCAAAAGTTGCCATCAGCTCCAGCCTTGACTCAAACAACATAGTAAGGCCAGCACTGACAAGGCGTTTCAGAAGTGCAAAAGTAGTTCAAGCAAAAAAATGTCCCCAGCTCTGAACTTCATTGCAATCAGTGAGAATCTGGCTGAAGAAAGTTTGACCTTTGAACTACAGGGAAAAATGTATGTTGCATTAGTCTAAAATCAGTTTGTTTGGTTTTTTTTAAATTCACTAGTAGGAGATAACACCAATAGAGAAAAATACTGTATTGAGAAAATATGATGCTTAGTAGGAGAACAATCAAGCATTACAATTGTTGGTATTATGTCTTCTTTGTAAACCATAGATCAAGCAGTGCAAAGACTTATCATCCTGAGCTATTTGTGTTTCATATAATAATGCCTTAATGATTCAATTAGCATTGATTCTTCAGCTGCAACAATATTTTCTGACTGATCTAGTAATTTAGCTCTCACTGTTGATTGATACAATTCCTATAAGTAATAAAGCAGTTTAAAAGAAATTTATTTAATAATTCACAAATCGCTTTAAAGAAGATTTTTATTGCCTCTGCCGCTAGTAATTCCTAAGATTTCAGAAAATGAGATATTCCTTTTAACAGTTTGGCATTTATAATGGTGAGTCTTTCTTTTAAGAAGCCTTTTTTCCGACCTGGCATGGCTGTGATAACTCCGTCTTAGAATACTTACTAGCCTTTAGGTGGAGAAGATTAAGACAAGGATGGGTAATCTGAAGATGAAAGTGCATTGCATATAATGTGCACAGATCACATACATAGAAAAAAACACGGGCAACTTGTACAAAGTCAATACATAAAATCTGGTTTTGAATCTCAGCCAGAAATATTTTAATATTAAGTGTAATTGGATATTAGAGCAGATCTCCACAGAGAAAGTTAAAACTGTTACTGAAGGTGGTCAGAGAGAGATACTCAAGCTGTATGACACAGAGAAATTTCTTTCAGTATAGAACCGGTAGTATATAAATGCATTATAACATCCTCCTAAGCGTTTTGGGGGAAAACAACTGCTTCAGAACTTCTGCAGCATAGACTTAAGCAATAACAGCTTCATGGTCTTCATGATGCTTCCTGCTGCAGTAGCAAAAAAATATACAAGGAAAACTTCATCAGCCTTTTAAAATAGCATCCTCCCCATGATTTGTGGTTGTTCATGCTCTACAGTGCCTCATAATTTTCCATGCTGATAAGTAGATCCTGTCCAAATGAAATGCTCTTTTAATGGGTTTGTATGTGCCTCTGTGCATGTATTTATACACACTTCTTATTTCATGATGGCTCCCTAAGCAAAATCCCTCATTCTGCTTTATTAATTGGCTAGTATTTCCTAGGGAAAGCAGACAGTTCTGGAACACACAGATTTTTCTTTAAGTCATATTGTTTGACATTTATTTTTAACTCAGTGGGGAACAATCTAACTGAAAAGACAATGTGAGAAAAAAACATTTAGCAAACACAAAAAAACAAATCAGAGAAGCCTACATGAAGCTCTGAGTAGGATTAATCCTCACTGGGATATATCAACTTCCCTGTTAATTTCAGTCTTTCAAGGAGGATGAATAGCTCTATGTTTAAAACACAGTACAGGGAGACTTAAGACATCAGTTCTCTTCCTCACTCTGATTAAACTCGTTGACCTTGAAGAAAAAAGGTTTTAGTGTAAAACTGCCCTCAAGTTACCTGCATATACATATATCAGTCTTTTGCAAATATACATGTTCAACAGTTGAGTGCTTTGCTACGAGATAGTGCTTTCACAATTTGGGGGTGAAATTCAGAGCCTTAATCTGCCCATGCTTTAATGTCCTATCTTGCTCCTGCATAAAACAGAGATAATGACTCTTACCTAGTTGTACTTCACAGGCATGTTGCGAGGCTCCATTCATTCATACAATATTCATAAAGCTTTCTGAGATCCCTAATAAAAGATTCTACATAGCTACAAATTATTATTTAATGATGGAAAATGGAAACATGGCATGTAGAATGCAAATGAGAGTGAGATACGGTGGTTTTACTCTGACAGACTGAGGTTGTCTCCTTCAGCTGAGTGTCAACCAGCATGCAAACATGAACGCAACAAAGCTGTGTCTAACCGCTGTGCTACAAAAAGCCTGTTATCACAAGGTTCTCAAGAGCAGCAAAAGTTCTTTCAAAAAAGATTGTACAAATGCCAATTATACTATCAAAAAGGAAAACAAAACTGAGTATCCATTGTAGATTTGTTTGTCCCTCTCCTCCTGTCAGCTAAGGAATTCACACATACAGTTATGTTCCCCCTCCTTTACTTTTAATTGATACTATTAATATAGCTAGGTCATTTAATAAAAACATTTCTAGGGCAGGTGAACAGAAGGTGACACAAAGAATTGGCTGCCACACAGTTGCTTTCACACATTTTTGGAATTAATGTAAAGTACAAAATACAATAAACGTTAAATCTTTTCTACTGTTTCCTCAACCTGCTTCTGTCCCTGCTACAGAAATCATTATTTAGCAATGGACAGCCTTTTATTCAGGTCTTGCCCTGTTTGATAGTGCACTGTGAACTCAGGATGTCCCCATTTTCCTGCCCTTCCTTAACTACAGCTACCAACACTCATCCATCCTAAACATTTTGCCTCTTCCTGCATAATGCCTCCACAGAGCAGAACTGCTCTTCACCGCTCTGTTTTTTCCCCTCCTGCATAACTTTCATACTTGACAGTCACTGCTCCTGAGCTTAGAGGCATCCTCAAACCTTTCTCCTTCTCTTTACATGAATCTAGAAAAGAATCAAAAGCATGGGAGTACATGCTCACAGATTCACTTTCAGCTCCATCAGACTTCCTTAAGAGCAGGTTGAACTGCCTGCCCTGTACTTTCTCCCTCCATGCTTGCCAAGGCAGAAATCCCCATAAACCCCACAAAAAAGCCTTTATAGCTGCAGTGGTAACATGCACTTCAGTGCATCGGTCATACCATGTAGGCATGACATTGGTGAGGCAGATCTTCCTTCAGCCCTCAATACTGAAATGTTCCAGGTGAAAACATACCTAGAAGAGCCATTATTTCAAACAGACATCAGCTGGCACCTCACCTCTTTTAAGAGACCATGGATTAAATGTTTACAGATCCAAAGCCCTTCCAACACAAAAAATGTTCCTTCCACTTCAGAACTGAGGCATGGGATGCTTGCTTCCTCAGAAGTGAGAAAAGCTGAATATTCACTACTTTCCGTTTAGGATGAGCAACTCACGTCTTAATGCCCAACTCAGTTTAAAAGAAGGAAAACTCTTCAATACCATTATTTTTAATCACAGGATCTCATCTAATATTCTCTCATGAACAGGTATAACCATAAGATAGATAAGGAGTGCTGTAAAGAAAAATTTAAATAAGAGACAGTGTATTAGGTTTCCACAGGTCTGTTTTCTGGGGATTGTCTATTAATGGAACTATAATACTGAACTATGTCAGTGTCTGGTTTCTTCAAAAGTAAGTTCAGTGGCATACTATGTTTCTTTATTTTGCTTCTTGGGTTAAAAATCATGCTATCACACCTCTGATAAGAATTACTTTGTCTTCTCTTGTTGATAAGTATCAGAATTGCAAGGAGGTTTCCTACCATGTAATCTAGTCAAATCTTTTAAGAAAGAGAGGAGATGCATAAAATAAATTTTTGCTATATATAATTTAGAGATAACAAACATTATATATGAACAGGAGAACATGCTTTCCTCCTAAGCACTGTGACTATGAATCTCAAAACATACAATATCACAGACAGGTAATTCCCTTTGATTTGCTCTAAAGTTCTCAAATATCATCTATAATTTACTAGCTTTCTCATGAACTCATCCGACTGTAAAGCCAAGCCATATATTTTCAGAAAGGCAGCAGAATTCTGGCATACATCAAAATAATGAGGATACCTTATAATCTGTTTTGAACTCCTCACTTTTGGATTTCACCTATGATCTATAATGTTCCTCACTCAACAAGGCCTGTGGTAGTGCCCCGAAGGAAACAGCCAGCGCACTGGCTAGCAGAAGGGAGGGGAGTAGCAGGAAGAATGTGCTGACAAATGAAATGTCAGAGTGAGTAGTGAGAATTAGTAAGAAGGATATCCTCAAGTTAAAATCATTTTAGTAAGCTGAGGCAAATATAGTAGAGAGAAAGATTTTCTTACTAGACTTTTACGTTAAAGACACTTACTTTTACTCAGCTATGTTATAACCTTAAGATTGATCAACCTCATTTTAGCATGTCTCCCTTGCTGCACCATGTTTATTATTAGCGTACAAACTCTCTGGACAATGACTGACTTCTCCTATATCTATAGAATGTCAAGGACACTTTGTATACCAACAATTTGTAAACAATAAATTCCTATTAGTGAGAAGTGAAAACTTTATCACATGGATGGTAGCTGCAAAATATCTGGACCTCCTCCAGGATAAAAAACAGTACCAAATATAAATTATTTTCATATGTCATTGGAAAGGTACTTTTCCCTAGATTTATGCTAAGTTCTTACACTTGACCTACAACTTCAATGTCAAGGACCATTAATTATCTTTCAACATGTTATACTAAAGCAAACACAATTTTCTGAAGATTTGCTTGAGTTTAAAAGGATAAACTAAATTAGCACAACTCAATCATATAAAAAATGTACTCATTTGAATGTATCTTTTCCTTAGATGGCAGCTCCACTACTCTCACACTGTCTTGTCTGCAAATTAAAAATGACCCTTTTGATAGTGCTGATTGTTTTCAACAGTTTAGTATTGGTGATTCATGACTGTGGGATACTGACAGGCGGTTCAGAAAATATCAAGACCAATATCTAACAGATCCTGCTGACTGCTTCCATATAAACATTCCTCCCTTCCACAGTTTCAGTGGGTTTTCAGATTCAGAGGGCCATATCTGAATGCCAGTCCCTTCTCTGGAGCTACTTGTTGAGTGATTTACTAAAACTGAACAGGTTAGTGCCTTCAAGGTACAAAAAGATAAATTACCACTGTCTACGCACTCACTAGGTACAAGTCAGCAGAGATGCCTATGCCCTACAAGACAACCAAGGACAGTGGGTTGAATTCAAAAGTGTAATGTTTGGGAGGAAAAAAAAAAAGAGAGTAAAATTTCCTTTGATAAATAGGACAAATTCTGTTGTATTTATATTAAAAATAAACATGTTTAAAGTGAAATAAAGTTCACAATAAAGTACATTAGAGAACCTGAAAATCCTTTTTAAAAGACTCATTACTGCATCCTTTCCATCTCCTTGAGCACAATGTCAAATTGTTCCCTATTGTACATTTATTAACATTTTGTCCAGTCTATATTTAAATGTGTCAACAACAGGGTTCCCACCATTTCTCTGTTCCACAATCTATTCCCCTCAGGTCTAAAATCACCCTGTTATAATTTCCTGTCATTATCTCTATTTAACCCTTTAGTTCCATCCTAAAAATGTTCTCTTCACTGTTAGATTTACATCATTCTACTGTGTCCCCACTTGCTCTCTAATATCGGACAAACAAGCTACCAGAGGCGGCAGTTCTCTTGTCAGCAACATCTAGTTTAAGGCTGTTAAATGCCCCATATTAAAAAAATACCCCTTTCCACTGCTTATTACTGACATGTAACTGTCTTGCTAGAAATTTTTCACCCTGCCTCAAGCTGAGTTTGGGGGAATTTTTTTTTTTTATGTCAGTCAAAATAATTGTGTTATTAGCCAATGGGAAAACATTCTTTCCTCTGTGTCTAAGAACTCCGGTGACTTTTCCTTTGAGCAGCCCTAGCATGGCAGCTTGAGAACAGAAACTTGAAATATGAATAATCTTCTCTCCTGCTTTTTCTCTGTGTGTGTGTGTGTGTGTGTTATAGAGATTTAATTCAAGCAAAACTTTTCTTAACCTCTCAAGACAAACTCAATACAAAAAACTGTATTACACAGACAGCCACCTATTGCCTTCATTAGCACTGTGATTACCCTTCTGTGCTCCCACTGCCTGGAGCATTCACTTATGGCCTATCCTGCGGGGTACTGATTATCTTCAGCTTCCACTGAAATCAATGGAAGCCGAGCACGCTACCCACGACACGGGAGGCCCTCAGCCACTGCCAGGAGCAGATACTTACAGATTAGAAACATATTGAAAACATCACAGGAGCAGCCACTTGGTAATATTAAAACTGCCCTTTCAAAAAAAAAAAAAAAAAAAGAAAAAAAAAAGAAAAGGAGGTCTTAGTAGTGATCCAAGCAGGGCCTACTGTATTTAAAGCATGCTATTAACTGTAGTAAAATATGGTCAAACTGTTACAGCAGCAAGGAACTTAGGGGAAAAAGTGGAAGAGAGGAAGTATGATATATAGGATGTGCTTTGCACACTGCACTGGCCCATCCATCATGGGACACAAAGTCTTCCCTGTTCATGCCCTAATAACTACTATGGAAATCAGCTGCTATGCATGGAGGGGAAGAGGAGAATGAGAGAAAGGAAAGTTTGACAAAAACACATGTTTCATCATACATTATAAAGCAACAGCAACAATGTGAAGTACCTTGGGACAAAGTTCTATCTCTATGGCCCATCAAGTCCAATTTAAGTCTTATTGGAACTAATTTTTTCCTTCCTACAGCTGAGTATGTCCTTCAGAGCAAAGCAATATCATGTGGCTGTCCAAATATTATCTGATCTTCTACCTGAGTAACTTTTCTACAGCTCCAAAGCTTGGATGATCTATTCACTGGGAGAGACGGGATGGACCGATGGATTACTAGTCCCTCAAAACCAGCAGAGATGAATGAGTGTGAATATAAGACTTGTATCCAAATCTTCCAGCTGATAGTTCATCTAAGTAGTATGTGTGAGGTTGGATATAATATGATGACTCCCACCAGATACCTAATGGGTCTTAGATAGAAACAAGAGCCACCATCATTCCAAATGAAATACTCAAGGAAAACTGCTATGGAGTTCAAATGTTGCATGAATCCAAATAGACCATGGTATGACATCTGCATTTCAATAAAAATAGCTTGCAATAGTTCTGCTTTTACCTGGTTTTGCTCCAGAGGGTAAAATAAACATTCCTCAACTTGCAGAATAGTTCATGTAAGTGAGGTTTTTTTGCAAAGCATAGCAGCACGATCTTGCCAGTGGAATTTTTATGGGGAAAGCCAAAAAGACAAAAGCCAGGAAAACTGTGGGTTATGATGTCTCCAGATGCTACAGAACACTACCTTAAACATACATTAAAAACTGCAATCCCCCTTTGGAATGTCTTGATATCCTACTGACACATTTTAAAACTGTGGGGACCACATAATTTGCAAGTGTTAGAAATTGTTACATTTGTTAATATTTTACTTTTTAAGAAATTATGCAGAACTGAACAAGAAATAGGAATTACAAAAGTAAAATTCAGTGCAAAAGGAAAAATAGGAAACAGTGCTTCAGCAGCTTAACTCCTAGATGTTTACATCATACCTTGTACTAAAAAAAACCCCTCTTATAATCTCATATGATTGTTTACACTCCCAATATCTAATTATGGAAGACAATTAAGAATTCTCAAATGACATAGAATAGAAAATTGGCTATTGGTCTTATAAGTGAAATGGAGAAGCTCTTCAATGCATTTCCATTTTGTAGGTACAATAAAGGTCAATTAGATGTAAAAGGTCTATAATAAATGAATGGTCTGGAATCACATCATCTATGAGCAAAAATGCTCTTCATTATCAAGTATTGCCTACATGATGCCAGGAATACCACCAACACATTTATTTGGAAGAACTTTGAGTTTCCACTACATATGAGCTCACAGTAACTGCAAAATATTCCAACTTACCTTTCACAGGAGGAGAAATGAACAATATATAATACTTTGGTTTTGCTGTAGAGAATGAATGCGTATATGGAGGTCCCACTCCTAAGTGGTGCTAAATCTATGAACTACATTTTTGGAGGTAGATACAATATATATCTCCACACTAGTTTCCATGTATGCAGATATACACACAGCCATGTTCACACAGTTATGCCTGAACATAGCTTACAGATGTTCTGCTACCAGCACGGCTGTGGAATCAGAAAATGCTGAACAAGCTGCAAAGCTTTCCTGAGAAGCTCAGGAAACACTTGGGCAGTTAGCTTGAGTTGAACTCTGTGCTGCTGTGATTAAAGAGCTATTGCTAGCCAAACTATTCAGTTTTAAGTCTAGCTCCACTACTTTTGCACAAGCTGCTGTTATATACATCATTGTTCAGAGATCTGTCAGCTATTTAGATTAAATAAGAAGCTGCTTCTGAGTCTTGTAACTCCCAAGAGTCTTCACATCTTGTGTATTTGGAAAATACTTCCCACTGTACAACCCTCAGTACGTGTAGAAACAGGCATTCTTTTCTTTAAAGCTGATGGCCAGCACTTTAGTTTGGAACTAGACAATTTACCACTTGCCTTCCTGGCTCTTTTGTGGTCCTCCAACATTTCACAGAAGCTGAAAGCAAGTGAGCTGAATCCTGACATCAGTTTTGACTCGCTCTGGAAAGAGATTTGAATACAAGATTGAAAATGTTTTTCCTGTTGCATAGTGTGCATATGCTGTGCCCTTATCCCATGGCAATCTCGTATCAGCAACACGTGCCTTGGTCACCACGTGGCTGGAGGTGCTGTAATTCTGTCTTTGCAGAGCAGCTCCGAAGCTTGCAGCTTGTTCAGAATGGATTAGCCCGTCTGCTCTTCTGTTCACCAAAGAGCCGTCAGAGTTAGTCTTGCCCTGAGCGCTTTCCATGGGCTGCTCAGGGTGGTATTTTGACTTGAAGGTGACCTCATTAAGTTTTAAAACCCCAACTGAAAAGACCCTGTATAATATAGAAACCTCTGTACTGACTTGGTATCATCCTTGTTCCAGAGATTCCACTGCTGCCTATTGAAGTGGTGGGTCTTTGTACTTTATCATGGCTGATTTCTTGACAGTGGAATTCACTCTCTACAGCTCCCAATATACCCAATATACCCATGGGTATATTCCTACCCATTTTTTATTAGACAAAAGCCTTCAGCATTTTTTAAATATGAAGGGTATTTGTTTAATGGTATTTATTTAATAATTGCTGCTGGCCTTATGTTTATTAACGCTACGTCTTTCCCAGCCTCCCTTCTGAGCCTGCAAATGTGTAGGAGAGAGAGGAATAGAAGGATGCTGCCTTTCTTTTTAATCTGTTTGCATTTTAATACTATGTTATTTATTTCATATTTCTGAATTTTTATGTTTAAATTAACAATTCCTTGTTTAAACAAACAGAATAGAACAAGAAATGGAGAGTGCTTTATACATAAGAGCACTATTCTAATTTTGCTGACATCAAAACGATAGTCTGGGCAGGATGGGGCTGCTGTTCTTAGGCATTACTGTATATAAACAACCACAGTTAACATTGGTAGTGGCCCCAAGAGGCAAAAGGGAATTTTTCCCATCAAGACTTAAATAGCACCTGCATGGAGTGGTTAATTTCAGAACTACAAGGTGGTCCCTGAAAAAGAAATGCAGCTGTTACCCAGTCCAGGGACTCTAAGGGCTGCTCTCTTTCAGGTATGGAAGAAGCAGCAAATCCCCTAGGAAGCCTAAGGGAAAAAGAGGCAGAAAAAATTCAGGGGCTTAAGGGGAGGGCATGGAGAAAAATATGCCTAACAAAAGACCATGTTCACCAGGATCAAGTGGACAAGCAAGCACAACCAGAACTGAAAAAGACAACTTTGTCTTCTGTAAGACCTCAAATTTTGTATGGAAGTGCCCAGGCCTGTACAAGCCACAGGCAGCGCAGCTTCCACCTTGGGACTGATTTTGCAGTGTTGCAGGGAATTGTGAGTGTGTTCCAGGGTTCAGATATTTTGCAGAAAAACTGTTTTGCAAGAAGGTTTCTTCATGTTCTGTCATACAAAAGGCTGGAGCTGGAGCTACAAATATACAGTATTTTTGACCAAAGTCCTCTCATAATCTCACAAATATGTTTTTGTTAGAAGAAAATTTACACTACATTGGGATGTTTTTCAAAAGTATACTTATGCTTAAAAGCCCATCAGAACTTCAGTGCAAACCAAAAACGAAGGCAGGTGAATTACTGTGCAAGTTAGATCATTTGCAATGATTTTAATGCATTTGATCTAGCTGTGATTTAACATGCACTGTCTCACCCATTAAATGTTACTACAGTGTTAATGCATACATATAGCATATCCATGCCTGTATCCAGATACCTAATTACAAATGGTTTGTCACCCAGTGAAACAGACATAGAAAAAGGGAGTAGGAGAGAGGACAGACTTCCAAGATACCAGTAAGTCCCACTGAAATGACTCTGCCATAAACGCTCCTCTGCAGCATTTTGCATGATGGGCACATGCACTCAGTCGATAGGACAGACCCGCATACAAGTGCGGAGAACCAGCACCCTGTGCTCCGGCCCTGTGCTGTGCCAGCCATCCCGAAAGAGTTAAGCCTAGCATTGATATAAAGGGTTACCACATACACATCTGTTTAGCACACACTGACTAATTGCAGCGTTGGCAGAGCGTGGCAGGATGCCAGACCCTGCGCTCATGCGCAATATGCTGGTTTATGCATTGATCTGCTTTTCTTGTGTGGGCTTTAAATACCCAGATAAGCCTGCAAAGCTGCAAGAAGATCACATCGATATATTTACCCCACAGGCTTCCCTCTCCCTTCCCGTCATTCTGTTATGTGTCTACCAAAGGTCTGTTGTGAAACAATCTCCTGAGCCCTGTTGTGTTGTAGCTTTCTCTAATGTTAACTGAATTTCCCTTGGTAACAGAGACACAGTATCTCAGCAGTATTCCCACTCTCTTCTCTGAATAGCTTATCATTTGACAGTGGAGCTATTCAAAATGGCATCTAGTATTTTCTTTGTAAGACTTCGCTGCTGAATTATTGATGAATTAGAGTGTAATTTTAAGGGCGCTGCAATTTAGCAAAACAGTTGGGTAAGTGTTAAATAGAAGGTTGGCACATTCACTCTGTGGTAAGTTTTGCCTATAACAGTACTACATCTAATTTCAAGGCAAGGACTCTCATTCTCAGGCAACACCTAGCAAGGCATGAACATAAATTCGTTCACCCTCACAATTTCTATGTTAGGCAGGCAGGTGTTATGGTCTCCATTAGAAGGCAGGTGTTATGATCTCCATTACAGAGTGAAAACAACATCTTCTGAGACATAGAGAGTCCTGTCCAAAGTCTGGCTCCACTCACCAGCGAGAAGGCATTTCAACCATAGTATCTCTGAAAGCTGGCTAAAGATTTTTGAATGAAGCATTTGTTATTTTTTTTCCAGAAAGTTGTTGATAAATTGAAGTCAAAACTTCAAATGAACATCTATGCCTGTATCAACAAAGATGGATTCTCTGACCCAAAAAAGGAGAATGGCTCAACCAAGCTCAGTTTCGCAGTAAGAAAAATCTAGATAAGTAGAAAATAACTTGTTATATTCTAATGGGAGAGGGAGGTTTAAAACTTTGCTCCGAGCAAGCATAGACCTTAACATAGAAAATGAGTGCCTGTCCTACTGCGCTAGAAGGAGCATCTTTCTTCACTTTGAAAGACTTGTCCATCTACAGAATAAGTCAATATTTTAAATGCTGCCACATCTCACAGGACAGGAGACAGTCTTTTCTGCCCCTTTCTACTAATTGCTTCTCAAGTCCAGTTCAAATAATATCCAGAAAGATTTGCAGAAAGATAAATGAAGCTGTCATGATTGGGGAGCAGTTGTCTTGATATGAAACTTTTATCTATAACTTAGGAAGTTTATTAAAAAAAGCAAAATAAAATTGGCTTATTTCCTCCAGCAAGCATTCCAGCACCAGATCAGAATTACAGCAAATTCTACCTCACTGTGAAGTGGGGTAGGATTTGTACAACAGCGAGGAAAGCATTATGAAACAGGGATTATTTCTGACTAAAAGAATCTAGTTGTAGAGAATACAGACAGAATAGAGGCAGGAAAAAGACTGATTCAATTTCATGCTAATGTGAGCATACAGTACTGGAAATTGCAGGTTTAAATTTATCAGCATCTATTTTTAAATTATCAAATAATAAACACATTGTTCAGATTATTCTTCTTGATCAGTTCTGCCCTAAAATATAATTGTTTAGGGAACATGTTTTAGTACAATTTTGTATGGTTTTTGCTCCTGTTTTATTTCACCCCTCATTTTTATCAACTTCCAGGGAGTCACTATATATATATATTTTTATTTTTTTTTAACTAGTTTTACTTGTGGATGAATTATGTTAGAATAAAGAGTTGGACCTTCCATCTCCTAAACAAGTTTGTTCTTTTCTTTTAATTGAAAAGATTTTGCAAAGGAATCTGTGAACTACGCTTACTCATTTTCCTAGGAAAGGGAACCAAACCAGGAGATGCTAACATAGCTGCTTTTAAGCTTATTGTGTTAATAAAGGTTGGTCCAAATCAATCCTGTAAGCCCTGCCATTTGGTACATGTGCCATACAGTCCCTATTGACATCCTTGTGATCTGCAAATATGATTCTTAGTGTCATCTTTTCCCTGCAGACCTCTGAAAGGACCCTGCTTGAATTGTTTTCTGATAATGTCACACCACCACAGCACTGGAGACATATAGTGAGCATTTCTGTACCTCAGCTTCCTCAGTCTGGACTAATTTACCGAGCTGTTTCTTGGCCTAGTTAATTCTCACTTGAAAAAACACAATTTTAGTTCATTTTTACTTATTTGTTAATATAATTCCAGAATATGACTCTGGTAAAAGTATGGAGAGAAAGGTAACGGCAAAAGGAAATCTTTAAAATAGAAAAATTTCTGCCGGCTTTAGATCCTAAGTTACCATAGCAGCAATTTGAACACACTACCTGTAGACTGGAGAGAAACAGATAAATAAAAGCTGGGAGAGATCATATTAAAACCTAAAGGTCTGTTCAGCAGATTCTCTATTTGTACCCATGAAAACAAGCAGATAATGTATGTTCTTTTGATTCCTGGCACCCCTAACTCGACAGAACTGTGCAGAAGGTCTCCCTGGTCCTCATTTCCTGTGGCACTATTCTGCAGGCATCCTTTGTGAACTAATTTCTGGTAGGTTTATACAATAATACAGCTCCACAGAAGCTGTCCACGCTGATGATGAATGAGTGTTTCTTTTCAGTTTTCCACAAATGAAAAAGAATGCCTCATCCCAGATGCTATCAACTCACTAAGAATAACCTAATCTTATGTGAGATCAGGTTGCTCTTCGAATTGAATGCAGACTGCTAATGCTTATCTAATGACGAAGTGATTTGTATTTACAAGTCTGAGAGGACACCTCATACATATTTTATATTTTACATTCATGCATATACAGAATTGAAATCTATGTGATAAAAACGTATATCCAGATGATATTCAGATGTGTCGTTCATCTTTCACATACTGATCTGTTTTGTTTTAACATTTCAAACCACCAGGGCCTTGTTTATGTGGTACAATTCAGCTAGATGGCAAAACATTTAACAAATCACTATCGTATCATTGTAAACTATGTCATCCATCAGATTAGCTAATCTGGGTTAGCTAACCACGGCCGTAACAAGATGTTGGATCCTACAGCCTGCCAATAGCCAATAAAATTCATTTTTGAAGTTCATAAAACTAACAGACTAATAGCAAAGGTAATAGCAAAGAACCATTACTGATGCATAAGTCAAATGCAGTTCAGTTTGGCTTCTGAACAAAGTTTTTCCCCAGCTTCAAAAACCTCCGTAGTGATGTGGAGAGATTCTTGCTTGAAGTTTGTTGTTTTTAAGAAGCTATTTCCTCATTGTTACTTTGCGGGTACAAGTGAACAATACAGGGCATAAATAGACCTTCACAAAGGTTAATAAAGAAAATACTTAAACTGCATGGCTGGGATTCTTCTCTGCTACTAGCGTAGATGACAACTATCTCTCTATGCAAAATGGAAATCAGGAAAGAGATTACCCAGTTCAGTTCTACAACATTGTTAATGAGATTTAGTCTCAGCGGGGCTCTCTTGGTGTTTGTCAATTATGGCACTTCACCTGTCCTTTTGGCTTTTATTTCTCCAGTGACTACTCTATGCAATTTTCCAAATAACAAAGGATAATAGTAATGAAAACTTCCATTTTAATGCAGGTTTTCATTTGAAAAAATAATCACACAGCAACAGAATATAATTCAGGCTCTGGATACAGAAGAGTGCTTAAGAATATGATTAACTTTAGGCCTCTGCAGCAGTCCTACAAAGAGACTGAAGCAAATGCTTAGGTATTTTCTTGAGTAGGTTTTGCAGAAGTTTTAGTCTGCATAATATTTTTCCATATCAGCTAAGATGCAGGAATTATTATTTTTCCTGAAGCTTTATCTTTTTACTGCTGAGAGTGCTTATGGAAGTTCAATTCCCATCGCTTCTGAGATCGTATTTCTACATCAGCTGAGACAGTCCCTGTCTCAAAGATATTATGATGTTAAATGGACAAGGAAGACAAATGCAAGAGAACTGAGGGCAATAAAACAGTAACAGTAAGTAACCACCAACAGAAAGAGAACTGAGAGAATGTAAACCAAAGACATATAATATGCTTTCAGCTAAAAGAAGAGAGTGGAGCTGAAGGATGCTAATGGTGGGAAGGGAAGGCTAGTCTCCTCTCGTGCATTCTCACTGACTTCAAATAAGGTATATCGGGAAGTTTAGACTTAAATTTTGGCTCCTGATTTTTGCTGGCTTGGGAAGTGAGATCTCCTGTCTTTAATATTGAACCATGAACTTGAATCTGAAAACATCCATTCAAATGCAGTGCTGTGCAATTGCTTAGAAGAACAGTGTGCAGTAAAAATTTAACTTTTCTTGACAGCTTCAGCTTCAGCCATTCTTAAGTAAAATTTATGCAATTTTTTCTTGCGTGGAAATTAGTGACTGAAATATTTAACTAAATTAAATTGTACATGAAGATACCAAACTCATAAAAGATGCATTAAAAAACTCCTGAGTAAACCTAAGAGCTATCAGGACAGTAAAGGGGGAAAAAAAAAAAAATTAACTGCAGCTCACATATAGAGGTCAAGCAATCACCCGAGTGTGAATCTGTTCAGTCATCCGAAAGCATTGACAACTGCCCGGCAGCACTTTGAAAAGATGTAATTGCCAACAAGTCCTCTCAGTTTGTGCAATGATTGCAAATTTGCATAATTAAGAACAGCCACCATAAAGCCCAAATGGTTGTCAGTTTAGAAAAAATCACACTACAATCTGCTAAAGTTTGTGTGCTAAAAGGAAGTGTCACAAGGGTTGGCAGGATGGTCTCATGGTTTAAAAAGGAGATTTGTTTGTGAACTTGGATATGCCTGCTTCATTTGAGACCTTGGACCTGTGCTTCAAATACTATGTAGTTCAATTTCTTATCTGTATAGTGTGGATAATAATATGTGGCCTTTTCCATAAAGCACTTCTTGATTCTTGACTGAAAGGACCTATAGAAGTGTAAACTATTTATTACTATGCAAACTGCTGTTGAGAATGACTCTGACAGCTAACTGTACTTTCTTCACTTCAAAACCACATCAACTCTTCCAATGGAATTCTCTCCTAATCCCAAAACAGACTTTCGTTGTATTAAATTACCATGAAAAAGCATCCAGGGGCAAGTTCCCACATTTCTATTCGTTCCTTCTTCAGTCAACGTGAAGTTAGTAAAGTGTCTGTTTAAATAACGACCAAGTCAAAACTGATTAAGGAAATCAGGAGCCAGGAAAGTAGCATTTTCCTGTGCATGTGGAGGGGGAAGGGACTGACCTTCCTTAGAGACTATCTTTGCTATCATGCAATAAAATGGATTTGGTAGATTTTGATTATTCTTAGTTAAGAAATACACCTCTCGGCAGCACACAATATGCATTCCAGCCATCATTTTACATGCTAAATATATTTAGATAGGTTTTAAAATAGCTAAAATGTTTAACTCAGAAAATTAAGCTTATCAGAAGAAACAAAACACATGGTTTTATTCCCAAGATCTTCGGAAGCATCTCTAGACAGATTGATTAAAAAAATAATAAAAATCAAGATTAAAAGATTCCTGAGTTCAAAATATATTTGGAAAAAGCACATCCATGACAAAGTTTTTATTTTGTTCCTGTTCAGCATTCCTATCTGAAAAATCACATATCTTAACCACAGCCCCCTAAAGCTGATGAATGTCTTTATTTTGACAACATCTGATAGCCAGTCTCCAATACCTTTCAAAGTCTACTTAAATTCAGAATTTTATTTGCAATCTACAGTCATTACTCCATTCCCCATCTTTCACTTCAATATAGAGGTACTGCTAAGCAGATGACAAACACTAACAGTTTTGTGGTACATAAAATTCTGCCAATTGATAATGCCACTCTCTTTCTTGTCCAAGTTGTCTTGTCATGCAGAAATGCCTTGAATTCAATCTTTGATCTTCATGCATTTAGATAAAAAAAATAAGCAAACTACACATCGCCATGAAGTCTCTTTTAAGGCATTCAACACAGCAGTTATCAAACAGGAAGCAGTATTTCTTAAGAAACAGCAGATCTTTGCAGAAGATTTTCTTTTCTATGAAGAGAATTTATTTCAGTTCCTGGATAATAGGCAAAATTCAAACTTTCTTGGAAAGTATTCTTCGTCCTTCTGTTTCACAAGGAAAGGTAGCAAGTTCATTTTAGTTGTAAAACCCACAGAAGGCTCAACTGAACATCTCCAACCAAATTCTGCACATTTACCTCCATAGCACATAGAGGAAAGCCCCATTACAAGTTGGCTGAAAGAAAACAGACATTTTCCCCAAACCAGTGCTTTCTGAAGTTTGTGTGATTCGATTAGCCGAGTAGGCCATTACTAGATAATTCTCCCACTTTGCTTAATTTGCGTATTTCCATAGAGCCTAAATGGTCTAAATGCTCCCTCAATCCATTGCTTGAATCCAGATGTGCTGGTTTTGGCTGGGATGGAGTTAATTTTCCTCACAGAAGCTAGTATGGAGCTATGTTTTGTATTTGCACTGAGAACAGTGTTGATAACCCAGAGATGTTTTCGCTTCTGCTGAGCAGTGCTCACACCGAGCCAAGGCCTTTTCTGCTCCTCACCCCACCCCACCAGCGAGGAGGCTGGGGGGGCACAAGGAGTTGGGAGGGGACACAGCCGGGACAGCTGACCCCAACTGACCTAAGGGATATTCCAGACCATAGGACATCATGCTCAGCATAGAAAGCTGGGGGAAGGACAAAGAAGCAGGGGATGTTCGGAGCGATGGCGTTTGTCTTCCAAAGTCACCATTAGGCGTGCTGGAGCCCTGCTTTCCTGGAGATGGCTGAACACCTGCCTGCCCATGGGAAGTGGGGAATGAATTCCTTGTTTTGCTGTTTGTGGGCGCGGCTTTTGCTTTACCTATTAAACTGCCTTTATCTCAGCCCATGAGTTTTCTCACTTTTATCCTTCTGATTCCCTCCCCCATCCCACTGAGAGGGAGGTGAGTGAGCGAGCGGCTGCGTGGGGCTTAGTTGCCAGCTGGGGTTAAACAACGACACCAGATCATCGCTGTCTCCTGCTCTTTACTTTCCTCCACTGACTGCTTGGTCAATCCCACCACCTTGCGATACACTATCCCTTCACTCGCAAGGAAGTGGGAGAGAAAACAGACAGTTTTTCATAGGACAGTGGAAGTGAATGGGCTCTTTGAATAGCCTTAGACTATGCACCAAGACACAGATCCCTTTCCTTAGGTTGGGATGGCAACCAGAATTAAGATTTCAGGGACATGTAGTTAGTCTGAGTCTTACTTGCTGGTGATTAGCAGAATACAATATTTTTTCTACCATGCCCTCCCCATTGCTTGCAGTTTTCTCCCAGATCCTGGCTTTCATGTTTCCATCTTCAGACACCCTATGGCTCTAAATTTTTCAGGCACCTTTCCATCAATGACCTTCAGCCCAACCCTTATTCTGGGACAGTAGTTACAATCTTACAGTATTAAGTATAGCTTTGCTTTGACATTTTATTATATAGACATCAAAATGTGTGTAACAAACACATTTCAAGATACTTCACTCCTGTGAAAACATTTTCTTCTAATCTCCCTGTGAATACTGTCATCCCTTACTGTGTAACATTTCATTGTAGTCTTAATGCCTCAGTGTCAAGACCTGTTGTTTTATTTGACGGAGTGTCACAAACATCTGTGGCTCCATATAAAACCTAAAAATTCATGAAAATTCAGTGTTCTTATTTTTTTCTTAACATCTTCTCATCTGTCTCTCATCTATTAATGCAAAGTCAGCTTGAAAGTTTATCACAAGTAGACTGACCTTTGCCTTAAGTCTTGCCTTAAAATAGGCATGCAGTGTTGTAGAACAAGTCAAAAGCATCGCCTTCTCTTCTGCTGGTTTGCTACGTGGCAGTGGCTCAGATGTCTCACTCTGCTATTTCAAGTGGTTAACTGCATTATCTAAAGTAAGCCTTGATTGTCAAAGCTTGAGCCCATATTCTTCCCTGTTTTATCTGAAGATAATGCAATTTCAGATAACCAATTATTTCATCTGATGAGAAAACAGAATGACACTGCTCTGTCTAATGCACTGAAAGGATCTGAGCACTAATGTTTTAATATGCTGTAATGAACATTAAGAAAATATCTTTTCATCTTGTGAAAGGGGAAATTTTTGATTGCAAAAATGCATCTGTGATAGCAACAGTATACAGCATTGCATATTCAGTCCAGGCTGATGATGCTTACAGAGCACACAGTACAGATGATACAGCAAAGCACTTCTTTTTTATATGCTTTTGTTCCTGGATTTTAAGTAAGATGTTCAAGGAAAGCGTGAGGGCAATATTTTGAAGTTACATAACACACTGTCAACCCTTCACAGTTAAAAATAAAAGGATTCAGGCTCTCCTCCATAATTGGAATTTACAATGAAGAGTTGCATAGGTGCATTTTCCTAAAGAATTTCAGTATTTATTCCTCTTTTTAGCACTGTGAATCATAAAGGCCCACTGGCTCTCTCTTCAGGCATGTTACAGACCCAGTGACTTTAATGGATTAGGAACAAAAGAGATCAATCCTAATGTATCCTCATTTTCTGGTTTTGTTGCTTAAAGGCAATTGATGGGAAGTTAAAGAAAACTATCAGTACACCCCTCAAAGCTACTGTTAGAATGAACCTCAGGTTCTGTTTCTGCCCAAGACTTGCCCATACCTTTCTCCTCCCCTAAGTGCTCCCCACAGTTTTGAAGTGCTGTATATTTGCAAGGTGTATTTATATCCCAGCTATGGTGAGAGGCTTCAGGATAAGAGAGGTAGAGTGACACAAAGCAGAATTCAGGAAGAACTGGTAGGAAGCTGCATGTGACTGCCAGGGGAAACTCCTAACAGAATGGTACTGCCAGGCCTATAGAAATGAGAAAGCAGCAGCACTTCTTGTTTTTCAAGCATTCAGTTTCAAGATCTGGGGTGCCAGGAGAGAACAAACTGTGGCTCAGCCACAATTACAATTCTGAATATATTTCTAAAAGCCTACCTGAACAACAGTCCTTCCCCTCAACAACAGTCCTATTTGTAATAGCTGTATTTTTCTATAATTTTTTAAGGCTTTTATTCCCAAAGGAATGATGGACTACAAGCAGCCACCTGCAACAATGCTATGATTGCAAAGAGTGTTGTAGCTTGGATGTATTCTAAAGCATCTTCCATCCTGCTGACAGCTTGTTGGACAGATTATGTTATTGAGAGAATAAAGTGTTTACTATGTCAGCAGGGTAATTATATCCGGAATAAAACACATGAACATTCATAAAGTCTCTCCCCAAAACTGAGTTATGTGCTAAAATAAAGAATGATGGCTGTATGAATAATCTCAACTTTAAAAGAAGTTTCTCTTGCAAAGCTCACAGCAACCTACCCTTTCTTCCCTATCTTCTGAAGGTGTCAGTCATCTTCTGTTTTATCACTATGAACACAATGTAGCCCAGCAGTGCGAACTACTTATCCTGGGAGAGCATTTGAGTGATTAGAGGTTGCTCTTTTGTTTATGTATTCTTTCCAATAGCTCCCTCACTCTTAGTAGTATGAGAGACATTTTTTCCAATACAAAGTTTGTCTAAGGCTTCCAGTGACAACTTCTGCAGATACCAAAAAGACTCCCAGTGTTCCCAAGCCTTGTATTAAAGGGTTAGGCTGACTTTTGGAGCCCTGAAACTGAAGTAGAGACAACAAAAATCACAGCCTCAGTTTTTAAGTGTTAAAATGATAGGACTCTTGGAGATATTTAATGAGTAAAATATGTTTTTAACATAAGATAACCTTAACATTTCCAGTGGCCTGAATAGGATCAACAAACCATAAAATTATTACCAAGGATTGCAAAGGCCACCCAGTAGCTCTAAATTGTATTGTAATTTGGGGATCAAAAAAGAAAGGAATCTCTTTATAAATATATGATTGAACCTTTTAAATTCTTTTGTATTTTTTTTTTTTTAAATTCCTATTTATTATGATGTCATGGTTTAACTCCAGCTGGTAACTAAGCACCATGCAGCTGCTCACTCACTCCCCTCCACCCAGTAGGATGGGGGAGAGAATCAGGGCGGGGTGGGGGGGGGGGAGAAAAAAAAGTAAAACACATGGGTTGAAATAAGAACAGTTTAATAGGACAGAAGGGAAGAAACTAATAGTGATAACAACAACAATAATAAAATGACAATAATAATAAAGAATTGGAATATACAAAACAAGTGATGCACAATGCAATTGCTCACCACTTGCCAATCAATCCCCAGTTAGTTCCCGAGCACCGATCCACTCCCCGCCTCAGCCAACTCCCCCCAGTTTATATACTGGGCATGACATCGCATGGTATGGAATACCCTGCTGACCAGTCTGGGTCAGCTGCCCTGGCTGTGTCCCCTCCCAACTTCTTGTGCCCCTCCAGCCTTTTTGCTGGCTGGGCATGAGAAGCTGAAAAATCCTTGACTTAGTCTAAACACTACTTAGCAACAACTGAAAACATTAGTGTTATCAACATTCTTCTCATACTGAACCCAAAACATAGCACTATACCAGTTACTAGAAAGAAAGTTAACTCTATCCCAGCTGCAACCAGGATGTATGACTTCCACAAATCCTTACATGAGAACTTCAGCAAACTACCAGTGAAATCTAGACTCAGAGTAAAGATCAATTACTGATGGAATGAGATTGTAATGATTGCTATATCACATACCTAAGGAATTTACAATAACTCCATGCTTTCACAGGTTTTATTTAAAAAGTAATCTCCTATAAGTAGGTCACTATTTTGACTTAGTAAATCATTTAATTCACAGGGTTCAACAATGCAGAGCCCACCAAGAAACTGGTTTTGCTCCCACTGATGCTAAACATAATACTCTCAATCAGTGAGTATCAAACAGAATATTGTCTGTAGCTTTATAGCAAATCTTTTTTTTTTTAAAACTTAATCTAAATTAGTAAGTGCAGCTGCTTCTAAGATGCATATAATCATCAACATATTTCATATGTAACATAATACAGCATTTCATCCATGGATTATGAATGGTGTAGAAAGCAAAGTAAATGGTAAAAATATTAGATCTCATCATGTCTTATAATATATATACATGCACACTCAAATCGCCCCAAAAATGTCAAAATGAGATATCCCCAAAGTTTTCTAAATCAAGACATGTATTCTACAAATTCATTACTTCTCTAGTTTGCACCAATCTAGGAATTTCAGTCAAGTTCAAGTACAGAATTGAGCATTAGTACTTGGTATTTTACTACTGCTAACAGAGGTATCAGATGACAGTTACTAAAATACCAGACCAGTCACAGAGTATTCTACTCCACTGAGAGATAAGGGAAATGAGCATATCAATCAGTGCTTTTATGAGCAACTACAGGCCCTCAAAGTGACATGACAGGAAGTATATCTGGTTTTAATAGCATATATTTAGGTATTGTTGGGTAAAAATGAAAAACATTTCACTTCTGTATTATCAAAACCCTCAAAGTGGTATTACTGAACCTAACAAATAGCAACATTTAGAAAATCTAAGACATGAAAATGCAAATAATAAAAAATAAAAAAAAGAAAAAAATCCCAAATCTACCAATCCAGATTCAAGATGAGAAATTTCAAGGCAAACATGAGTGATCTACCTGCCAAGAATAGTGTATCAAATGGCATGCTCCTTTCCCAGGTAAGATGTTGAATATTTGAATATGCTGGTGGAAACTCAGCAGGACCCAAGAGACATTGCTATCACTCACTTCATGAGTACAAGGGAAAGCCTCCCACTGAGTTCTGAAAGCAGGCCCTGGGAGGCATTCGCCCTCACAAATGTTTTTGGAGGGTGCCTGGTGTCCTAGATCTGCCTTTGTGCTGGTTCTGCTCTGTGCCACTTGGTACCTGCTGTGTTTGACCATTAGCACACCTGCCATAGGCTGCTCCCTTTGCTCTATGGAAACTTGCTTCATAGTTCCCTTACACATTCAAAAAGGTAATGACAGCATCAGAGAACTTCATGACATGTTGTTTATTGATCAATTTGGTTACGCTGACATCAACCCAAAAGGAACGGCAAACCAGCAGCTATCATATTTAAATGAGAACTGTTCAGAATAGCCTTTCAGTTCCCACAAACTTCTGTGAGGAAAATCAAGTTTGGAAACCAGCAAACTTTCCAGGAGAAAAAGTCTGCTTTTCTGTATATAACACTGATTTAGTTTTGATGTACAATGTTTAGTAGGTTCAGATTTTTTGGAAAACCAAAAGAAAATCAGCTTCTGATTACCAGTTTGAAGGCATTCTTGAATTTACTTTTACTTCTATTGTTATGATTAGTACGCCACTCCTTTTTCACACTACGGAGCAAAAAAACCACAGCATGTTCCAGACCTCAGGAAGCCCCCCCTATTGCCATTACCTTTCAAAAATTATCAAAAGCAGTCTCACAATGACAGAGACAGGTCCCTCAGCTTTCGAGAGTGCACACCATCAGGTCCCATGGACTTGTGTATGTCCATTTTGTTTATGTGCTTCCTAAACTGATTCTCTCCTACCAAGGGTAAGTCTTCATCACTCCAGACTTTCCCACCGATCTCAGGGGCCTGGGATTCCTGAAGAACAGTCCTACCAGTAAAGACTGAGGCAAAAGCAGCACCAAGCACCTTGGTCTTTTCCTGTCCTTTGTAACCAGGTCACGCACCTTATTCAGCAGCAGGCCCACATTTACCCTCCTCTTCCTTTTACAGCTGATATACCTGTAGAAGCACTTCTTGTTGCCTTTCACATCCCTCTCTGGATTCAACTCCAGGTGTACTTTGGTTTTCCTAACCCCATCACTTCACACTTGGACAGTGCCTCTGTAGTCTTCCTGGGTCACCTAACCCTGTTTCCACCTATGCTTCATTTTTAAAATGTGAGTTTTAAAACATCCAGCCACCTTCCATTTCCTGCATGTTGAGATCCACTGTTCTTGAGACTTGAGGAGGTGATTCTTGGGAAAAAAACAACCAGCTCTCCTGGACCCCCCTGCTCCCCAGGACTGTCTCCCATAGAATTCTTCCAAGCAGATCCCTGACCAGATCAAAGTCTGCTCTCCTGAAATCCAGGGTTGCAATCCTGCTATTTGCCTTGCTCCCTCTCAGGATCCTGAGCTCTACCACTTTATCATTGTTGCAGCCAAGATGGCCCCCAATTTTAACATCCCTGACCAGTTCTTCCTGCTTTGCAAGTATGAGGTGCTCCAGAGTGTCCTCCTCCTGTCAGTTCCTTGATCATCTTTGGCAGTAAGTTATCACCAACACACTCCAGAAAATTTCTGGATTGCTTGTGGCCTCCTATATTGTCCTTCCAGCAGATTTTGGGGTGGTTTAAGTCTCACACGAGGACCAGAGCCTTTGAACATGAGGCTTCTTTCAACTGTCTGAAGAAGACCTCATCAACCTCTTAGTCGTGATCAGAGGGTCTGCAAGGTTGCCCACATGGGGCTTCCCTATAAGCTCTCAGCTGGCTCAGAGGCAGATCTCCTAGCCAGAGCTCCATGCACTCCCACTGCTCCCTCACATGAAAAGTAACTCCCCCTGTACTCTCCTGGCCCATCCTCCCCAAAGAGCTTGTACACATCCATTACGGTGCTGCTCTTGTGTGAGCTATTCCACCATGTCTGCAGTTTAGATAAGACTGTAGCCCTGAAACTACACACAGAACCCTAATTCCTCCTGTCTGTTCCCTACACTACATACATTAGCAAACAGACTCTTCGGGTGGGTACTTGGTCATGCTGATTTCCCAGAAAAGGCAAGAAAGCTTTTCCTGTAATGCTGTCCTGTAGGCACTTCCTTATTGCATGCATGAGCTTAATGTGGACCCCCTGTGGATTAAGAGCTCTCTCCTGCCTGCAAAACCCTGCACCCTTTGCTTACAAACTTGGTCCACCCTTCCCTCACTTGATTGTGGGTCATCATTCCTTTCCCCTATTGCTCCTAGTTTAAAGTTCTCACCCAGCTGGCCAGCCTGTTGGCAAAGATGCTTTTGGCCCACTAGGTAAGGTGGATCCCACCTCTCCCTAGAAGTCCTCGATACTTAAGGAGGGTCCCATGGTCATAAAAGCAGAATCTCTGTTGTCCAAATCACCTGTGCAACCAGTGGTTCACCTGCAGGATCCACCCACTCCTCCTCAAGCCACATCAAGGAGAATTTCAATAAAAACATTTTCTGATACAAAGATGCTGATCACTTCTAATTTGCATCAACATTGCAAAGAAGAGCAGTCAGGCCTGAGTCAAAACCAAGATGTGGTAGTCGTAGCAATCCAAAGCTGGTAGCAAAGCTAGCAATGTGTCCTAACGTCCAGGGGAGAGAATGGTCTTTGTCTAACAACTTTCTCTAGCAAACTTTCACACCAAAGTCCCAGAAACCAGAAAACCATAAATATTACGTTTTGACTGTTCAGGGGAATAAACGCAAACAATAATAAGAAATCTAACCTCTGAACTAGCATTAAGCATTACATTAATTTACAAAAGGTTGAATAGCTCTTTCCTGTTGTGCTCGTTTAACCTCATTACACTAAATGGTCAAAATTCTGCTCTGGCTTACAGCCTCGGCACTAAAGTCCCAGGTAGAACTCTAGTATCAGTGACAAAACTACATGCCAGGCATGAACCACATGAACGTAATCAGGGCATATTCTAGCATCAAGGGCTGAGTGCGTCTGGCTGCGAGAAAAATTCAGAAACAGTAGAAGAAAAAGTGTTTTCAGTAAGCAGAATAAGGAACACAAACAGGTACCAGTCCAACTGCAGTTCTGAACTGAACAAAGCTAATGAGTGCATTGAGAGTCTGGATAATGACTCAAAAGAGGAGATGAATTCGACAGGAATAACTCTCTATTTCCCAACAAAAATCGGAGCCCCAGGCAACAAGCTCCTTCCTTCCCTCTCCTTCCACCTCTACAGCATGCAGGAGGTCCCCGGCAGCACTGCAGCATCTCGAGTGAGCAAGCAGCCTGTTGGTTTATGCCCTTCCGTGACCATAACGCTGCTGCAGCTCTCTATCTATCAGAACGACCCAGACAGAGCAGACAGGCTGAGCCTCACTCATCAGCGCGGCGTTGCCATGGCAATCAGCTGTTGCCAGGTAGCCCACAACTAAGAGAAGACTGAGAATTAGCAAGGCCTAAAAATAAAGATGTCGGGGGTTTTTTCCTAGATGTTCATGTGTAACAGGCAAAATAATAATAAAACTCCCTCAAGATCTCAGCAGTTATGCGGTGTTTATATTCTGCAGGCTTTGATCACCTTTTAAAATTAGCACATTTTTCTAAGCAACAAAAACAACCAAAACATGACAGTGGGAAGATTTTCCAAATCAATGAAAACATGAGACTAAAAAGCAGGAAGGGAGATAAACTGTTCCAAATATTCAAAGAAACTGTCAGATAAAAGTATAAAAACCTTCTAAATCTCTACATCAGCTGAGACGGAAAGCATGGCGGCTCTGCTGGTTTACATCCTCTGTGTAGGAACTGTCCTGTAGTTAAGGGATGAGGAAAAAATGGATTTCATTACCATCCCTAAACATTTCCTATGCATATGGACCCTATCAAATAAGAGAAAATGCAGCTTAGAATATTGTGCAGCCAACACAGCAAGGGCTTTGGCATTCTCAGATTGAAGATATGATGGGAATACAGGATAT
Organism: Haliaeetus albicilla; assembly: GCF_947461875.1. Taxonomy (NCBI): domain Eukaryota; kingdom Metazoa; phylum Chordata; class Aves; order Accipitriformes; family Accipitridae; genus Haliaeetus; species Haliaeetus albicilla. The sequence continues at coordinate 13,321,226 of NC_091501.1, read as the reverse complement.
GCCACATCTAACTGCAACAGGGTTTATGAAAGCAAATGCTGCAAAGGCTCATCAGCAAGGAAGGAAAGGCTGTTGAAGTGAAAAATTCTTCAACAGAAGTTAATAAAAGTTGCAACTAAGAAAACTGACAAAAGGTGGCCTTCACTTCTTCTTCCTGGTCACTACATGGACACATAACAAAAAAAACCAAAATAAAATCCAACCACAACTCACCCCAAGGTCACATGGAAAGACAGATCTGCAGCACCTTTCTTCCCAGGAGCAAGTATTTTAGAGAGAAAGCTGTAAAAGGCCCTGCAAACTGAAATGTCAGAATCAAGTCTGATCCGAACCAGTAGTCTTTTACAGTTATTGACTCCAAGATCTGCATGGGTTTGTGCTACTGGATTCCCTGGAACCATTCCTTGGAGGTTTCAAGGGACAAACCCATGGCAGAAATACAGCAGGGTTGGGCCAAACTTCTTGTCCAGCTGACTCCTTTCACAGGAAAAGCTAGACAAAGAATGAAACATTGAGTCTGAATCCATTTCAATGTACAAAATAAACAATTCCTTTGGGTTAACTAAAAAAGGAAGTTTACCTTTTTTTTTCCATTTCAAGTAAGGAAAATCTGAAGGAACATTAATTCTTTCTACTAGGAAAGACTTTTTTCTTCTTTTTTGTAAACTGAAAACAAAATGTAATGACATAAACCAAAAAAGGAATTATGAAACGCAAAGTAATTTCAGGTTAAAATAATGTAAACTTTCAATGCTTAAGATGCTAAAATGAAACATTTGGTGGATTTTTAACATTGTTGTTTCAAATCAATAACTGGGCAACAAAAAAGGAATTTCTAAAACATCTTGATGCTGCAAAATCTGTATGTTTCTGTAGCAGTAAAATCTGATCAAACTAGTCCTCTTCTACCTCAAGCACCCAGCCCAGACAATATTTTCCCCCTAAATTGTACGCTGTACAGGACCCATTGTTTAGAAAGACACAGGACATTGGTTGTACTATGATGAAAATGACTCCCTCATTTCCCCCTCCCCCCCCATGTTTCAATAAATAATATATCTTTTTCAGTGTTTATTAGGAATCGATGGAAAGTGGAAAATGTCACAATAATTGACAATAATGTCATACTTAATAGCGGCATGGTGGATTTGAGAAACCGGAATAACATCCTTGTGCACAAGGACCTTTGAAAGAATAACATAAAGAAGCCATGGATTTACTGAGAATATTCTAAAAATATATTTTTAGACATGCTACAAAGGCAGTAAATAAAAAAGGGCCAACTTTGAGTGGAAAATTACTTCTAAAAAAGAACAATACAAAGAAAGCTAAAACAATGAGAGCTGGACTCCTTAGTAGTGACTGTTTGTTTTCAGAAAAGACTTAAAATTAAAATGTCTCTTCTAACTAGAAGAATCATTCTTATCCTCTTCCCTTTGTTCTGGCGTCCGTCACTGAATTTTATACATTTTGACTTGCTGAGTATCAGATAAGATTAATTTATACAAACATAGCCAGACACACAGAACACTTTATATAACTGTATCTTAACCCTGGTGATTTCAGCCTAGATTTTTATTTTGTCTGGATGGGCTTCAGCTCCCATAAACACACAAAGTAATTGTGAATATGGCGATAACCTTTAAGGAAGCCACAAACTCGAATACCGAAAAAATCTGACTTGATTTTTCCCTCTTGTTGCACCCTCTTGAGAAACACAGATACATATGTAGGGATGGGTTCTAGAGATACAATGTTTTCTGAAGTTCCAAAGAATTATTTTGAACTCTCTGAGTTTCTTAGTTTTGTTTCTAAAGTATAATTAGGGATTCCTTAGCCTGAGCCAAGTTCTTGCATATATGGAGGTGCCAGTTAGCAGCTCCCCTGAAGAGGAGCACAAAGTGGCATGACTTTATAAAGACATTCTGTTCTCTGTGCCATGCACGAGACTCCATTTGTCTCCACAGAGCTTAACCAGTTAGGGGGAAGTGCGTCCCCAGTGAGTCTTCCATGGCGAATCCCTCAGCAACACCCAAAGAGGGGGCCTGAACACAGCCTGAGGTACACAGAGCAAAGCCCAGCGATGGCTACTAATTGCGCTGGAGCACGGTTTCCTCACTTGGTATCACAGAGGCAGCTGGGAGGGTTGGGGTGGGGGAAGGCAGAAGGGAGACATGAGCTCTTATTTCTAGTTTTCACATGTACAGTTATAAGGGCCAATAAGGGAACAGCCATCATCAAGTGGTCTTATTATATCTTCCTTATTTTATTTCTGCTGCACTTTCATTACCTATACTAAGTCTTTCTTTTGGTATCTTTCAAAGCTTAAAAAAAACCAACCACCCTGCCAAAAAAAACAACAAAACCATCACAACAGCAAAAAAGTTCTCTTTTGCATAAAAATAATTTTATCAAAATAGCAATGTTTTGCAGACCTGTTGATATCAACTAAATTTTTGACAGAAAATTGTCAAAGCTTTCCACTTCAGGTGTTGAACATAGCAATTAATCTACTCCTTCTCATATTAAACTATTAATTGTAATTGTATATATAAAAATAATATATACTTAGTGAGATAGTACAATATAAAAGTGGAAATGAAATTAAACAAAGTGTTTTGATACCATCAAAATGATTGCTATATTTTGAATCTTCATTCAAAAAAATGTTGGATGTATATTCCAGCTTGAAATTATTTTCTGCTTGAATTTTGGAATTTCCCATGGAAGAGAAAACCTGGTATTTTAGACACAAATAACTATCACACATTCACATGAATCTTCTGGGAAATACAGTTGCAGCCCGGGAGCATTAGCTAAATTGAATACACTCAAGAAAAAGTGATTATTAATTTACCTCCAGAATATTTGCATTAAAACATCATTTAAATTCAAACAAATCCTTCTTCTAGCCTCAAGAAGCATTTTATAGTTTGGGGTTTTTTTAATCTACATTATATTTTATGGTTAAAACAACAGCTACCCCAGGAAATACATGAAAAACAGCTGCCATAACATTAACCTATTTCACTGCAAAATAAAAATAAAAGCTTTGTGTTCAGGTAACAAATCAGAGGAGTGGGGGAAAGAATCTAGTTGGAGTCCCACACGAGGAAGCATGCAAAACACAACAAACATCTCTCTATTAATCCAAAATTTAGAGATTGCACACTGGAGGAAGAACTGCTGATGAGACCTGTAACCAAAACATAACATAGATCTACTTCTTGTGCAGCACTAAAATGAGGATGCACTGATCTCATGTCTCAAATTCTACCAGACCACTGTTCAGTTTGAGAAAACTTTACCTTAAATGCACTGTAAAAGTGTTATGTCATCTGATGAAGTATTTTTTGTTCTAAATGTGTTGGAATTGCCTCCTGCATTACTTTCTCTGTTTTGAATAATTAAGTAACACGACCATCTCTTACACCCTTAGTTAGGAAGGAAGGAGCACTTAGTCATTAGAAGGCCAAATCTCTTTCAAGTGTCACCATTTATCTGTATACAGAAGTTATATGGAGTATAGAGAGAAGTATCAATTTAAAATAAAATAGGTATTCTGAAATACCTTCCCATGAGGACATATTTATCCTTTTCCTTCACTATACTATTTGTTCAGTTGTAAATAATTCAGTAAATTACAGGATACTCTACTCTTGTCCCTTGACTGGGTAAGAATTGCAGAATTTCTGACCCAAAAGTACACATTTAAATTGTTTTTTACATGAACGTGTATACATTTTGGTGTGAACAAACTTTTTGCCACTTAAACTCTAATTACACCTAAAACTTAGAGTAAAATCCTCCCTAGAATTATTGAATTGCAGCTAATTTCCACTAAAAACTTGTAATTGACTCAAACATACTTGAAAGATTCACAAATCTCCTTATGGTTTCTCCTTTACAAAGCAACCCATAAAAATAATTCTATCAACATGAACACTAGCTATACAACATTGTTATAACTAATTGCCTTAGGTGCTGCTTTAAATTTCTTTTCTTCTTTCTATCAGTGAGGAAGGAATGTGTCTATCAAAGTCAGACAGGCTCATTTTGGCTTATATATCAATTTATAAGTTTCCATTGAAGTGCTAGCTCTGGAAGTTTATGACACCTGTAAAACTACACTGAAACAATGGGCTTGTATAAGTTTCATTGAGAGTCAAATCTGTGCTGCAGAATATTACTGGTGATGATGCACAAGTAGGAAAGAATTAGGCTTGTCTTTCTTTGCTAAGTCTGCAAGGCTGACAGCAAAAATATCTGTAATCTAAATATATTTGATCTGAAGTTATATAGAGAGAAACATGACAACCTATCACATCTTTTTTTCTTTTTAAACAAAGTCACATTTCTGAGAAGAACTGCAATTTAAGGAGTCTTTCAAGTTTTGAGGTCTGAGTCAGTTATGAAAGCAGAAAGTGGGCATAATGAACATGCAAAGCTCCAGCAGGTATCTTTAGATTCAAGTCAATCATTTTATATGCCCCTTGGAAGGGTGGCTTTCCCTCAGAAATATACAGAAGAACTAAGCAGAACTTTGTCCTTCAGGAGTGATCACCACCTCCCACCTCCTGGGAAGCTCTCAAAAACAGGCTAGAAATCAGCCTGTTGATCCATTGCAGTAGTTCTGCACCATTTTTCTTCTGAGAATTATTTCATAAGAGAGGCCAGGAGACCCACCAGCCTCCAGCCAGCCTCATTCCTGTCTCTCCACCCTACTGCTTCAACCTAATTTCTTCACAACACCCACAGTGGTCCACCGTTTTTTTTCTCAAAATTATTCAGGGTGCTACTACATAGGGATGAATGCATTTTGAAAACCAGACACACCATTTTGAAAGGCTAAGATCACAAGATCAGAGACCTATATTTTCTACTGTTTATTATTTTTTAATTATTCTAGACTATCTAATTGAAAGAGACTCATCACCTTCAAATAACAAACTGTGTTATCCTTATGGAATATTGGTAAGGCTGGCAGGAAAACAACAAATTTACATCTTGAAAGTGTTTGAAGTTTTGATTTCTTTTGTTTTTTGATCAGCAGATGACAGACTTGATCATATATCTCTCCCACGCCTTGTGTATGCACTAATTTACACTAATCCATACCTGTTTTGCTGAAATTCTATCCAAGTTTTTATGTAATTGTCAACAAAACTGAAACATCTTACTTCTGGGGGAGAAAAGGAAATATTTAATCAGCTTTAGTTATGACTTTAAGTGAGGAATAAACCAACATGAAATGATAAATTAAACACTGACTTCCAAGCACAGCCTCAAAGATCTAAAAAAAGAAAAGGAAAATAAAGGTAAGATGGCACATCCTTTTACTTCAACTAATAAGAGGCACAAAGGAAAAAACAGAGATGTTGATCAGCATCCAAAGAACATGAGGTTCTTGAATATGGATATTTCTGATTGTTTTGAAAGATCTCTGACATAGCACAAAACTCTCAAATTTTCTTTGAAGATTGTAAATTAATGTGACAAGCAAAACAGAGTCAAATTAAACTTAAAAATTATCTTCTTTCTCAATAATGGAGTCTGCAAATATGCACAATATTTAAAATAAAACTTGTACTATTCAAATCTGTCTTTGGGATGAGGACCCTTATGCAGAGATGCAAGCACTAAACCTCTACCATATTCAGCTCTACCTAAAAGGAGGAACAGTGCACCACCCACTCACCCCCAATAAAAGGGAACAAATGGCTTCCGAGGCCAGAGAACTAATAAAATCAGGGTTCCAACAGTTTTATACTAGATGTCTTCTGCCTCCTCCACTTCCATGACAAGAAGCTCAACTCACCCCATGTTTCCTATTGTATTTCCATTAGATCTTCCAAGTGTCCCCAGAAACCTGCAATACCAGCTACCCACAAAAGACCTTCTGTTCCTCCCCATATTCACATTATTTCTTTATACTATTGTATACAATGTTCCTTTACACCATCTCCTAGCAGCAATATTCCTCATTTGCTCCAAACCTTATTGACCTTTCTTGTTTGGGCAAGGCAGAGCATGAGTTTGTCTGGAGCCACACATGCTCTTTGCTGATGTACTATTCATGTGCTGGTTGCTTGGCTTGTACACTTGTGCTGACTGCCTAACTGGCTGTTGCCAAGTTGATGGGTAATGGCTGCGTTTTCTCTGCCATTCTCTCAGTGGGGCCATTAACAGGGTTTCTCTCCTTTAATCAGCCACCCTTTTTGATAATTGTTTTGGGAACTTAACACCTTTCAGATCTCTGTCCAGATGCTAATTTTGATTAAATTTGCCAACTCAAAACTTATTAGCAGAAGACTGACAGAAAGTGCTATCACTTATGCTTTTTTCTTGAAGAACAAACCTATGCAAAAAACACAGTTCAAAGAACTGTCATTCATGGTGTTATTCTTTCTTTCACCACAAAACTCGTCTCAGATTCAGTATAACTCTTCTTGTTATATTACACTTTTTTTCTTGACCAAATCAGCTAGAGCTTCATACAGTTACAGGAAATTGAAAGGTGTTTTGGACAAGGTCATATACAATCACTCACACAAGTGGGATTATAGTTTCTATTTCCCTATTCAGTCTCTCTCCCCCTTTTCTCCTCCTTCCCTCCTATACCAAAAATCTTCTGTTTGCTTTTTTTTCAACACTGGGAAACACAAGGTGTGGCCCTGCATTGGTCTTTCTACGAGGATGTGAATTTCACCTTCTTCATAAAGCAAAGGTAACTAAGAAGGTATAGGAAAAATCAGGACAAACTTGCCTAAAAGATATTTCATTCTAGTTACTAAGGCAGTTTGTAAAAGGGGAGGGGTAGTCAGGAAGATTTTAAAATGACTGAAATGCTACGGCAACTTCTTTGATGGGATTTTTCCATCCCAAATGGGATTAAGCATTTTGTTTCTATTGATTGTTAGCTTTAAACGCTTTGATTAATAATTGAGTATAAAATTAATAACATACAATCAAGGAAGTTGTTAGTTTTCTACCAAAACTTTCTGCAACATGTTAAAAATACAGTGCTCCGTCTTCCAAATAGCTGACTCCTATTTCAACAGATTGAACATGCAGCACTGTCCCTTTTGATTGAATATATTGCACCACAGAGTCTTAAATGAAGCCACACAAGAAGGTCGTAATATTTCATGCCCTTCCTTGCAAAACATTCCACAACCTGGTTCTTAAATTTTTGTTGTATATACATCAAATGCAAAAGACATGAATTGCAACAGATTAAAATACTCTCCTAAATTCATTATATTGGAGACTTATTTTGCATGGTAAATACCTTATTTTAAATAGCTATATGGTTTCTGAAAAAAGTGTTGTTTTAACAGCACTTGTCGCAGTATTACATGCTTTCATTTCTGTTATTTCGGGTACATAACTGTTTTCTGGCTAGTTCTGCTCTCCATCCTTGTTGATTCTCTAGCTGTAGCACCAATAAGAGGTCTACAATGACCAGTACTGAAACCAGTGACTTGCAAACAATAGCCCATAGGCCACTAATGGTCCCTAGAGACTATATGCAGAGCAGTTTCTGACTCGAGTGAAATAGTCTTTCTTCAAGAAGCAACACTCATCTGTAAAGAATGACAGAATTTTTATAAAATGTCTTTCCTGCCGCATATGATTTTTAAGATTTGGAAAATTGTTTGCCTCAAAAATGCAAAATACTTCAGATTTTTTTAATTTAAAAAGAATCTGAGTGCTATACTGTAAGATCCACCTAGGTACATTCTGGGCAGAGAATGCCTCTGATGTAGAAAGCAAGAACTAAAACCCCTACCCACAGTCAGGACGAGAAAGGTTTTAATTCTAGATAGTGTAAACTCAGCTGAGGACTTTGACACAGCTGTTCCTTTCTAGCGTCTCCTGTTGTAATAGCCCTATTTTGTATGAATAAGTAATAACCAGGACAGAAAAACACAGTCCTCACTGTTTAAGAGTCTCTTGTGGGATGAGGATAACCAAGTTTCACCTGCTCACTGCAATGAACAGAGCTGCACTCTTCCAGGAGTTGAACCATTGCAGCTGAAGTCCAGTCCCAGATTCCCAGTTGGAAACAGAAGAGAACTTGAACCCATGTTTCCCATGTCCCAAATCAGTGCTTCATTCACCAGAACACTGGCTATGCTAGAAGTGCTTTCAGCCAGGAATCCTATCCAAGATTTCAGAACCCCTTCTGGTTTAAGTTTCATCAAAAGTGCTAGGTTCTTACAAAAGCTTTCTTTTCAGTGAACTCAGTTTCAGATGGAAACATTTAGCTGAAAAAAGTCCTGACCAGCCCTATTCACAGTTGTTATGCAATCATTTTTAAGGGATTTGCAGACCCTTGTGAAAAAACAGACTCCAAAAAGCAAGCATTTATCAGCACTTTGCTAAGTTTAGATTTCTTTTGGTGCTCCTTTAACACTGGCCATATTTGTTTACAAAAAGAGAGGTCCAGGAAAGCCTAATAAAATTTCAAAGTGACCCTGAGTTATTAGCACCGCAGGGATTCTATCATTGCTCGCAAGGAAGGTGATACTGGAGAGCATATTCAACCTGGTTTTGTGGAAACCTATAGATCTACAGCATCTCTTAGATGAGCTCACTTCACTTGTGACCAATATTCAATTTACTCCAACCCCTAAGAAACAAGCAAACCCTGCTTCAAGTTGCAAATGCAATGGATTTTAGACTTTTTTGGAGTATAAAAGCAAAGCAGTTGTGCTGTCCACAATATCTGAATGGGACACTCCAAGTGTATGATGTTATACTACTAGTCTTTCTGCTGCTCTAAAGAGAAGCATGAACATCAATTTAACTACGGTAGACTGTGAAACTGATGTAAATTTGTCACCACTTGTGCGTAACAGCAGAACATTCCTCAGTACTCATAGACCCGAGCTCCTTTCACTTCCCCAAGATGCTCACCCTCTGCTCAGCTCAGCCTCCACCATTCCCCTACTACCTGGTCTTGTAGCAAGGACCTTGCAGAATAGCGTAACTTGAAACACGCATCTGGGGAAAATTCCGTTCCTGAGTTTGTCTGGGGTTATACTGGCTATTTAAGAGAGATGGGGGGAAGCACACAGCAGAATCTCTACAGGATCTTTGCAGAAAGCCTCATCCATGATTCAGCACATGGCTTTCTCTTACAGAAGCCAGTATTGATAAATCAATAACTGAATGATTGATCTAACAGACTCTTAGAGGGAGCTGTGCTGTTGCTAACATAGGCACCATTTGACAACTGAGGCTCTCTAGCATTTACAGTCACTACAAATCCCACAGTTCTACATAGAAGACATCGCTACTCATGCCTGTTTGAGTCACCTTCTCAGCTTCAAAATAAGTGGTGGTTGTCTGGGTGTTAGCAAGGAATGAAAAAAATTGTCTTTTTTTTCTATGTAAAGTCATGTACAAATTTAAAATGAGGCTTAATGGTATGATAAACTAATTCCCCAGAAATGTTATAAACCATTAAATTATCCTTTAAACAAAGTATTTTTCTCCTTGATACTTATTTCCTGAGAACTTCTAGGCAGTAACCATACCTCCTCTCCAGCTTTGTTTTGTTAAGCAGGACTAGTGAAACTACTGCAATCAACTTGATAATGGTTTCCATTCTCTTACTCCTTCTATTACGCCTTTCCCCACCTTCTGTTTCATTCACATCTAACATTAAAGATCATCATCTGTGGCATACCATGTACAATAGGGTTAATAGCTCTTTCAATCTATTGGACTTCTGTTGACACAAGTAACACATTAACCTCCTTCTCAGCTAAGTTACACTGGAAATTCATACTCATCCTCTTGTCAAACTGTAACTATCTTAGCTTTTTCCAAAAAATGCTCTTCCAGATGATACCAGAAATTTCTTCCTGTTGGTCCTTAAGGCATGACCTTGCATTTTGTGCTACAAGACTAAACCTGATTTTCACTACTTCAGACTAATCATCAAATTGTTCTCATATACCAGATCTTCTTTGGTAGTGATAATGCCTCATAACTTTAGTTATGTGACTTTAGTTTAGTTTAGTGACCAGCAACTTTCCTCAGCACATTATTCATTTCTTTTATCCAAAGGCAGTAATGATAAAGAAAATATTTAACAAAACATGTTAGTTTTCAGGCAATTTTTGTCATAGGAAACAAAACCAAAATAAACAAAGAAACCTCCTCTGGTTGCATGCTAATTTGGAGAACAAAGTGAAAAAATTCGTTTCATAGTTTAATCAAAATTTATTGTAGAAATCTAGGGTTCTGACTAGCTCTGTGTACCTATAACAATATCCATATCTGTATGTACACCTAGCAAGAAACATTTGCTTATCATAATCCTGAAAATAAAAGCTTGTTGCTTTACCACTTAGCATAGCAACGATGTGCCTTTAGTTTCCGTCCGCATGACATGAGCTTGCTAAACCTGCCACACATCTCCTAGGCACCGTCCTGCAGCCAGTTACTAACTACTGCCTCACATGTGGTTGATGCAAACAATTACATACAAGCCAGGGTATGTTATGCACTATCAGGTGCAAAGGAAACAGTATCCCTGGTAGTCTCTAAACAAAAGTATGTTTGAGTATAAAATTGTAACAGACCTACAAATTCCACAAAAAGACAAGAGGTGTTTCCAGCAAACAACATCTGGTTTGCAAAACACATTACATAAAAAGAGCTGTGGATATAATGAGCAATTTCCAGAGTGAAACAGATCTCTAAGGCCAGTAGAGCTCTACAAACCAATCAATTATGTTCAAGTCTGACAGGAAGAAAGGATTAATTGATACATCTATCTTGGAAGTGCTTTCCTGTTTTTGTGGGTGGTTTACCACGAAAGTAGGACTGCTCCCTAACTAAATGTCAGACCCCAAAGGAAGATAAAATTTAAATTCCCGGGTCAGATTTCTGAGATCTCTGCATGTTTTCTTTGTTGCCTACTTCAAAAAAGAATTCACAAAAGACAAAAATACTAAAAGACTTTGTTGGGTCTCTTACACACATCCAAGTCTACTGGGCACAGACTTCTGCTAAATCTTTGATTAATGATGTACTGGCAACCACAAACAGGTTAAAACATTTTAATTATGCTTGCTATTTCATCAGATCTAGATGAAACATACATGCTCTCTGCATTTCCAGGGCACACCTAAAACAGCCTTGAATAAGATTTAAGGAACTGACAGAGATGATGAAGATAGGGGAATATTCAAGCTGTGAACGTATTTACACTGAAGATCATGAGACACTTTCTAACTATGAAATGGCTTTCCCCACATGGCTAGAATGCCATCATCTCAGATACTGTATTTCACACTATTTGTTCCATCATCATTCCTAAAGCAATTACACTTACCATCATAATATTCTTCCTTCCAGGATCATTCAAACAACAAGCAACTCACATCGGATCCATTTGGGGGGGGAACAAACAAACAAAAAAACCTTGTTACTCAGAAGGTTTACAGAAAGGAGAAGTCCAGCACTTTCTGGACATGGACACCATCCAAGAACAACGGTGGCTATGAAATGAAATAAAACTAACAAAAAATGAATGTTTAGTTCCCAAAGGAAGGGCAAGTGAGCAGGCACATCTTAGCAAAATTAAGTCAGATTAAGCAGCAGTACAGGTGAACCATGGTCAAATGAAGGGGCCGGTGCAAAAGATGACTATGTAGGAAGGGAAGGAAAGCTGTTTGGCTAAAAGAGTCTTACTCAAGAGAGCAAATACATGGAAGAAATATCTATATATACGTAAATATATTTACCCCACAGAAAATGGCAAACACCATGAAACATTGTTAGAAGCCATCCGAAACACACAAAAAAGAAATGTTTCTAGTATTTCTTGCCTATATGTGATTGCAATTGAAAATGACACATTCCTCTAAAACCTTCAGTACAAAAACCATTAAATAGGAATAATCTGAAATAAAAATTGAAAATTTTATTCTAGTCCTTCACTGCCTACATAAGGGAGTTAAACATACAGATATTTAATTCCTGGCATGTTGAAAAGATATTTAGATAACTATTTCCTCTATATGTAGGCTTTGCTGCTGCATAGAACAGTATGATTTTTCACAGGTATATATTAGCATAGAGATATTAAATGTAAGTGGTTTGGATTGTGTTCATCTTTTTAGTGCAATTTTGGGATCACACGACCTGTGAAAACTCGTGCTAATGAAAAGGAACCAAACTTTTCTTTAAGAAATAATACCTTCCATTTTGGTGCCCCCAAGAAACATACAGGTATTGAAGACTAAGAGTGAAAGAAAAAGCTATCTAGTTTGTAAGAGTTCAGACACCTCATTTATTTTCTCTGCTAACGTAATGTGCCTAAAAATTCTTTAGAATGGAAGAATTTCCTCTACTTTTGTAACTGCAGTTTGCCAGAAAAAAACAGAATGGAATAAAAAGAAATTAGTATTGAAATGTTGTGAATTATTAGAATAAATTGCAAACAGCTTCAAACTACATATATATCCTTTCTGTCGTAGCAGGATGTCACTCAGACCAGACATTACATATATAGAAAACCTCACCACAGCATTTCCAATAAGATATTAGGAAAAACACTTCATCACAAATGTGGTCAAACTGACAGGCTGTGGAATCTCCATCCTTGAAGATGATCAAAACTCGCCTGGACACGGCACTGAGCAGTCTGATCTAACTATGAGATTCAGTCTAACCTCAAAGTTGGCTCTGCTTTTAATGGAGGCTTAGACCAGATGACCCTAAGAAGTCCCTACTAACCTAATTTATTCTGTGAGTCTATTTTCAAGGTCAAGATTTCCAGGTTAAGGACAGAAGCATCTTACAACTCTCATGAGTACAGGCTGCAGTTATCATCCTACTACGATGATTCTTCACTGAGTTCCACCTGCTGTTCTTTTGCTAGGCCTGTTTTCAAAGCATATCTTACTTTGCACGACCACCTGCCCCAGCCAGTCATCATCCAGGTTCACACATATTTCCAAACCCCCTAACTTTTCCTGTGAGCACCCATCATCTCATACACCTTAGAGTCCTGAAGGAGGAAGGACCCTGATGGAATTTTGCCTGAGGGTGGAGCTTCTGTGCATCTGTCCCATTCAGCCAATTGCATCTGCACCAGAGTTGGGAGCAGAACAGATGTCTCCATGTTGTGGTTCAAATGGGCGATATGTAGGTGCAGAAGTCAAAAGATCATGAGTTTGAAACTAGCTGAGGAAATCACAAGCAAGTATGTGAGACAAGACACATCTGTGTCAAGAGGTAGGAATGATATATGTTCATAGGATGTATGCCAATGCTCTCTCCAGCTTTGCTAGGACTTTTATTTTCTTTTTAGTGTTGAAGATCTTGTGATATGTAATAAGACAGTTTATTCTTGACTTTGAAAATGACCAATGAAGATGATGTGACAGCTACCTTCCTACAGATAATATATTTTATCATCGATGCTCTACAAACTCCATTAGTTTCCAAAGATTAGCCTCATTAGGAAGCAGCTTTAATTCCTAAAGAGAATTATCTGCCAATATGTTAGATGGGGATGGGAAGGGAGAACAGACCTCAAGCTACACACTGTCATCATCATAATAATGCACATAATATTAACTATTGCTCCAGGGAATGTAAACAAACTTTAGAATAAAGTAAATAGTTTTTCTTTTTAAACAATCAATGGGCACACAACTGCTAACCTACCTCCAGTGTGAGAATCACCACGATTACTTCTGTTCCACTAATGTTTCTGTACAGTTGGTGTGCAATTCATGTCCAGTTCTGTGCACGTCCTAGGCTTCATACTTCTACATTGCAGGAGAGTCCCACAGTTTTTAACTCATAACCAGATTATGGGCTATAGTATAACCCAGTAGACATGACTGAGTTAGATTGCTGTGGTTTACTCCAGTTAGGACTTCATGATGAGTAGTGCTGAGTGAGAAAACACAGCCTTCCAAAGTCCAACCTTTAAGTATTTGCTGTGGAGAAAGTGCCTTTGGGCCATTCTTTTTTTTCTGCTTGTTCTGACTTTTAGCCGACTGCCCCAGTTAGACTAAATATGATTGTAGAGTAAATACTGAAATAACATAACCAAAGTACCATTCCTAGCATCATCTGTCATGCCACTCCAGTCTTACTCACTGATTATCTTGAACAGCATATGGAAATAAAGTAGCATGAGGCAAAACAAAAAGTATCAGGATATTATCCAACTCCTTCCTAATGAATTAATCTCCAGGTATCTCCAATGATTTTATTCTTTTAATCTGCCATAAGCAGAAAGATTATACAAATGCAACCAGCATGGGCTTTGCTGCTGCAGTTTCCTAGCCACAGCCTGTGGATCACTGATGCTTATTAATTAGTGTTTCATGAAAACCAAACAAAATTCTCATTTCAAGAGTCAATATTACATTTTTCTGTGGAAACTACTCTTTATGAAGTTATTATGGTTTTCTAACAGAATGCAGAGACTGGCTTTCTGATTCAGGTGCATGTGCATGCATGCACACAAAAAAAGACTGCATTTTCCTTGGCACCGTTGAAGTGTCAGCTCTGGCTTTATTTTATTATCGCTGAGGAATATGCTTTTCTGACTTCACCTGACCTTTAAGAGAATTGTCTGCTAATGCTAATAGCCTACTACTGTGTCTGAAGCACACTAAAAAAAGAGACTGGCTGCTAGATATGCGTAGTACACTCAAGCAAGGAAAGCCTTTTTAAACTCTGAACAGTGACAGCCAAACCACTGGAGGCTTGAGGTTCTGTTAAGTACACCAAACGGTTGATTACCCAAACCTTTACCAAGCCTCTTTGGTCTTTTAACACAGAAGGAAGTCTTTCAAGAGCAGATATGGGACTTCATGTTTCTTGCTTTGTTGTATTTGGTTAGTTTGATTTTATTTTTGCATGGGCAAGTTTCTGGTCCCTCCCAAGGCTGGTCTGGCTGGAATAGCTACCCTTCCATGATGCAGATTTTGCACAAAGGGCCATCGCTAGAACAAGGAAGTCCAGAGTGCATGAAAATGAACAAAAGTGGATTAACTTCAAGAGCTTAACAAAAGGAAGGATCAAAGCCCTGAAAGAGTGATTCCAGTTAAAAATCTGTGAGAGATTTGACTTCAAAAGTAATCTGATCAAGGTTTAGTTCAAGGACTTGGTAAAGAACAGATTCAGTTCTAATTTTATCCAGGCTGATTCACCTATTTGTAATGGCTGTCCTAAGTGCTCTAGTAAGACAGTCCTGTGGATCTTAGAGACACATTGTTACACATATGTCAGATTTTTAAGACCCTGAAGAGGTTTTTTCGCTGACAAACTTGGCAGCTTGACCAAGCATATCTTACTAGCTCCCATTAAAGGGAACATATTGTGGAGATTCGCTAGGGCAAGCAAGAGGACAGCAGGCAAGACAATATGTCTCAAAGAAAAACTTGAAATAGCAGCCAACTCAGAACAACTCTTAGAGTATACAACAGGTTTACTGTATTAAAGGTAAAGAAAACACCAGTGAGTGTTAGAACAAAGTAAAGAATTGCAGAACACATTTTCTGTGAACACCCAGAAATAGAATTGCTACTGATACTATTGTCCATACTACTGAAAAGGCAGCAACACAAGAATCATTGAAACATCAGCCATTAGAACAAGAGAAAGTCAGGACTGTATGGTCCAATGCCTTTCTTTACATTCCTCCACTTAATTTTCATTGAAATTTAGTTTGGACAAAAATGAAACTTTTACAGAATCACAAATCAAGGAGTTTTACACAAAGAACATCTGCAGCAACACTCACCAAACCCCCCCAAATTTCTTGCCAATGCTTTTTAACATTAGCAAAGAGAAACTCCTTTGAAAGGCATTGAGGACAACCCTGCATGAACATGTTCACTCAGCCAATTATGGTCAAATATTAGTGGTGACTTTTCTGATGTGGGCACTACTGATGATTTATAGAGAGACTATTACTGTAGCAGTGAAACATTTACTAGAAACTGGACTGGGGCCACCAATTCATTTCACACAAGCTATTGAAGCAGTAAAATGTTCTCTTGTCTCATTACTAATTTGAGCCAAAGTTATTCGTTTCCTTTAAATCAATGTTTCTCATTAGCCTGCTTTGGGCTCAAAAAGGCTGCTTACAATCTTTGTGACTATTTATAAGGCTTTTAAGCACTTAGTTTAGTGTAGTTCATTAAATAAGGGTTAAAGTAATTGAAACATCCCAGCAAAACATACACAGGCCTTTTTCTAAAATTTTTCCTGTTGATATACACTTGAGGCATTTCAAAACAATGAAGGCAGGTTAATAATGCAAACAGTATTGCTCTTATTACTGGCTTTCATCATTCTTTCTGACCATTTATATGGGGAACTGCAAAGCGAAGCCAGCTACAAGTAGTTTGGTACACAGATGCACATCCTTTGTCCACAGAGGGTCATAATGAAACAGCAGCAACAGAAGAACTTATATATATAAAATGGAGTGGAGCCACCTATAATCTTTAACACTGAAGCACCATGTAATGCTCCATCTAGACCGAAACGTCTGAATCTAAGCATGCAATAGGTCCCTAGTTTCCTAATGCAAGAGCCTGAAATTAAGAGAAACAAATTCTTCTTACAGATGAGGCTGTTCTAGACTCTATGAGAAAAAACAGAGAGCCCTTACCCACTGCATAACCAGTAGCTCTGCAGCTCATTACAGCATTCATCTTGGGTTTGGGAAATCCCAATACAGATCTTTACTTTGTTTATTTAAGGATGTGAACCTTAATTTTTTAAAAGAATGTCATAGCAACTAGATTACCAAATTATTCACTCCCAAGGTTTCGTTTTGCAGATACCTCATTATGTATAAACAATTGACTTGTTGCAGACCAGGCTTGAATCTTTTACACATCTCTAGTGGTTGTCCTAACTGTGGACGTGGATTCAGTCCCCCTCACTTTTTCCACACCAAAAATATTTCACCAAAAATATCTCTGGCAGGTAAAAAGCCAAGAATGATTCTGTAACCTGGTAGTTGGGGCTTTTGCTGGGTAGAGGAGCCAACACTTAAGTTGCTGAGATGTTTGAAGACTTGAATCTGAATCACCCCCATCAAGTGAGTGCCCTGGACACTGAACTCTCAGTGGCTGCTTCAGGTTGTGTGTTTTCTCATCTTAACTATAAATTCCACTCCGAACCTGAAAACCTTTTCCTGCAGAAACTGGTAGTGTGCATTGCTATAAAAAGTGCCTATTGTGACACATGAACTAATCAGAAAATTCCAGTCTGACATTTACGCAACCTATATGTTCAAAATTCATGTTTCTTCAGGCTGGATCTGAGTTAGAAGACACAATTGCTTATTGTTCTCTGTCTTAAAAATGAGGCTTCTATCAAAAAATTCTCACCTGCTGCCTTGGTACTTCCATCTCTGTATAAACGGGCTGCCACAAGAATCTCGGTGTCCTAAGTAAAACGCTGGCACATATGAGAAATGTGATGGCAAATATGATGATGTCATCTCGGGCAAATTCAACCACCTTCCTTCCACTCATCATTTTAACAAACACATTCTGATGATCATGCTCCTAATCTCTTTCTCCCCGTGCCCTGAGGAATACACAGACTATGGAACTGCCAAAAGGAATAATCTCCTATCGCTCTACCATTAAATTCTTTCTCCCCTACAGCCAAAACTGGACAGGAGGCCACTCCAAAAACTAAAGTTCTCAAACAAATCAAGGAATATCATTACCTATGTTATATAATTTGCAATATATATCAATGTTTTTTAACATTTGAAAGTGTTTCTGAAACAGAACTGGTACTTCAAAGGAAACAAATAAACACGAGTGTCCCAGATGACCTTTTACTGCCGTATACATAACCTTAATATTTTAAAATTTTACCTGGGACATGACTGAGCAGCAGTAAGTACCAAATGAATTACAAATACATACTGGTAGTACAGTGACTGTGCATAGGAGACAGAACAACTGGCTTAGTAAGAGATAATGTACATGTATTTCTCATTGGATAAGACAGCCAGACTTTAATCCGTAACATTTAATTTCACAGCTGTAAGCACTAAATTTGCTTAAAAAATACTGAACCCCAGTTTGGAGTACAATGTTTCAGGAAAGTGAGGTAATCAGGTAAGAAAGCCCAAACCTCCACTAGGCAAAGTTCAGTCACCAACTGAAAGAACATTTACAGATCTTTTCTCACTCAAACAGCATATTTCATATGACTCAGGTAATATGTGTTTTTGCTACATCAACCAGTCCCTGAGGACAGTCTCCTGAAATGTATTGTGACTGCACAAATAGATTTTGTCCCTTGGTATGACTGTTAGAGAAAAAAAGGAAGACTACGTAGGTGGGAAGACTGCAGGAAAGTAGTAAAATAAGGAAAGGCCTAGGGAAGAGGAGCTTATAGGTAGGTTGTTCTCCACCCTCGTCACAGTTAAGTTTGTTTTTAACACGACAACTGTGTTTCCAAACAGTCATAACCTAGTCCTATTGAAATCTGTGGGGTTACACCAGTTTACACAGTCTGAGGATCTAGCTCCAAGACTTGTGCTTTTTTTTTTTTTTTTTTTTTTTAATTCTAAACCATTTCATCTTCACAAATAGCTCATCACCATAAGAGTCTCATATGGGCAGAAATGATCTCATCTCACTAGCTTTCCATGAACTGTAATTAAATAACTTATAGTAGGAGTCCAGAGGCTCCTGCCTAGTTTTAATTTTGTTTTCATTAAAGCAAGCATTGCTATTGCCCAAGTGATCTGCAAGTTCTGCAGTGTGGCCTCAACTGCCTCTGCAGAACCTATGGGAACCACAAGCTCCAGCATACCCTAGCTGAGCTATTGTACTGTAAAGAAATTAAATGCTACAGCTAGCAATGTAGATGGTCAATTTTAAAGCTACTTGATTTAAAAGAAAGCAAACATAGTTGTTATTTCCTTCTTTTAGTTTACTGTGAAGAGAAATAATCATGCTAAGCCACTACAGAGGAAAGCAGCCTTATGCAATAGACAAATGGCACTTGCAAATACATATAAAAGTCTCATTATGCTGTTCAAGTAATGCAGGCACAATACCTTCCTAAAAGAGGAAAAAAAAAAAAGGATGATAGTTGAACAACGTATCTTCCAAATGAAACCTGGCAAAGAAAGCAAGTAGCTTGCACATAAGTTCTAGGCTATGCAGTTTTGGTTTAACATCTGCTGCAAGAGTAGATTTTCCCCTAAAGCCCCTGCAGTTATTAAGATTGAGAAAATAGGATTATTGTCTGAACAGCATGGAGATGAAAAACTGTTTGTATCTGCAAGCTGTCTGCTTATTTAGAAAGCATTCAAGACTGTTTCTCTTGATAACACATTTGAAGAACAACTTTGGGAAAATGAACCTTTTGAACTATTTTTTTATTTCTCTTCCT
The DNA here is from genome assembly GCF_947461875.1 of Haliaeetus albicilla. NCBI lineage: Eukaryota > Metazoa > Chordata > Aves > Accipitriformes > Accipitridae > Haliaeetus > Haliaeetus albicilla. Next base: position 13,301,798 of record NC_091501.1, on the reverse strand, counting down.
GCAAATGACCTGTGATTTTTTTGCTAAGTGACATAGAGCACACAAATTCATGCATCTTCCTACCACATGCATGGGAAAGGTTTCCAAGTGATTAAATTCAAGGATTCCAAATCATAATATTAGAATAATAAAGAATGATTTGGAGGGCTTCCTACCACGGTAAGCTTGCCCTGAAGTACATAAAATCAGCTATTGCCATTACATACAGTCGTAAGTGTCTCTCAGGCTGTTTTTATTTCATACCCTAGCTAGAAGAAACTGGAAAACACTTCAAAGGGAAAGTGGATGAAAATACTGGCCCTGATGATGGTTGCTAGGCACCAAGCAATGCAGAGAGGACTACAACAAGCCAAGTTTCAAGCAGATTTAGATACTGTCCCCTAATGAACATAGAGTGTCATTAAAAACCAAGGGCTGGTTTGAACAATTTTGCCCGGACTATTCAAAAAGGAAAATGATTTCATCTTGGCTTACTCTTCAAAAACAGATACAACACCCATGTAGGTGAACACACTGACTGTTACAAACACACAACTCATCATACTTAATTCCCAAATAAAGGAAGCTTAAATAGCATTCAAGACTCCTACTGAGCACAAGCTCAGTGGTTCACTTGCAAAGCATCTGCTGCAGGATGGGAATCCAAATCCTAACCCACCCATCCTCACTTCACTCCTGGAAGCATTCACATCTTTGCAGCTCTTGGCTGTACATCCAACCATCTTGGGACCTTACCCACCTCGCACTGCCTCGCTGGAGGGATCAGGCCCACTGCCAACATACGTGCCAGTCAGCACGCTCCCTGACAGGGACACTTATGTGTGGTAAGTTGTACCATGCAAAGAGGCATTTCCAGGGGAGCTGCAATGCCTTTGAGTTCACCTGGCACAAGACCAGGGTAAAACGTACCTCTCTGTGCCTACCGTAAAACAGACCCGAGGGAATCAAAGAATGGTAAAATAACCTAGGTTGTAAGGGACCTCTGGAGGTCATCCGATCCAACTTCCCCCTCAGAGATGGGCTCTGGGCTCAGAGCAGACTTCAGGTCTTTAAACAGTTCTGTCCTTAAGTAGATTCAGTTTCAGAGTCTGAACAGTTTGGGGAAGGGGTTTTTTTTTGTTTTGGGGGGTTTTTTTTGGCAAATTCAAGTCTTTGATCACAGTTGTTTTTGTGGATGCATGACACTTCCTCACCCATATCTGCCATTTCTTTTCACACTTTAGATCTAGAAACTGACTGGAAATAAAATAATATCCTGAATCATCCCAGATTTTGGAATATAGACCCAAACTTCTCGGTTATTGTCCATCTGTTCAAAATGCTTCTGAACATAATTTGATTCTGGTGTTTTCATTTATCCCCTATATTCTGATTATTACTAGAGGTACTTAAAAAAAAAAGATAATTAAAAAAAATTTAAAAAAAAAAAAAAAATCAGCAAACTGCCATCACACCGTTCCAAAAACTCTAAACAATCCTGAGCCAGTCAAGGAGCAGATCAAACTGCAAATACATAAAAAGACACGAACTCTATTCCAAAAGTTCTATCTTCAAGTTGGGGCCATACTAAATTTCTCTATTAAAAAAATATTTTCAAATGAGCAATTTCCTCAACGTTTCCTGCAATATAGAGAATTCTCTCGGTATTACTAGGGCAGAAGGTTCTGTTTATTCAGTTACCTTACATCATATCTTCAGAGCACTTTATTGTTTGTATTTATCTTCCAATCTTTTAACAAATATTATTTTCAGGTTGTGTCATAACTTGTGCTCCAATCGACTAATGGCGCTTGGACAGAATTTCCATTTTTTAAAAGTTTTTTTAGGTTCTAATGAATTAGCTCTCTTCTATGATTTATTGTGTCAAACTTAGTACCTTTATTTTGTTTATTCAATTTGCTTTTGCAACAAAATGCATTTAAATAGTCTTCTCCAGGATGATTTTATAGTTTAAGATTTGTCTTGGTTTTCCATCTGACTTTCAACCACATTTTAACTATTTTCATTCAAGCCTCACAATAACGAAACCATGTAAATTGCCATCAAAACACCTCTGCTAATTAGACTTCCCTCACTTAGCTGAATTTCTCCTAGCCCTGTGTAAAGAGGGTTGTTCTATGAATTTCTGCCATTATAGACTGGTAAAAATTACCATCATTATAAGAAATAGTTATCATCCTACTATCTCCAGCTCTTCAACCAGTTCTTTGATTAAGTCGTGATCCTGACAGCAGCAGTATTAGCACAGGGAAAAGAAAGAGGTAATGGGGCGGTTGAGAATAGCAGAAGGACAGGCATCCCTTGGGACCTGCAGGAACTGGAGCAACTGGAGGACAGGTGCCTTGTGCTCATTGCTGCCCCAGGTGGGGAGGAAGAAGAGTTTGATTTCGTAAGCAAACCTGGAGACAACTGAATATGGCAATAACTCGGATTCATCCAGTGTAAAAACCATTGCTGCATCAAGGGATCTGCTCTGCCATTTCACATGACTGCAGGTAACTGACCCCGGAGCTCTGGCAGCAGCATGCAGAGTGTCTGCCAGTGATTCAGCAGCCACATTTCACTATCTAGTATACCAGCACGATTCCCAAGGCAGACAAGTTTACCTTCCAAACTGAAATGGGTGGCCAAGAGAATGACGCATTATTGCCGCTATTTGGTAACTTCTGTGATGCCCTGTTTGCCTCCACCAGTCCCAATAAAAAAAAGCTCTAAGTCCTCCCTCTTCCTTTATGTGCTCCAAAGCCAAATATTTATGTTGTAAAAAAGTATTTATTTAAAATATGTCCTCGTGTGTTATCCAGTCATTATATTGGGTTAATTATAATAATTCCTTCATGCTTTCATAATAGATTCTATTCATTATCTATTTCATAATAGATCTGTTATCATACAGGTCTTTTCATTATTTAGATTCTGGCATGATGTGGTTTACTTCCACTATTACCTGTATTCACTGATATTTGTAACCAAAGCCAAGAATTTGTAAAGTGACTGCTTGAAGTTAGCATTCTATGCCTATACTTAGGCATCTAAAGCAGTGGTTTAATTTTCAGAAGTGCTGAGCATACAGCTCCTATTTTAATTTTTAGGATGAATAATAAAGGCCACTGAAATTGGGATTTTTTTATTATTTTTTTTTTTAAGGAAGAGTAGTTTTTCAAAGTTTATTTGACATGTTTTGCTTTCATTTTTCATGATACATCTAGAAAATTTGACAGGTGAAGCAGAAAAGCCTGACTAAATAAATAAAAGCTTTTATATCAATACTGGAACTCAATGCCATAAGAAACGAGGGAGTTCAGAACTTCAGTGAGGTTTTAAAAGGAATGCACATGAAAAAAACATCTTTTAGAGCCTAAGCCAACTGGTACAAGGAAAAATATTTTCCTTCTCAGATAACCTTGCACATTATAATGGCTTTGCCTCTTCCACTCTTCTATTCAGATACCATTACAATCCTCTACCTAAGGAAGGATAGTGAACAAGAAAGCCAGTATCTTTTGTAATGTGGCAATTGCAATGTTCTCATGAAGCACCCTAAAGCGCACTGCTCTGTGCTTATTTTTAAAATCCTGTGTTCCCATTCTGAAGTTCAAAAATCCCTCTTAGATTACACCGTATATGGACACAAAAATACCTATATTCTTCCTTTGTGATCTTAAACTCTTGGCATTGGTATTACCAAGAATACAAATTTTTGACATTCTGTATCAAAGACAACAATATTCAGACTACTGAATTTCAAGCACAACCACAGGATGACAGCTTCACCACCCTGATAAGTAAGAAGTCAGAGAAGGGAATAACAATCTTATCCTAAGAACCCATGTAATGTCCAATATAGTCAAATCATTAATCTAGTCTGATAACCTATATTGGGTAGCAGCCAGTTTCTGAAATTTTGTAGGAAAGTACAAAATCTCCATCGTACCCTTGGATGAGATTAGAAATTTGTGAACATGTGGGAAGTATAGAGATGCAAGGAATTTCTCCGATATCAACAGGCAAACATCTTATGTCAAAATATGTGGCATAATTAAACTGTGCTAGTCATTACATTATTGCATTGAAGTCCAGCTACCATATTGTTTTATCAATAAATCCTACAGTTTAACATCTTTATAAGAATTTTACAAATTTCTGCACAGATTCACATGTGAAGAAAACAAAAATATTTGTGTTGCTAGCAAATATGTTTACCCTTAATACAATTATGTACTATAAAGTCTATGGAAAACAAAATGAAGGAAAATCATGCTCAAGGTGTTCTTCCTTATCCTGGCACAAACTAGAAGTTGCCCCTAGTCAATCAGTTAATTTTACCTAATGTAGCTGGAAAAGTGTCAGGCCTGTCAAGGAGATAGACATGCTCACACCTCTTCTCTGCCAGCTGCACAGTTCTTCCAAATGACTTGTCGTGCATGAAGAAAAGATGGAAGAGTGTGGCTTAATCCACTACTGTGTCAGAACATAAAGTCTTCAGGACAGTGACTCACTACAATGACTGAAGTTGAATTATTACATTTTTTTATATGATTTATTTGAATCACTCTGTATCTAGCAGAAAGCTCTCATTCTCTGTCCTGATCCTACATCATCATTTTATACCATGTAAATGTGTAATAACAAATCTCCCTCTAAGTTTTAGACTTCAGGAACAGGATGGAGAATTTAAAGTGACTATATCCCATTTGCTGTAAAAGGTTGAGGAAGGGAGGAGAAAGCAGAACTGCAAGGGCCACAAAATAAGGATGCCATTTATCTTGATGACGTTATTTCAAATTGCTAGTTACAAGACTTTTTTTTTTTCCTTAACAGGCACTCTTACTATTTTTTAAACAAAGTTATCATATTCATAAGAAACTGTCCTTCATCCAATCTGGAATTGTTATCCACCTGTAAATTATCTGAAGGCTATGAGAGACTACTGTCCTCATGCCTATTGTTCCTTCTCTCCAGCTAAAACACTTTCCTGATTTATTTTTAATTCCAGCACCACAGGATTGGAAACTTTTGGTAAATTAAAGAACATAACCCTTTGGCTACAGTCTCAAACCAGCCACTCACAAATGGCTATATCTATGATTCTTGGTGCTTAATCAGTTCAAGTTGTGACAGTTCTCAAACATTAAATCACAAAAATTAAGGAGGTTTGGGCACAAGGAGAACCTGAATACAAAATCTAAGCAGAAATTTTGTAGAGAGTGGACTGGGTAATTATAGTGGGAATGCTCTTCCGTTCTAATCCTCAGTGAGCCAGTATGGGTCTGAACACTTGCCAGCAATGTAACATAGTGGAGTCTCATGACATTTATTCCAGGCAAAGGGAAAGGGTCAGTAAAGCCTGGGCAAAATCCCACTTTATGGGTTTTTTTTCCTGTTTGTTTTTGTTCAGCTTGTTTTAAATTTACTTTGTCCTCTTCTGAAAAGTAAATGACATTTTTTCTTCTGTAGTCCTATCATGTTGTCCTACCCATACACAAGCTGAATAAGTATGTAGTGTACGTCAAGGAAATTCTAAAATGAAAGCCTGCCCATCTCTGCCAAAACTCACTTCAAGCCAGTGGTCATGTCTATCATGCTAGCCTGTCAGAATAGTTGATAACTGAAATATTAAACGTTATATAAAGCACACAGGAGAGGAGGGTCCCACAAGTATGTATCAGCAATTTCAAAGTCCTAACTAGCTTTATTCACAATAAGACAAGAAGGAGCACCTGCACATGCCACTTACTGGAACCTCAGGAGCAACAAGCCTAAGAGTACATAGAGGCAATACCATCTGTCAAATCTCAGCCTGCTGCCTTAAATTTAAATGTGACACGCAGTGAAGGTGGCACAAAACTTTCACTGTGGGGCATCAGATATTAAGGTACAAGTATTAAGGATTCATATTCCGGTGAAAATAAAAAGAAGCAGTAAAGTAATATTAAACATGGCCTGAAGATAACACTAGCACCATTTTTTTTTTCCTCTTCACAAAACAAAGAGAATCTGACATGGCCTACAAGCTATTCTATTGAGAACACTATAAGATCATTAGAATGATGTTGCATATTTTCTATTAAAAATTGCTTCCCCATATGTTTTGTCTTACATTCAGTAGATACAGGTGAAAACATAGTTACCGTAATTCAGAACTAATTTTATAAAGCACAAAAAATTCCAGTGACTTTCTTATATTCTCCTATATTTTGTTTTGAGGCAATGGTACTTTATTGTACTTCTAGACATGCAAGAGCCAACAGACACCTCTTCTTCCAATTGCACCATTTAAGAAAAAGTAGCTTAAAAAAAAAAACCCAAAACACAACAATATTACACTGACAGATAAAGTGCTGTGACAGAGTAGTCCGAAACTCCCACCTCCTGTTTTGTTAACTTTGCACAGCTTAAGAAACTGAAAATGCCATGTAAACTCATGCATTCTTAAATATAGGCATGTAAAGCAGTAATTCACTATGATATATGCCACTTCCTAAGATACTTGTCTCTTGCTTCAAGACAGCTCTTGATACTCAGATAAACTCGCTCAGATATCAGCTTCTACTGATACATACATTCTCTGTTCACATTTAGGAAAAAGAACCTAGCACTTTGAGAAAACTGTTTGAGTTACACAGGATTGCTTCTTCCAAGCGCTATGCTGAAAGATTTGGGGCAGGGATCATCTTTTATTCTCTATAATGCCTAGCAGAATGGTGTCTGGCCTACCGCTAAGGCTCCTAGCGGCTTTGATTCTTTAAATAATTTTACTGCAGTCTAATGGCATAGATGGCACAGATCAATCTGTGCACTACTCTGTGTTGCTAATGCAAGTGCTATGTGCTACTCAAGTGTTATTTCACTGTGTGGCTGCACTCACTCAAGATAGCAAACCCAAGAAGACAGCTTCAACCTAAATCTGTATTAAAGATATTTCCATAAGGATACACAAAATGCTTCTAGAATCAGCTCCAGCCTATTGAAATTCAACTTACTCTTCCAATTCTGAAACCTCTATCAGAAGCAGATATGCTTTCACCTGAACAGTGATGACCATAGACTCTCCTCCACCCTCCCAAACACACATGTAGACATGCTGTCCTAAAGAGCAAGCCCTGATATACGTTCAGAACTAATATCTTGCCAACCGTACCTCAAACGATCGTGTCAGTAATGGAAGGATCACAGAACCTCTGAGAGCATCAACACCCCTTAAAAACAACAAACCAACTCACAACTGGTAACAATTCAAAAAATCAGTATTTACACATTATCTTGCTCGTGTTGATGTAGTTACATGTTGCTTAAAAAAATTCAGATAAATATTAATAAATGCAGCTTCCTTATTTTTTCCAATAACGTTCTTTCAAGAAACAAACACATAATTTATATTGCTAGTGACTATTTTTCTGCTAATGGCTTAATTTAACTTGGAGAGAAAAATAAAAACCTTTTCTTCTGCAGTTTTAAAGTACTCTTTTAAAAAAGTGGTTATCAGTGTTTATACTCAGAGCCTTCTCAGAGCCTATAAGTGTTATTCACATAATTTAGGTCATATAGATTTTTACTAGATTCATTTCTGTTGGTTGAATTAGGACTATCAGTTTAAATCACTTAGCACAAAGTTTCAACTCATGGATTTTTATAACCATTTTATAACTCCTTTGTCCTATGTATTATCAGAGTCTTTTCAAAAGTGTATAATTAGTGTTCCTAATAGAACTGAACTGCTTTTCTTCAAATCACTATATTAACTATTATTAAAAATGACAAAGGCATTGTCATGATACATACACTTATAATCTACAAGTGGAAAATACTATAACCCAGATGATACTTCTATGGGCTCTGTGACCTTCTCTTGACATTGTTAAAATTGTTCTTTTGAAGAAGTAAGTGTCAAACAGGAGCTGATGCCTGTCCTAAATCCAGGTACCTAACTCCAATGCTGGAAGTGAAAGCAAACGTGGTAAAACAATTAGCATACTACTCATTTCCTTGTAAGTTGTGACTGGATGATTATTTTTTCATGACAGTTCTATACTTAGAAAAGTTGTGAAAATGGGAATGAAATAACAAGAAAAGTTCTGGTCAGATTTATAGGCCATAAAAAAAAAAAAGCAGCTTCATCAACATTTTCCACAGTGATTGAACCTAGGGTAAGTCCAGGAAGAAGATCTGGTGACCTGAAGAGTCATTATAGGACACTCTTGATCCTATGTGATACATTCTTATGTTTCTGTCCTGTTTTGAATCTGTGCTTCCCAGAAATTCACTGATGCAGAAAGTGGTTCATGCTAATCACCCTCCACATCTGCTGATATAGAGAGAACAACGGCCAATTAGAAGTCAAGTAGATCCAACCGCACATTATGTAACACAGCAGTTTTGCTTTGCCCATCTTTAGAAATTCAGAATTGCGGTTCCAGGTTTTACTAGATTACTTTAACATCCTCAGGAGATCAGTAGCAACCACCAGTGGTCCATAAAAGAAAACTTATCAACAAAAGATAAATTTAACAGTAAAATTTAATAGAAGCGTGTGTATAGAGAAAAGGATCTGGATTTGGAAATGCATCAATGTCTGGATTCTAATGACATCCTGGTGATATATTAGTGTGCTAAAAAAAACATTTTCAGCTTCTTTTTATTGGCTTTCAGAATAATTTTGCTGAACTGTCTTCCTAGAGAATCTGGGAAATGCCAAACCCAAATGCAAAACCAGCAGGATATTTTCCAACATAAAGAGTCAGCATCCAGACCTTCAATTCAGACAACACTAGAGACTGACCTAGATGCTACAGAGCTGATCCCAGTCTAATTCCTGAGCCCAGAGAAATTCCCTTTCATCACTAATATAGAGTGAACGCAGTTGCCTCAAAGTTCTTACATACCCAGTTTTGAATGGGTTACAGTATGACCTCTGCACAGTTGGTGAACTGGCTAAGCCACCTTGGAAAAACATCAAGCTGTGCTTGTGCTTCCTCTATGTAGAAAATTAAAACACTAAAAGGGAAGCAGATCCTTGTTAAAAATGGGTAGAATATCCCTATGTGGTTAGAGCTGGCACTTGTTGATACTGTGGCACAAGTAGTAAGCATAGCCTGTTCCTGTAAGCTGTCTTCTAAGAAAGTTCCCCAGTCAGGAACTTTATTGGAAAGACAGAGGATTCTGTTCAGGCAAGGTTTCTGAGGCCTTAGAGAGATCCATTTTTCTGATATCTGGGACACTTATATCTGGACTCAAACTTGCTAGGGAATTGATGAAAATAGGGACGGTATCTAGACCATGCTGCTAGGTCTGTTTTCCTTGGAGAGAGACTGAAATGTCTTGGGTCCTGCCATCTCCTTTATAGTCCTTGTATGTAACTCTCCACTGAAAACTCCTTGAAATAAAGCTACTGAAGGACATCATGAATAGAAAAAAAGTCATAAGTCTGATGGTAAGTTATCAGCTTCTTTGTGACACTACATTGCCAAGACTAATGCAGGATTCATGGTGTCACTTCAGAGATTTCCAGTTTCTCTTGTTTAACTGCAGTGTGAAAACAAAATTAGATTTAAGAAGATATGCTTTGAATAGAGGACTATATCACAAATAAATAAACCAGCATTGTGATGTTATCTGCCTCCCACCCCCTCAATTTCTAGCTGAGATTGCCATCTCAGCTTAATACCACTCTTCCAACTCTCTGTACCATCCTGAGATGAAGAATTTTTGCTGAATACTCTTTCACAATTACTGAACTGCCAAAATGAAGACTACTTTCACCTTCAGTACCTTGGACAATCCATGACAGCATCCTGAAAGATTCGGGAAAGCACAGAATTTAGTGTAGCTGTTAGCAATGCCACCTTAAATATATCTGGACAGTGTTACCTCATGGCAGGAATCACTGGTGCTTTAGGTTTACAAACCAGCTTTGATGACCAGTCTAATTAAGAAACCAATAAGAGGGAATTAAAGCGAAGTTCTTGGGAAGAGTTCTCCCATGTGGAGGGATGTGAAAGAAGAAAATTCCCTATGAATAGTTTTAACCAATCACATTCAGGTTTCATTTCCCAAATTCATTCAGATCTAAGTCCACAATATGTGTGAAGCCAAAGCTTACTACCAACAAATTAGCAATTTGAGGTAAAAGTGCATTTTCAGATGTCTACCTGAGTTTGATGGCTCCTACATTGCTATCTCAGGATGAGCTTCTCGGCTGACAACCTTGAGCCTTCCTCTTTCCTCAGATTTAATTACAATAACAAGCCACAAATCTTCAGCTTTACTTACAATTATGTTCTGTTAAACCAAATTCACTAACAGGCAAAGACTACTGACCTTAAAAGACAATTTCAGCATTATGAGTCTCAGGTATTCAAAATAGATTGGTTCCTTTTCTTTCCTTTCCCTCTATGCCACCAGAAGGTTGGCCACAAAACCATAAAACAAAAAGTCTTGGACTCTTCCTGGATTTTGAATCCCAAAATTACCCGCCCCCCCCCCCCCCCAAAAAAAAAAGGTTCATCTAACTCAGTACCATGCCTCCAAGAGTGACCATAATCAAAAGCCAAAGGAAGATCAATGACAGGACAGGCATGTACCTCTCCTGCGTAAGCTCCCAGCCTTCAATTATTTTCGGCTCAGGGGATTTCCTCAGCCTGATGCAGTTTGTCTATTTATTAACCCTCAACCAACTTCTCTTCCAAATTCTTGTTCCATTCTCCCCTAGAGTTAATGTAACCTTTCTGCATTCTCATACAACAGTCATACTTCAGACTAAACCTGTTGATTGTTCATGAAGTAATGTCAGAGGGGAGCAGTACAGAGAATGAGTCATTTCTCTCTCCTGACTCAACTTTTGTCTGGGAATGCTATTTTCCTGTGAGGCTATAGGAAATAGGTGGAAACTACTGCTCCTTGCACAAGTCAGTCACCTCCCAAATGCAAAAATTCATTTTAATAAGCTAGCAAAACAAAAAGCTTTATTGAAAGTCACAAAAGGCTTCTATGTGGTGGTCATTTTCCATCTTTAAGGTGTATAGACATCTCTATGATTCACAGAAAGCAGACTGGAAAATGAAATTTTGCCCACAGAAACAAAACATCACTGAGTAGCAAGAAAAATTCTACCAAGAACTCAGTCTATTTTCCAGCAGTCCAGTCTAAGATTATTTAATATAAACTAGCTTCTATTGTCACAGGATTATGAGTATTTCAGCATGAAAAAAATAATTTAGGGTGAGAAAATCATCACAACCATCATATCTGATTCATGTTTAGCATAGACTATATCATTTCAAGTGAAGCTAGTAGTCTACTTAACACCCCCCCCCCCCCCGAAAATGGTGAGGCAATGAGAAGATTTTAATTTTTAAGTAAAAAAAAAAAAAAAAAAAAAATCCCAGTGAGAATACAGGGGTTTTGCTTTCCTCCTTCCTCCCTTCTTCCTGTTCTAGCACTCAGTAATGGAAGCATAGACAAGTATAAATCACTATATGCCATCAAGGCAAAATTGTCCCTGAGAGTCTGGCATCATGCCCAGGATTTTACTCACTCCATGACAAGTGGTGTTCTCTTCAGCTAGGATTTATCCAGGCTCATCAATAAATACCTCGAGCATGGTCATTTGATGGACATGATGAGATTAGATTCCAAAACATTTAGGGCTCTATATAGTATTTCACTATTGTAAAGAAAATGGCAAATATCCTGAAGCAGGAATGATTTTTTTTTTTTCCTGGCATTAAATATCTGAACAAATTGTTGTACAATCCTTGTTGGCCAGGCATAACATGAGGGCTTTTTAAAATTCACTTGGTGCTTTTTTTCTGTACATTATTTCTATGAGCCATTTTCCCCTCAGTGTTTGCTTTACAACATTACTGCTTTTCTCACTTATGTACAATGAGGAAGAATATGTTTTCATCTATGTCTTAGAAAGCAAGACCTGGATTTGTTTACAACCTTTCAGTTCTTGCTTTTCTGATTCAGACCAGAGGATCTAAAATAACAGGTTTTAATATGGCAAGTAAATACAACAGACTTAAAGCCCACAATCACTCTCTCTTACTCTCTAGTCCAATTAAAATGTATTTACTTATAGCAGAACAGGATAACTCACTCCATAATTACTTGTATACAACATGGGGCCCCAGCAGGTAAGATGAAGAGAAGACGTAGAGATATGACAGGAGTAGCCAAACAGCAGAAGAAACACAGCATGTTGTTTGCAAGCTGTTTGGGTGAGACTCACTTACCAACTGAGATCAATTTGAATGCTTCCGATCTTGCTAAAGCAGTGCAAGCTTAAGAGTATTTATCAGAGAATTGGGAACTATTGAAGAATGTTTTTGGCTACACTGAAACACAAAGGCATATATCCGGGATCAAGGAATGTAGGCTAAACTTACCAAACCATCATTACATATTGGAGAGCAACAGTTCTTCATGGTGGCTTCCAGATCACTTCCAAGGTCAACTGAACACAAGCATCAGGGCAAAGCTTTTGGATAAGATGGTTAATAAGCTTCTAGGATGCCCAAAGAAAAAGCTGAACCAGAGAAGAGTTGCTATCTGTCTGTGCTGTGCTAGTGAGAACGTTATTAAAAACTTTATCTACCTCCAATGTCCATCCTTCAAAGATGATGTTGATGAGTATTTTCAGGAGGAAAAAAAACAAAAAACATACGGATTATCATCAGGAAATAGTGCAAACATAGAAAAAGTTATGGTCCTTATAATAGGGACAATTAATCCATGACTCAAGCATAATCTGTCAGAATTTACATGGAGTTAGGAAAAACATTTTTATTCTTGATGTGAATTTGTATAGTAGCAGAAGAATACACTGAGGAATGAAAAAAAACCTCTACCTTTTTTCAGGTTACATTATTCTTAAACAGCTTTAAATTAGAATTGAGGTTGTCCTTTCAAATATGCTGTATACAGCTTCCCTTTTCTTGACAGAGTAATTATTGCATGAATTTATATGACCAGCGGAAAGCAAGACTAGATGCTTGAAATCACCACCTCCCACTTCACAATGTAGTCTGATCTATGGAGTTTACCTCCAAATTTGCATTTGTGCTCACCTCTGGGTCCTGCTATGGTCTAGTTCATTTGGTCCCTCCCCAGTCCCACAGGGTCAGACATACTTTCAAGGGGTCATAGGCCACTATTTTAGGCGGTTCAATGAAAAAGGAATAATTTCACCTCCCTATGGATTTTCATGCTTTCAAAAGGTCAAAGGCTCTGCTGAGCCCAGTTTGCCTTCTGGCTGGAACAGTAAAGGCACATCAGTTTCTACAGCCAGAGGCACACAGAACAACGTGGTTATCACTGTATTTAGCTGTGTTCAGCCCTCTGTCCATATATGCAGATGCATCGATTAGAGGCAATTTTCAACACGCTCCTGATCAAAGCTTAAAACAGTCACCCATGGGAGAACAGTGAAAGGCCTTACCTGCTCTGCCACTACTTCAAAAGCAAACAGCCTCCTTTCCTGCACAGCTTGTTAAATGGACCTGCTACCCATCCCAGTGAGACAGGAGGGAAGGTGCAAGGGAGAGGAAAAGGCACTCCTACACACGCAGCTGCTGCTGTGTCTGCACGCAGAGACAAGGGAGAAGCCTCCAGACTGGTGCCTGTTACCCTGAACGTCTGTGTCAGTATGAGCGTGTATGTTTGTTAGAGATGGGGAATGACAGGGACAAGGCCTACCTCTGACAATTACACAGCCTCCTGGTGATGTGAGTTGCTGTGGGCACCACCCAGAAACATCCATAACCCTGGCTCCCAAGATCTCAGAAGTGCATCCTAGCAAAGATGGAACCATGCTCTTCATACGTTCTGCTTCAATGTGTTAATTCCACAGAGGCTTTTAAAAAACACCAGGACATACTGAAGAACCAGTGATTCAAAAATGCTTCTTTGCAAATTATTATTCTTTTAAGAAAAGGAAAAGTGTATAAGTTATAATAAGCTATCATCCAATGAAACATTTCTTTGTATTTTATTGAAGAGCAGCAGCAGGCACACAGGCTGGGACCATGTTAGTTCAGGTCTGGATGGTGGAAGGGGGGAAATGAACCACAAAAAACACTGGCTGTTTTAAACACGCTCCTTAAGATTCATAGCAGAGCCCAACAATGTTACCTGCCTACCATGGAAAATGACTTGAGTAACCAAGATGAATAGAGCAGAGAAGTACATGAGCAGCAGCTTGAATACAAGCTGTGATCTCTCTTCCTCTGAAAGAGGGATCAATATCTCTGTGGTATCCTTTTTCAATACAGTATTGAAATGTGAAAGCAAAGGTAAACATTTCCAAAAAGGAGCTGTCAGCCAGGACTAAATTTATTTCAAGAAATATTTATCAGAAACATTTCCATAGTTGTATCAGCACTTAATTCTCTCAAATACTGCATTGCATTTTCCCTAGATTAGCTCCTGCTCTTTAAACCTTTAAAACACCATGTCCCTCACATAGCCATGTCCTCTGTAAGGTTACTGCTATGTACATGCTCAAAACTTAGCAGAATTAGACCTTCTGAGAGTTACAAATACATTTTAGCATATATATTTTTCCTCCTCTTTTTCTTTCACTCCGTAAGATTTCAGTACAGAAAGATCATCTGAAAGACTCAAACACATTCTCATATTTCATAGCCTCTGAAAGGCTAAAACATTCAACTTTGCTTCATCTGTTTCTAGCTTTTTCCCCTATGGACTGTCAAATACTTGCATGTAACACCCTGATGCTTCAAAAAGAAAACAAAGTAGCAGCACTGCTGGTTTTATCATAGGGACAATGAAAATCAGAGACAAAATAGATTTGGACATTAATATTTATATCCTATATTAAAAAAAAGAGGCTGAAACTAGAATGCAATTTTCAAGTGTGTTGTAAAATGTGTTAAACATTTAATTTGAGTAAAAGGTAATGCTTGAGTTCGAACTGCTATAAACAAGAACTTACTTATGTCAGGATGAAAGCATCACATCCCTGAGATGGATAAAAAAAAATATGAGAAGTCAAATGAGAAGTGGGATACAGTGAAAATGTTAAAGAAGAGCTATAAAAAAAAAAAGTCAGTGACTTGATTCACAGATAAAACTTGGTTCAGGTTGAATAAAGGAAGAATAAATCATGCTTAATGACTTATGCAAATTAGGAGACAACTTGTTTGGTTTAAAGGAGATTTATCAGTTTCTTGCTGGTAGAAATCAATGCATCATCAGGTGTACACCACCACTGCACATCCAGCCTGGATATCTAGATGCAGATGCCAACTTTTACCTACTGTTCTCCCGACTTTGACATACAGCACTGGATTTTATAGAAAACTCCAGATGAAAATATAGTACTGCTCCATTACTAGAGTTGCTCATGATTATTCAGTATTTGCACAAGCAAATGCTTAGTTAGCTTCTTGGACTCAGAAGGCTCCTGAGGCATTTAATAGAATTGGGAAGCTGGAAATCCTGTATTTCCTTCCCTTTGTTGCAAGGACAGCAGTGGCTTTAAAGAGCAGAGGCAACAGATTTCCTCATTCTACAGAAAAACAATCCTTAACAGTTAAATGCCCCAATATCTGTCACTACAGTGGTACAAATCTTATGTGTGTTTGAGATCTTATTTTGTCATTGTTATGATTTAGCCTTAACAGCTAAAGGAGGTGAATAGGAGCTGTTCATTCTCTTCGATGTTATTTCATCTTGCAGTCTTTCATCTCAGCCAACTACTCCTGAAGGGCATTGATGTGCCTTTTGTTCAGATTCAGGCATTATCTTGGTGACCATAATGACAAGAAGCTTTCTGTTTGTTTGTTTTTAAATAAAAGTTTAGATTGTGAAACAATTATGCAACTAGATCTTTAAAAATCTTTCGTGACCACATGTCTGGCTGCATAATCTCATTTAAACAGTGATTCTTGTTTTAAAGTGACTCTAACAAACAATAAGGCCACACAAGGATAACAGCACTGTAAGTGGTTTTCAATGCATAAAAATAATAACAACAACAATAAAGTTCCACTTTTGTGTGAGGTTTTATATTTGAGGGTATGTAATAGAACTAAAACATTTTCAAATGCTTCAGATCAAAGAGTAATAGTAAGAGATTAAGCACATTTATTGCTAACTAGAAAAACATTTCAACATACCAGATGAAGATAATCATATGCAAAAGATGATTGCTTCAGTTTCTAATATAAGCTACCTAAATATAAATTTTACAAGCAACAGACAATAGCAAGCCAGCAGAAGAGGAAGAATTCCAAAACCCCAAACTCTCAATCAATGCAAGTTTATCAGGACAGCCTGAAAAACAGTTGCACACTTGCCAACACAGCTAGCTGGGGAACCACATACATGCCACTTCTGAAAAGCTTATACTGTGGGAGCTGGGCATCTTGCTCCTGCCATTGCCAAATTCAGTGCATGGGGCTAAAGGTGTTGACACCACTGTTAAAGAGACTGTAAAGAAACCGTACTACCAGCAATCACAGGAAGGTAACAGTTTTCAAAGAGTGGGTATGCTCCTTTGGCCAGGTGTTCTGCATTAGAGCCTAGGGTCTGCATGGATAAGCTCACTATGAGCATCAAGACACCAATTTATATCATGCATGTATAAAACTCTACAGGTATACACCATTAAAGTGCTTCAACCAAGCAAAATATGCATTCCTTAGTGTCCCACAGACCATTACAGGTTATTAAGGTTATAGCAAAAGTTTATAAAAATACTGCAGTCCAAGGATGGTCCAGCTCCCTTGCCTAGGCTTAGGTGAAACAGAACTTGCTAAGAATGTCTTAAGGAGATAACCTGCTGCACCAACTTCTCAGCATCTGCCAGAAATGCAACATACTGAAGAGATATTCATTAACATCTCCTGCTGCTTACCAGAAGTCTTGCCCTAACTGGACTTCCAACATCATATTCTTAATAGAGAAATATACAATAACAATGAAGAGCCTATGCTTATCAATGATAAGAAGAAAAGAGATTTTGTTCCATGAGGTTGTAGACAAACTCATTTATAAGTTGTCCAGCATTTCTCAAAAGTGAAATTCAAGGATGGTCTTAGTTTGCTTTGAAGTACAGGCTGTTTGTCATCCAGCCAGGAGTACTGAAGAACTGGTATGAGATATGGAACCTCATGTTTTAGGAGTTAGAAAACAAGGGAAAAAATAGGAGTTGTCCTCAAGAGGAATAGCCAGTCAAAACTTTGATGAACATACAAAACAATCTTCCCTTCTGGCAATTCTATGCCTTGGCAAGCAGCACATCCATTCTTTTATTTCTAAGGGAATTATGAAAAGTTGTTGGGTTTTTTTCTAGTTTGCACAAGTACAAGGAGTATTGTCTTTAAAGTCAATGATTTTGTCAGCAAAGCCCAATGTTCCAACAATTGTTTGTCAGTAGCATGCGCTAAATTAGTGGATGGATTTGGGTGACAGGAAAGTAAACGCCAGTGAAGTCAATGGGAAGTTTGCCTGACTGAAAACCCAAGAATGTGGTATAATACAAACTATACATAAAGGAATCTAAAGATAATATGTAAAACCATCTATTGAATTTCTAGATAGGGATGCTTATTTCCTATCATTAAAAGGATTCCAATAAACTCACGAACAGAAGTCTAACATGCCACAGACTTACAGAGGGATAAAGATACTTGTACCAAAAAGACAATACAAAAAGTACCTGTTATTTTGGAAATTTCCACTGCTTTTAAAAGACTGTTACTTTTGCAGGGGCAGGAATTAGACTACAGTGAAAACAACAGTACTTAAAAATCTCTTATTATTTGGCCTGCTTCCACATTTTTCCTGTCTTTCCTGAAAGGGGGGGGGAGAGTGGAGGAAGGCATCCTACAGTGAAAGTTTGGTAAACAAGAATGATTACCACCTGAAAAAAAAAAAAAAACTAAAACACACTTGATAAGTCAGAGATTTAGAAAGCTTACACATAAAGAAAGGGAAAATGGTAATCAGAGCTGTCTAAAGAAATGGGATAAATGGCTTAATGTTTGGACTAAACCAATAAAGTTACCATCAATCAGAACCAAAATATATAGTTAAAATTTCAAAGTCACTTACACAGAAACATACAACCTGCAAATTTCAAGTTACTGTTTCATGAATGTGGACTAGTTTGTGTAAGAGAATTTTTTTTTTTTCCCACAACTTATACTTACAGTCCTACTTACACAATTTACACTTACAGTCCTACTGTAAGCAAATAGGAGTATCCATTTCTTCTATCAATCTTGTGGCTGTTTGTACAAAGGTCCTTCCTCTGCAGCTCCTCCAAACCAGGACAGCCCTTGTTGAACAGTTGAATTTTGCCTCAAAGGCACAAATCCTATTCTGAAACCTACTTTTTCCCCTTGGTCTGTATCTCTTAATCCTCTTCTTTACTACATTATAGACTGCATAATGTAAATGTACTTGATATCTTTACAGCATTATATATAATTCATTATTTAATTCTGAAAGCCTATTATGCCACTTTTCAATATCTCACTGATTCAGTGAAGCACCATGTTACATTTTAATATGGAAGATATTAATGGAGGTGAATCTCTAGCACTACTTCTGTTAAAGCTACCCAACAGTTTCCATTATTAAGGTACTGTTTTCAGCTGCTTTTAATTGTGATTTTACCACTTAATGCTACAGTTTTCCAGGCTGTTTTCTGTCTCAGGCTGAATATTTGTGCACTATTTCAGACAAAAAAGTTTACAATATCCATTGATTTATCAAAGTTTAAAAAAAAATAAATCTCAGCAACTATTTTCTTTAGTGATCATATTCTTTGCAACAAGGTCATATGAACTGCCAAATTATTGGCCTTTGTGTCAGGGCTGCTTCTTTTGCCTCACCTACCCACTTAAGTTTGGCCATATTGGCTTTTAAAAACCTCCATCTGCACAGGCTCTACAGAGACTTGCTAAGACTTAACACCCAAATTGTCATTACAAACACTAATCAGGCATCTTACAGCTTCTGCAGACCAGAATGTATGTGTCACATCCACAGAGCTGAGCAAGGGCTACAACGGCTTTCAAGGACCTATGTAATAACTGTTCTCAGCTGGTCTGAATCATGCTGGAATAAAGCAACAGAACTTCGAGTTGGGGCTGCTCTCTCAGTATTTCTACCACTGGCATGCAGACATCATTGGGAAGAACACTACTGATATCAAAAGCAAAAGGCCAAACCAGGGACATGCTCAGACTGGGAGACCAATTTGTTGAGAATGGTGTTGGAAAGTAAGAAAGAAGCTGCTGGAAGGAGCACTGGGATAGCTTGGTTACAGAAACCAGGTTTAGGAGCAGAAAGCAATTTAAGATTAGAATTAACAAGAGAAGTGGTCAGGGAGCCAAAGATGAGAGACGACAGCACTGAGATCAAATGAGAAAAAAAGGTGAGTAACATATGAAACCACTATGGAGGGGAGACCGCAGTTAGGAGGAAAAAGGGACGGAAAAAGGGATGGAAAAAGGGACGGAAAAAGGGACATGTCTGATGGAAGCTAGACTGGAAGGAGAAAAATTACTTGGTAAAGCAAAGATAATGAGTTAAAAAAGTAACAAAAAATGGGGACATGCAGACATAAGAGATCCTAGAGCAGATCAAGACATGGTAACCAACAAAAAGTACAGACTGGGTGAGGACACTGGGACCACTGGTATAGAGGGAAGCAGAAGGCTGGAATTTGATTGGGATTCAACAGCAAGACCTGTGCAGGACAGAAAACTGCTAATGAAATGGTAGAAAGATAAGAAAACTGACGTATGGACTCTAAGTCCAGTAAAGAAAAGGAACAGAAAAGGCAGAACTGAGGAAGAGTTATAGCTCAGACAACTATAGCTCAGATGAGGGGAGGTTCAGAAAGAGGCATTATTGGAAGAAAGAGCCAGAAAAAGCTTTTTCCAAAGATACAGAAGAGTCCTTTGAGTCTATTCCTTTCCAGAGCCTGGAATAGAACCTGGCATTCATCTGTTGTGGGCAAACACCTCTGAATCCCTCCACCAAACTTTCCCAATCCTATCTTCACCTGGTCCACACAGAGAACCACCTCTTACCACTGCTGATTACCCAGACAACTCAAGTGGCCAAGGCCTGCCCAGGGAACCCAACAGGTTTGGTCCTGCTAGCAACACACACAGGCGTTAAATCTCTGCTTTACCAGTTTCATCTTCACAAAGCCTAAGAAATGATAACGCTATGTTAAAAGAAAGATACAAAGCCTGAAAATTTAAGCAGCAAAAGTTGAGTCCCCCTCAAATTAATTCAACACACATGAGAAAATTGTGACAATGCAGTCCTACGTGATTCTTTTGGGAAATTAAAATCTGCCCCCACCAGTGAAAAGAAATGAGGCCTCCATCCTACTTTTTACCTTTCTTGTTCAGTTGACCACTGGCTTCAAATTGGTTGCTACAGATTTTATTCTTTTCTTGACAGTCATTTCTACAGCATCGCTTGTAATTGTCTGCATGGTGAAAGGCACTGACTAATTACCTTTACTGTGAAAGCAGTAACCAACCCACTTTACAGAAGGGAAAATCGAGACAGCAATTCACCCAAGGTGACACAGTTTGCCAACACCAGAACCAGCAGACAAGCTTGAATGTCTTCCTCTCAAACCCAATGCTTATTCTTCCACCCTGTCTGAGTATCAGCCTCTCTCTGCCAGAGACGGGGTTTCTGGGAAATGTTGAGCCTAAATTCCATTATATTTAACTTCCTTAGCATCACACAAGTCAGTGATTTGCAATCTTTCTGGAGAAAGTCCTCAAGGATTTTTTGGAACAAGCTCCTGTCTTCTCCTCATCCTGACTTCAGTCACTTTCCAGCCTCCTCAGCTCCTCTATTCTGACTTCTGTCGCTTACTCCTCACTTTTAAAATTCTATAACTTCCCCCAGCTGTAGCAATGCTGGCATGAGGCCCAAGCTAATAAACCTATCAGAGCTTATTAGCTTGGTATCCAGTCTATCCCACCCTGCACCTCACCCTTAATGTTAGCATATCTCACCACTGTATTCACTTACTAGTTGGGAACTGTCACACAGGAGGACAATAGCAATGACACAAGAGATCCAAAAGCTTTTGCGCAGTATTCTTCCTTATCCAGAAAAGTCATCCTTTCTTTTCCTGACCCCTTCACCCTCACTTTCCTCTCTGACGCTTTCTGACTTTGCACAAGAAAACCTGAGAGACTGCTCAATATGCTGACTCCAGAATTCTCTGGTATAAAAAAAATGCTGAAGTTTATTATACCAATATCAGAAATGTAATATATATAGCCACATCCACACCTATTGGGTCAGTCTGCTGCAAATGCAAAAGGATTAAAAACATTTTCTTCTTTTCTGAACAGGAATCACCTGCTCAACTGGATACTACCATAATCACCAGTTAATAAAGCAGCCATACCTTCCTGAAAGACAAACCCCCTTTGAAAGGCAAGCCCCTTTTCTGTAGGCAGGCATTCCCACAAACACTGGCTGGCACAAGCACTGACAAGCAAGCAGAAATCCCATCTTTCCTTCCACAGGGTCCTGTTTCAGGTTTAACAAATTAGTCTGAAGGTGACATCCCATTATAAGCTCATATATAAATTTAAAAAAAGATCTCTTGTGTTTAACTAGTGTACAACAGGATTTCCTTCCTGTAATAAGGACAAGGAAGGGAAAGCAGAACTATCAAAACAACACAAGGAATCTTCTCCTGCTATTTATCCAAAGCATAAACAACCGACTGAGTTGCCTTCCTCAGAACGTATTGTAAACCTTGGTCTTAACCTCATTATGTTATCGCCATGCTGTGACATTGAGCAGGCTTGTGCCATTTGCAATTGCCAGTAAAGTGACGGAAGCATTTTCCTCTCAGCTTCCTATCTTAGGCAGCCTATAGTTTTATTCCTAAATGTACGTTATCTCTGTTCTAATGCATAATTGCAGGATAACAAGCAGAAAGCCTCTGTATCAGTTACAGCCTCTCATGCAGGCTAACTTTAATTCCCCTCAAACTAGCTCCAATTTTCCTGACTGCATCAAGAGAACACATAACTGTTCTTTGCACAGGGTCATGCATGAGCTTTCTTCACTTGTAAATTTAAGCAAAGTCTCAGCAGAGTTCATTAATACCAAAAAAATTTTGCGCCCAATACAACTCCCTTCCATTTGTGTGAGTTCAATAGTTTTCCAGTGAACACAGTGCAGAAGTAAAACATAAAAAATGCTGAAGCCAATTTCAAGCGTTTGTTATTACCACATTATATTGTTCTGGCATTTTTCTTAAAGCCAGTGACAAAGACACTGCAGTGAACATAAAAAATATGAAATCTGGGGTTTAGTGTAAATGTGCATTTGAAAAATGAAAGTGCTTCACAGTCCAAGTTACCATCCCTAGACTTGATAAAATGGGTTGAGGATTTATAGGACTTATTATTATTATTATTAAGGAAGCCAGATTGCGGAGAACCAGTCAGAACACCCGTGTGGTATTTGGCCTAAACTTGTAATACATAACAGCTAATCACAATTCCTCGCTAGCACAAAAAGGGAAGGAATTATTTATTGGACTCTTCTGTATTTAGTTCCAATGCCCATACTAATTACTGTGGCATCATATCAAATAGGTCTTGCACCTAAAGACAAGGCTTATTAAAATGGATATATGACTATAAGTTACTGGTTTTGTACAGGCAAATGAGGCATGTGTCTCCTCAAGACTTCTGTGGAAGGCATACAGCAATCAGTATATCCTATTTGATCAATGGCTGATGACATCTGTGAAATTCATACAGAGCAATTACTTATCAAAATATTATTTAGCTATCATTTTTCTGCTTTTACAGAGAAAAGGAAAGCCGCTGCTCACTATTCAGAATTGCTTTCTCTTCTCTAACCACCCTCTACTCCATTAGCTTGTTGAAAACAACTGACTGACTTTTTACCTCAGCCCCCAAAGAAAGCCTTGTTTGAAAAGTTATGATGAAACCTTAGAGAAGGAATACTTGGACCCTAAGGGAAAAGTGGCAGCTTATAGGAAAACTGTTGTGTCATCACTTTCAGACCTTGTAAAACCCTTACTATTCATCATATGTTTTCTGTAGATAGTCTCTTCATGTCTCAGGAAGTTAGAGATGGCTCAGGAAACCAGGAATGTACAAGTTTCTGTGGTAGCTTTACCCCTAAAAAACTAAACCGCAAAATGGAAATGAATCGAGTTCTTACACAAGTGAAATTTTCTTCTGGGCAGCTAGCAGGATTCTGTATACATTCAGTCAGACTCGCACTTCTGCACAGTACACGCAGCTGTGCACGCTGTTAGCCTGCATGCGCACATTGCGGACACGCTCCTTTCCTGTTTCAGATTGTATTCTTTGGAACTCTAGACTTCATGGCTATGAAATAAATGTGATTGCAAAGTACATGCTTACAGGTAGAAAAAGAGAAATTTAAAAAATCAAGTGAGTACATGAGCTTTTATAGGAACTTATTATTACCCCCAGCTTCTTTCTAGTCCCTTCTATGTACAGTTTGGGTCTTTGAGAGTAAGGTCCAACTCTTCTGCAATTCCTGCCATCTAGAATAGCTTTCCTTTAACTCCACATTTCATCTATTCTTTCATCCCATTCCAAAACACAACTAAAAAAAATTTTTCACCCTTATCTTCCACTTCCCTTCCCTATTGCTTAGTCCTTTGTTAACTGATCACAACGTACAACTCTTCACAATTCTGTGAAAAGTTCTGGAATGCAGAATATGACATATACTCAGAAAGTTTGTTTCCCAACAGCAGTATATACATGCCAAGATATATGTACATCACCCTGAGAAAACAAACAAGAAAAAAACCCAAAACACACAAAACCAACCAACCACAGCCACAAACAGAGACTAACAGGAAATCACAGGACTAAAGGCTAATGAGCAGTTGGAGCTCCAGGGTTTGATCTATAGTGTAGAACAGAGTCTTAATTCCACTAGTACAAGCCCATCATGGGATACTAAGTATCCCATTTTCCATTTTTAATTACTTTTTCCATTAAGATCCAAAGAACAAAGTAAGGTCAAGCAGACTCCCCATTTTACTTTCTTCTCCCCTCACTTCTGTGAAACAGCTATTTATATAAATTAACAATGCCTCTTCATCCTAAAGGCTATAACATTTCTAAACTTTCCCAAGATAGTAATTTGGCTTGGCTGTTGTTTTTTTAAATCCTACTCACAAATAACATGAATGTTTTGATAAGTTGACCAAATGATTCAAAAGATGTCTTGGAAAACAGATGCAGAACAGCAACAGCTCACAAGGTGCATATATTTTCTGATGGTAGAACAGTTTCAGTATACCTCAGTCAATTATGAATATACTCCCAACCTAGCATTAGCCAGCAGACTCCTCACTGATATAAGGCAAATATCCACACCCAATTAAACTCAAGACAAATTAAGAGCCCTCTAACCTTCAACTCTGCCTCATTTTCCTTTTTCAACCTTGCAAGTCAGAACATGCAATAAACAACTTACTGTCTTTTATAGCCAGAGGATCAAGTGAATCTGCTTTATTTAATAAAAGATAGTAATTTTTCAAAGGTGCCATACTGAAGTGTTTCAAACATACACACCACAATTCATCATTGTTTAACACTAAAAATCAAGCTAACAAAGAGATAGCAGCAAAATAGAAACGAGACCAACTCACATATTCTGTAAATATAGAAAACAGTTAAAAGTTCACAATCACTTATCTCCTCCTCCTCCTATTTTTAAACTTCTTTACTGGGTTGCAGTGGAAGAGCACTACACTACAATTTTTTTGTTCTTTTTTTGTTTTGTTTTTAACCACAGAAGTACTGTTCCAGCAAAATCCTGAAGTTCCCAATTTGTTTTATACAACTTCAAGAGATATTTAATCAAATTACTAACTTCCAAGAACAGCATGCATCATTTTAATTACAATGTCCGTCAGCCATCCCAATTACCCCTACTTTGGAAGTATGGCTTTTGTTTTCCTCCTCTGTTGCTCTAAAATTTCTTATGTCTCAGTAAATTTTAATCTGGAAATAGCATCCCAACTCAAACTCTGGAAGCAAGTTTTCATCCTGATCCAACTGGACAAGTAGGAGATTTGTTCACATATTTGAGAGGAAGAAAAATGTTTTCTGCCAATTCAGTGAATTGCTTTCCAGAGCTGTTTTGTGTTGTTCTCTTACTGAACAGAATTCTTTGCTATGACTTCATGCCAAGCCAAAAGTAAACACTCTCGCCTTTTTATATGGACAGATGTATCCCAAACTACCAACATTAGCATCAGTCTTAACAGAGGAAAAGCTATATTCCCCCAACAAGGGGGAGGAAAAACAAACAAACAAAAAAAACCCACACAGCACACCAAAAAAAACAAACCCACAAATATTGTTCAACCAAACACGTGTGTCTGAAATGCAAGCATTAGTGTACTTTCTAGAAATTAGTCATCAAGCTGTGTTCTCATGTGTCACCTGGGAGGAGAACAGAATCAATTTCACAATAGCACTTTGAGACAAAAACCACCATATAATCCATGATTAAAAGGTTTCTTCCACAAATACCTGCAGTTTAAAACTTACCAAGCACTTTTGCAGCATGCAGAAATTTGTTAACCAAAACATCACATACAGCACCCGCACAATTTTTGGAACATTCTTTTCTAAAGCCAGCTCAACTGAAACAGGTGCTAACATGAATAGGAGACATAGCACTCAAAAACAGTTTTTACTTTATTATGTTATCATCTTTGGAGGATATATTTATGTTCCCTACCTTCAACAGTCTCTCTGGTCACTTTTTACAAGGACTTTCAAAATACTAAGACTAAACACCATCAAGGACTTACCAGATTGGAATTGGTGGCATTGGAATCATCTTCTGGAAAGGGGATATAGATAGCTAAGGCCACACAATTGGCAAAAATAGTCAGTAAAATAATTATTTCAAATGGTCTGAGGAATGGAGTTAAGGAAATTGTTCCAAAATGTGCACACACAAATAAAAAAAAAAAAATAATAAAAGATTTATAAGAATTCTGTTTAAAGAAAACATTCCAAGCCCCTTATATTCTGAAAAGAAACATATGCCTTTTTAAGTGCTTTTAGGAGGTCCCAGCCAAGAATCTTCCTAATATGTCAAAAGCAGTGTAGGCCAGTCGCGTGCCAGAGTAAACACAGATTTCTTAAAAGTTTTTTCTTCTTTTATTTATTTAGATCACATTTTCCCTATTTTCCTTCAAGTGTGGCTGCACTATCTTTAATAACAGAAGCCTGTTCTAGAAGGACTGTCATCTTTCCTCTTATGATTAGTTTCTCTTGGTCTTTTCCATCTGCATTTACAAACCCTGCAATAGTTTTAACAAAAGTTTTGGGGGGTTTTGTTGTTCTATTTTTTTCCCCTTTCTCAATCTCTCTCTCATATCTCAAAGTTAAATGCAAGGGCCCAAGAAATACATGCATACATTCAATTAGAAGATGTTTAAATGATGATAAAGTTTGTTAAGACAAAAAATCATGGCTTTGTCCAAAATGTGCTTATACTGCAAATTGTCGTGTATCCTTGTTTTGCTTTAAAATTATTTGAGGGAGTATTTCTTTTACTTTTATTTGCATTTCATTTGGCATCATAGGGAAAACAAACATGTATATTAGGGACACCAGCAAACTAAGAGTTCCTTATGGCAGAGAAACTAACACCAATTCAGGGGCATTTCAGCCCGGTATCAACCTTATCAGGGAAAAAAAACCCAAACATTTGGGATGTTCAACAAACAAATCCTGCACAACCTTGATACCCCACTGACTGTCCATTGGAATCAAAGGGCATTTGCTACTGACCAATATGCTGGCACCGTACTTTATCTACTTTGGTGAACTCCTTAACCTCAATGGCTGTAAAGCGTCTCCAAACAGACTAGAAACCAGATTTATAGTCTGTCTACATTTACTTGCCTGCAAGAATATCCTTGAGACTAGCTCTGGGATAACTCGCCAGTACTCTGGAGGGGAATGAAGAACAGGATAGGACAGGGAGAATGCCAAGCATAACCTGTGCCACAGAGTGCATTTGAGCATGAATTTATCTACCATGGGACTGGCTTTGCAGCGCTGCCAAATGTCAACACAGCATGTATGATTTTGGTCAGCAGACTACTGTTCTCAGCAGGTTTTAGCAGGAAAGAACTGGAGATCAGGATGTGCAGCAGCCTGAACTGCAACATATACACGCACCTGACCACTGTTTATGCTCAGATACGTTCTACATTTCACATATGGAAGAGTGAAAAGGTTCCAAACTTGCCAGACTACTGTGCTTAAACCTATGAACAACAGGAGTTATATGATAATATGGAGGAAGAAGAGCAGATCAGGGTAAGTAGATTACATGTGAAATCAACACGACTTCTCAGATACCTCAAGTTGTATATATAGTGTTTACTGCATAAAGACCTGAATTTCCATAGGCTTTTCTTTTCTTAATCACTTCCTTCCTAGACTTTTTGGTTTTGACAGGATTATTATCCATTAACTTAGCACTGTTTATGCATATTTTCTTTTACTTCTAGTCTCTTTTTGCACTGTAAAAATAAAATGGTATAAAATCTACAAATAACTGCACACATAGCAGAAAATTAAATACACAGCTAAATCTTTGCAAAATAAAGTAATTACTTGATTTCACTTTTTCTTATATTCAATTGCATCTTCAGGCTCTTAACACTATAGTATTTGGGTAAGAAACACCACAGAAGTACCATTTGATATTTGTTTAATATCGACTATGCTTAGACTTTAGTGGTTCAGCAAATTAAGCTAAGCTTTTCTCAGTAGTTTTTAGCAATTAGGAAAAGTCAGAGTACAGAATAAAATTACACTTTATCACAACCCTTTGATATTGTTACTTGTCATTGAAGTGTTTCACATTTATAAACACTACATGTCCAATGAGAGGTTCTGATGGAAAAAAAAATATTTCCATCAACTCACCTAAAACCAAACAAAACCAAAAAATGCAAGCATCAGCTTATTTGAATTGCTTTAATCACATTGTTTTGTCCCCTCTTGATCTCAGCAGTGCTGTATCCTGTTTTACAACACATCATTCCCATCATTCATTGCTGATCTTATTCATTTATCAAATGTCACTCTGTGCTCTTTCTCTAAAGACATGTGGTTTACTGGGGTGCTGGCAAGTAAACCAATATTCAGCTTCATCCTGTTAGTCATCATCCATCATCTTATGCTTAAAGTATCAGAGCTATGCCAGAAGGGATAAAAAGTAGCAAACTTAATCAGGGGGATTAAAAATTAGCATCTGAAGAAGAAAGGAATAGGCAGGCAGGTAGTTTAAGGACATCTAAGAATTGACAGGAGCATTTTTAACAAGTTCTTCATCTGAAAAATATGTCCATGTCAGCAAGACCCAATATACTCATATTCTGTTTCCATCTTTCTAACATCCCACCAGACACCCAAAGGAACAATATTATCACATTGTCTTAAATGCCATCATTCATTTTTTATC
The DNA here is from genome assembly GCF_947461875.1 of Haliaeetus albicilla. Taxonomy (NCBI): domain Eukaryota; kingdom Metazoa; phylum Chordata; class Aves; order Accipitriformes; family Accipitridae; genus Haliaeetus; species Haliaeetus albicilla. The sequence continues at coordinate 13,273,241 of NC_091501.1, read as the reverse complement.
ATACTAACTACTGCCAAGTTCTGTACTGCCTTCCCTTGACATGCTTATCTATCCCTAACAACATGTTTTTTCTTTTGTATTTACTGAAGAACCCTATTAGCTTGTGATTTACTGAAAATTACTATTCTGGGTTAGTCTTGGTTTCTCTTTGGGGAGGCGAGGAAGGTGTATTTTATTTCGGTTTGTGTTTCACACTAAGTTCTCAAATTCCAGCTTACGCTGATCAGACTTAGGTGACTCAAAAGGCTTTGTTCCTTCCACATGCAGAATCCAATGGCCAAACTCTTAGTGGCTTTCCAGGGAAGCAGCACTGACCCTTACATTCTGCAGTTCTGTGTCAGCTATTATCATCTATCATCTGTGGTACAGTCTGTATCTTGTTCAGACTACTAGATCTGGCCCTGTACTGCATTTGTACATGTTGCAGGATTACTTTAACTGTCTATCTTTTTCCCTGCTTCCAGATAACCAGTATCTCTTACAATACATTAGTGAGCCTTATTAGTTTAAGTGGAATTCCAATATAATTAACAGACCTTAGCCCTGTTTCAGGGTCTTATTGCATACATTTGGGGTTTTTTTATCCTTCTTTTGTCCCAGTCTTTCCTCCATACTGTAGAAAGTGTGATGCCACGTGTTTAACAAAAAAGCATATGATGCAAAGTACCTGAGCTGTTTGACCGGTGACACCACTTTAAGTGCTTGCAAAAACAAAAAAAACAAAAAAAAAAAAAAGACAGCAGCTGCTGTCAATCCCATAGTCAGTTCAGTTCTGGCCTCAGATATCTTGCATATCTCCCATCAATGTCAGCCTGGGCCATGTGTTTTTAAAAGCACAGAATCCAACCCCTAACCTTTATCATTTAAACTTCTAGCGGTTTCTTACACAAGGGTAAATTTAAGGCTTCAGTCCTAACCTTTTTTTCCCCCCAGCATAAATGATCTCAGTTAAGACATCAAAAACTACTCATGTACTTTACATTCCCAGTGGTGCCTTTCAACTTAGTGTATTGATTTCTTCACACTTACAAATAGTGCCTGATGTGCACAATTCACTGTTTTCCAAATGAGAACATAAAAAAAGGATATTTCCATTCGACGATGCTGATGCATGCCCTCCGGATGGGATTTTTCAGTGTTAAACACAGCAGTGCCCGGGGAGGACGTGTAGCTGTGGTGGTACCCTGTTTTTTCTGTTTCCCGTACTGCTGCCGTTTTCTCTGCGTGGAGCTAGCTGTGGATATTGTTGCATTGCCAGCACTACCCATCAGTTTGGCTTGCCTGGCAGCATCAATCGCAGCTTGCCAGGACAGAGCTGCCCCTGGAGTAGGGATGTGCTCTGGGGCAAGCCCTGCAGCTGCATTGGCATTCATGTTGGCATGAGCTGGACGGGGACTCCCATAGTTGGAACCTGTGAAAGGAAAAAAAACCCAGAAATTTGTGAAGACATTTTTTAAACAGCAAAAAAGAGAAATAGGGTTTTTAAAAATCTTAAGTATCAGTAAAATCAAGAGCTAAGGTTAAAGATAAGTGTAGGGTATCCACTTCCGACCAGCTTGTTCCTCCAATTCAAGCTTTTAATTTTGAAGTAATACTACTATGCAATCATTCATCTTGCAACAGTCTCCCAACAAGACCCAATGGACACTGAGCTGTTAGAAGTGCCTCCAATCAATACAATCTCCAGGGATTCACAGAAAAGAAACTGTCCTTCTTTTACTTTTTTACCCACACATTTTGCAAGTTGGATTGTTTGAAAGCTCAAAAGGTGAGGCTAGTTCTCATCACTTTATCACACAGACAGGCAGCACTATGCTATTTAGTATGTGGCAAAGCACCCAAATGAGATTCTCAAGTCCTATCATAAAAATCCTTAAGTCTTCAAGATTACTTCAAGGTAAAGTGAAATTTTAACAGTAAGGTTAATTCTCTCTGCAAACAGTACATATATAAGTGCATAAGAAGAGCCTGACTAGAAGGTACACTGAAGCAGAAACTGGAACACAAAGGCGGAGTTCATGGCTTTTGTGCTCTATATGATGCTGTGGAGATAGTTTAAGCCAACCATCACATATTTAGAAACTAGAACTGATTCCTTATCCTGATAAGCTGATTTTAGGATAGATGAACTATTAAAATCAATGGAGTAACACTTAAAAAGCGTGTATTAACAAGAATGCTAAGACCTAGCAGTTCCAAGTTTCACCTCTTTTAGCCAAAACTGAGGGAATATATGCTTTTGCCCAATCATAATAGTAGAATATAGATATCTATCGGGTCACATGTATCTGATATTTAGAAGGTCTTAGCGCTACAAAAAAATGAAAGTCACCCCTTCAAGCTAGTACAATTGTTCCATTGTTTCAGTAAAGACAGTTAAGTCACCTGTGCCTCTTCAATGAGGCTTTCTCAGTGACTCAAAACTTCAATCACTTCAAACTGAGTGAATTTTGAAGCTTCAAAACCAATTCCCTTTCTCTTTGGAATACACTTCAATTGAGATATGTAAGAATTTGTGAAAGATTAACTGAATTTTGCCACAGACACTTCATAGAAGAAAATATAAGCCATGTTAGAAAAGTGCAACATAAAACTTACACAAAGTCACAGTTTTAATTAGGCAGAACATCTTGTTTAGATATGTCCTATATAAGATTTAAGAGACTACTTATCTTTTTTGTGGACTTCTGAGTTTGCCTGTGGCCCATATGTTGGGATACAGGTAAAAGGAAGCCCAAATGATCTACAGATCTTATTCCTTCAAAGTCTATGAAACCAGACTTCAGTTTCAAAACACTACACACTCAAGAGATTGTGTTTTCCCTTCAGAAGCTATGCTTCAGAAAGAGTGTACATGCAAGGGGCAGGTAGTAGAAACCCAGTAAAGGAGTTAGATCACCTTTTATTTCAAAGCAAGCTCAAAGTCTGCTATTGACGGTGTTCAGCTTCAGAATAATATAGAAATAGGGTGTTACTAACTAGATCAGATGGGCTCCTATAGACTGCTAGACAAAGCAAACAGAAGACCACATGACATTCCACTTCCCTTAAAATATCAGATGAAAGATGTTCAAAACCAGGAACTGGCAAAGTGTTCTTGAACAGAAATAATTACCCAAGATGCATATTTCATAGCTGGATGTGCAGTGCCAAGATATCACAGCAATGACTGCACTACAAATGAATTAAAGCAAGTAGAATAAATACAATTACATTGTCACACAGAATGCAACAGGATATGCATCTACCTAGAAAGCATGCAAGATTTTCAAATTCATCTCACGGAATCACAAGGAAGGACATGATAGAGTTGGATGTTATTTTATGTCAGGCATTGCCTTAAGATTTCCAGGCTGTTGTAGTTTCATTGCACAGCAAGAAAATCTAGAGCTTGTCTCCGCTCACTGAAAAACCTGCTAGTTGCAAACCAGCCAAAGGAAGCTGGTGAGTAATATGACTCTGATATGTGAAAGGGAAAGCTGAAAGAAACAAGAAATGGGAAATAGTTAATTCACATCCCTCAGATTTTGAAACTGAAGAAAAAGAGCTTTCAGAATCGCACAGGCTAAGCGGATTTCCTCATGAAGCAGGCAATCAACTGGCAGAAAAAGTTAGTTTTCTAAGACTAAGCAAATTGTACACAGCACTACTCATGGGATACATATTTATTTTCAGACTAGTTCCAGATGCAGTTTTTCTCTTTAGCATCTATTTGACCTCCCCAGCCTGAGGCATGCTGAAGAGAAAAATAAATGGAAAATTACTCTAATTATTCTCCAACTCCAGCTCCTCTTTAATACTGACCCATTAGAGTGGATAAGAAAAAGATGTGTGTTTTCCATTTAAAGCAAACTTGCTGATCTATTGCCACTGTGTTCTTATCATGCTGACTAGACCATGTGGTCCTGAAAACAAACAGCTGCTGCATCTTAATGAAGACTTTTCTGCAATTTGGGAATGTATCAAGTTTCTTCATTATTATTGCTTATTAGTTAGGTTTCACATGAGGATTCAAGTCTATGCATTTTGACTTTGATGTGCCAGCAAAGTTAAGGATACAACTTGTGGTGGTTGCATTGCTTTTGCTTCTACTATGATCGCCAGTCCCATAATAAAGCTCTTTGTCCCAAATTAATTTTAAAAGATGAGTCAGTAATGACAGAGTTATATTAACAAATATTACAAATATTGATTACTGATAAGGATCTGTCTGTTTTATGAAGCTCAGAGGGTGCAGACTCTATCTGTACTAAATAACTAATGGCAGTGACAAATTATTTGATCTACAGGCAGTTTATAGAAATAGCTTAAATTAAAGAATGAAGCTCACACAGCTTCATGGAAAGTACATTCAAGAACTGAACAAAATATTTTCAAGATGGCATAGCCAAAATTTCAGGGAGAATGAAATTCCACCCTATAATCTAAATGCTTAGTGCTAATTCCTAAGAAGTAAGCAGAACAAAATTCATATTGAACTTGTAAGACACCATGCTAAATTTCACCTATGGCACTCATTTCTCCCCACTACAAAACTTTGCTGTAACCTGAGAACTGCAGTTACTGGATTTGCTACTTTCATTTTGCAATGTAGCAGTTAAAATACTTCACTCGATTTCCCGTCTACAAATAAAGTTTCCCCGATACCTAAATCACTTTAATCATATTTGTTTATGCTGTTGTTAAGCTGGAAGTTGACCAGAACTGGGAAATGGAGATTCAGCCCCCACCCAAATGCAATAACTCACTAAGCACTGTGATCCACAGCATCATCACCCTGATAATCCCTACCACCCTGTAGCAAGAATTTGTACTGTTGACTATGTCCAGCTGGTGCACAAAACTCTTCCCTTTCAAATATTTCTGTGCTACAGATCATGAGTTTAAGCATTTGAATAGCAATTAAACAGAAAAGTCCATATAAGCGAACAAATTTGATTACAAAGTCTTTGGGAGAGACTTTCATTTCTGCAAAAATGCAAAGTTGCAGAACTACTTCAAATGCAGAAACAACAGAACTACAGGTCTCAAAATCAAAGTTAAGTTAGAACAGCAACAGATAAGGTTGCTATACAACAGGAAATGTACCGTGTTGCACAAAATACCTGATATGTAAGCTTACAACTAAATTACCAAAATGGTCATCACCAAAATCACTGTTAAAATATACAGTGATCATTAATACCTTTAAGTGCTATTTGCATTCTCATAACATCTATCTGTGATCTGTACCCACCTATTAACTATCCCAAAAGCATCATTAAAAAAACAAAACTGAGCAATGACTATTCTATATGAGGAGTGGGCAAGTTAATGACACAATGGAATTGCAACTTTTGAGTTTCTTGACTTTATCTATTTAGCCATACATTTATTTTAGAGGAATTTGTGCTTAGATTAATTCTTTAAATTAAAATAGAGCTATGCCAATGTACAGTGTCACCATTCTTTTTTTCCATCACTTTAAAAACAACAGAATCCTAAAAATGCAAACCTTGAAACTGTTGCACAACTGTATTTTCCCCCAAAGCAGAGAGATGGGTACAGTAAAAGACAAAACTGGTTAAATAATGTCTTAACTGAAAGAAAGGAACAAAGTCAGAAACTGGTCATACTACTAAGATCATGTGTAAGACCAATTCAAGCACACAGAAAAAAAAGTTACAGAAGACCAAAGTGAGAGGTCCCTAACAAGAAACGCCAAGAATAACACACACACACACAAAAAAAAAAAGTCAGTGTATGAGATGATCTGTTAATAAGAGGAAGAATGTGGAAGACATCGATCTATTAACCAAAAGGAGAGCATTTGATAGATGATTGTAAGAAGGCTTAAGTGTTACATGACCTTTTTACATCAATTTTTACTAAAGAAAAATCCATCAGGAGCAGGTGACTAGCACAATTAATCCCCAAACCAAAACAAGTATCATTTCCAACTGTAAAAGAGAAACAAATTAGAAAGTACTTAGATAATGTCCATGGTTTCAGCTACTTAGGTACTGCATCCTAGAATATCCTAGAATATTTAAAGAGCTTTCTGAAGTAATCTCAAAGCTGTTAGCTGCTAGTTTGAACTCGTGGAAGACAGGAGAGATCTCAGAGGACTGAGGAAGGGTGAATGGAGTCCCCAGTTAAAGAAGTGGGAAGGGGGGAAATTTAAATCCAGTTGAACTTCAGTCTCCAGAAAAAAAATCCGGAAAAAGTAAAATAAACAAGTGTCAGCAAGTACTTGGAAGACAAGGAAAAAAGGAGCAGCAGACATGGATCTGTCATGAACACATTGTGTCAAAGAAAACTAATTCCTTCCAGAACTGGGTAACAGAATTCACAGGCAAGATGGAAGCAGTAGGTAACATGTCTCCTGACTTTATTAATAGTTTTATGAGGTCTTCTGTGACCATTTCATAAGGATGCTAGGGACATATGAGCAAGGAAAAAATTGCAATAACATGAATATGAAACCAGTGGATGCCTGAGAGTAGTTATCATTGGTACACAGTATAAATTGGAAGATGTGTCACATGGAGGTACCCAAGTGCCTGCCCTGGATCCAATTCTGTTCAATGTTTTCATTAATGATCTGGATGATGAACTGGTGGATGGTGTTATTAAATGAGCAGGTAACTATGAAGCCGGTAGGTAGAGCAAATACACTGAAGGACAGGATTTGAATTCAAAATGAACTTCATGAATTGGAGAAAAATTCTTAAAAATAGAATGGAGTTCAGCAGGCACAAATGCAAAGTATTTAAGCAAAATTAATCACCTGCCCAAATTATTTTCAGAAAAGCCTTGGGGGTTATATTGGATCCCCCAACAGAACAGAAGTTGATATTGTCATACTGCCTTCCTCCCAGAAAACGCGGTCATTGCAATGTAGTATATAAACAGGCATAATATCTACGCAACACTACAAGTAATCCTTCTCTTAAGCTCAGCATTGGCAGAGCTTCAGCTGAAATACAGTGGGCAGTTTCAGGTTCCACACTTCAAGAAAGATGTGGCTTGGTTCAGGCTGCCCAGAATAGAGCCAGGAGACCAACCAAAGACCTAGAAAACATAAGCTATGAGGCAAAGTGACAGAAATGGGAATGCCAAACTTGGACTGCTGCTCCTGAGGATGTGAGGGGGAGGAGGGTATTATAGCAATCTTTAAGAGCGTGCGTGTGTGTATTTTTTTATATATATATATATACATATATATATAAAAACACATATTTCTAGATGTGTGTGTGTACACTTGATTTCAGAGAGCAGAAAGGGAATATCTGTCACCATACTCACAATGAATAAGCAGAAGCAATGGCTTTTGCAGTAAGAAAAATTCAGCATGTACCTTAGGAAAACACTTTCTAACCATAGAAACAATGAAACACACCTATTGACTTCCTGGATTGGTGGCAGCACCTCCCACACTCTAAATCTTTTAGATCAGGCCAGAAAAACATTTCTCCAGAATCACAGACATGATGTAAGATTTATAGTGAGAAGTAGTTTCTTTTCTTAGTCTAAAGCAAGTTTGACTTGAAGGAAGGCCTTTGTACAGAAAGCTTATGTATTTCTTCCATCAGTTAATCTATCAAAAGAGGCCCCTCTGAGTAAACCCTGCTTCACTCAAACCTTTAGATCATGACAGCTACCTCAGCACACTGTAAGACTTCTATATGCACACTCGTCACTCTGCGACAGGGAAGGTAAGGGCCTTCAGTCCAATTGACCTGGAACTCTATTTCTTTGGCTTTAAAACCTCACTCTGCAAATATATTTTTCTAAAAGTCTAAAAGTCTTTCAGTACCCCAGGACAATAACTAGTCATACACAAAGCTTAAAATCTTAAAATTAAATAAAGCCACTTATTTGTATAAGAAAACAGTCTTTTCCAGAAATACTTAGTAAATTTTCAGTTGACATCCCTGGAAATTTCCCCTAGTGAATGCAGGGCAGCACACACATAAAACTCACTTTCTTTAAAGCGTAATTTGGATATTTTTCCTTACTTGCCTTTTTCAAAAAAAAGTTGTCAAGACATTAATTCTGACAGCTAACTGCTAAAATGACACTAGTTTTTTCCAAAAAGAAAAATTTTCTGGAGGTAATTTGTAAGTAGAGATAGGACTTCTAATGAAAGCTGGATTGCAACCTGAACTATGGCTTTTTCTATAACATAATTTGTAATGTACACATACACTTTTAAACATCATGTCAGACTAAAACTCAGTGTGTAGTTGTTAGCTCAGATAAGAGAGTTAAAGAATTTTTCCTGTAAATTGTTTTGGGGCTTCAGAACACACACATAAAAGATACATTATTTAAGACAGTTCGTTTGCCATAGTTGAGACTAAACATTTTTTAAAATCTAAACAAAAAAAATCTTATTCAAGAGCCATGCTTCATTTGCAACTAGATCTTTGTTTTCCTTTATCTCCCTGCTCCAAACAGAGGGGGTTTTTGCTGCATTCCATTAACATAAGAAGGTGTAATGAGCTACTAGCAATGTGAAAAAACAAGTCCATTTCAATGAAGAGAGCAAGTGCACAAGCTGCTCTTCAAGTATTGAATACCTCCAAGTTAAATATTTATGCTTGAAAACTACAGACACTGCATGATAAATTATCATACCGTTGCCAACACGATTTAGATTTTGAATTTTCTGAGAAAGAGAAAGACTTTCATTCTATATTGGTAGAACACCCAACACAACGGATTCCTGGCTTGTGAATAAGGCACAACAAGAACACAAGCAATAATAATTCCCTATCAACACTGGAATAAATCATTGGACAACTCTTCTCTTAAAATCACCACATATATAGTTCTCTTAATGCAAAAATATCTTGTTTCAGAGTATGTTGGAAACCCATTGCTTCCTAATAAGATCTTTCCTCCATATGCACTTAGACATGCAAAAGATCTAGGCAGAGATACAAATTTCTACCATTTCCCTTACTTTTATGTTGAAAATGGTATGGTTTTCAAGGAACACAATACAGGTGTTTGGGGTGGTGGTTTTTTGCTTTGGGGCTTTTTTTTCCTGGGGGCAGGGGGGGTGTTTGTGTTGTGGTGTTGGTTTTTTTTTTAATAAAAGACACAATCTTGCACTTGTAGTAAAAGTAAATTATATTCTTATTTACTGACAAACTTGGGGTTTTACAGCTTAGTCTACAATTACACAAATGATAGAATCCCTCCCTCTCTCCCCTTCTCTAAGATTTCATCGCTTGAGTGTTCCTTCTTTTACTTCTTTAGTTTTATCTTTCCATTCTGAAACAAAACAAAGTAAAGCAACAGTCTGTTCTGCCTTCTTCACCAAAGAGGCATCTTGTCAAACCTTGCTCAGAAGAATCTAGAAAGCAAGTTTGAAAATCCTCAGGAGTCACAAAAATCCATCTAGCTTCTGATTGTCTCTTCTGTAACTATGGATTCAAGAGAACTAGACTGGGAGGTAAGGTCTCTTTTTTAGAGATGAGGAAGAAGGAAAAAAAGCACGGAGCTTACTAAATGTTAAGCTCCAAGGCAAGTGTCTAATATGAGACGTTTGATAATTGATGTAGATATCAGGAGAAACAAGAGAGGTCTATAATACAACTCAGCTGGACTACAAATTCTATTAGGAGATAATTTTATTAGACTGTGGGGGAGGGGGTGTTAAGAGGCTAATTTCCTTTGAAGCATTTTCATTTTCTTGTGGCTTTCAAGCTACAAGAAAACACAAAGAAACCCACAAAGAATCCTTTTTAGTTTCCTGAGACATGGTTCTGGTGGCACCTAGATTAAGCTCTCAGACACCAAGCCAGGAAACACTTTCCTTTCCTTCAACCATAGCTCACTGAAACATTCATAAAACTCAAAAATATCAGCTAAGGACTAGTGACATAAAGATCCTTTTTACTAATAACAGTATTTTCATTCATCTCAAATAAGCCCAAGAGAACCCAATTAGCTGTGTATTTGAAGGAATGGCTAGCAAAAGCTTTTACACAAAACTAGTTCTGCTGTGATAATGCGATCTCCCACAGAATGCAAAGCACAAAGACATTTCTAACACCAAATAGCATATAAACTAAAAACCAAGGTTCCTCACTTGAGACAGTTATAGATGTATGTCTCATGGTATAGTGCATTAATACATCTTTTTAAAGTATTTTAGGGTACCTATCAGTACAAAACCTTTGCAGTAACATGCATACACATCACAGTGAGTTTCTTGTTCTTCCAAGAACAAACTCCAGGCATAGATCCTCAAATGGAGACACCAAGAGAGCGCTTTCTTGCTTAAATGTGTATTTTTCACCATTCATCTGAATTAATGTTACCACCATTAAGGATCCTGGGATCAAGCACATCTGTGGTAAAATTTCCTTAACTACAGTAAAATTCCTCTGGAGATTAACTGTAATTCAATAGCTTGGATTCTTCTGAGAAACTTGTCAACTGCTCATCATTTTCTTATTGGTGAATGATTACTCTTCACTTAGCAGGTAATCTAAATATAACTTCTTTACAGAAATGAAGCTCTTAACATGTTTAAAATAATCTTTACTGTATTAGATGGTCTCCAGATTCTTTGTCTGAGAATGCAGAATGGGATAGAAATCAATACACAAACCTGTTAATGTGATTTGCCTCACCCTACCCAAATCATTTTAATAAAGGGATCTTATCTAAGGTCCCTCTATAGTCGGTGCAGAGGACCATTTCTTCCATTCCTAAGACAGATGTCTAAAATACAAGTGAAACCACCTCCTGAAAGTGCCAGTCTCTCTTCAGATTGGACAGAAGTAATCTAAAACATAAGTTTAATTGCATATCAATATCAAATTTAAGTGGATTAAATGAGATTAAATGACTCCCACTTATGTGTGGGGAGTACATGCATGCACATGTGTTTGGGCACAAAGCACAGAGCAACTCTGTAGCTGCTTTTGGCCCCAAATTTGTACATATTTTCTAAATTTTGTCACATGTATGATATCTAAATAATTCAAAGCCTGCAATTTCAATGATTCTTCATCCTAGAAAAATCAATCACAATTCTTCCACAACTCATAGTATTCTCAGTCCAGAAATAGCAGTCTGTTCCCAGTTAACGTCAGGTAGATGATGACTAAAAAGCACAAAGATATCTCTATATAGGTCTGTATCTGATTTACAAACAATATGAATTTCAATAAAGATGGATACACACACAAACCAACAAAACAAAACAACAACAACAAAAAAACCCTTTAGCATCCAGATCTAAATGGAGATCAGCCCTGATAAACAATACACAGTGCAAATTCTTACAGGGTGAGGTTTTTTGTTTCCTCTTGCTGTTTATGGGGTCATTGTTCAGCTGCACAAATCCAGACAGCGGGCAGATTTTGCTGGAAAGAACTTAGCAAGTGTATAAAAGGAGAGTATAATATATCTAACCTTCCTATACAAGCCATAAGTACTCCCCGCCAGCCCTCCATCCCAGTTGCGATACCCACATCAGAAAGCCACTGATCCACATTATCATACAATAACTTATGTTAAAAGGGACCTCTGAAGGCCATCTGGTCCACATCCTTCCTCCTTTTTAGCCCCCTCATTCACAGTGGTCAAATTTCATCAACCCCTTTGGCTCTCCAGCACCACACTGCACCACTGCTACTATCTCTGAGTCTGTGGGTAGGGCTGCAACAGCTGACCACAGTAGGCACCCAAATCAAAGGTTCATTCAGGTATTGGGCATACAACTTAAGAGAATAATATATATCTAATTTTAAGAGGTACCTACTGCATTATACTTTGTGAAAACCAGACATCTGCAAATTATATCATTAGCACCCACACAAAACAGAGTCACCTAAGGACTATTTGTTGCTTTTCAGAAAGGCAAAACTTAGAATTTATTTTAAACTGCATTTACCTAATTTTAGATTATGCATGCAATATCCTAATAAATTAAAGATGCACTCCCTTCTTGAAATGTAGGCAGTTTCAAAGGAAAAGTTATTACAAGATGTTTCAAGTGTCAAAACTGACTTTGATTTCAGCTATTAATCTTAGGGTTCTAAAAAAATACATTTCTCTTTTAAATGTGATTTTTTTCCCCTGCTGCTTGGAGTAAAACCAACAAAACATCAGAAAAAGCAACTGAAGAAGAAAGTTTTGAAACAGACTATACAAAAAGTTCTACCAAATCCTAAGAATTAAGCAAGCGAGAATAGATAAGTTTGGGTTTTCTCCCAATTTCATTCATCTAATTAATGTTATCTTATTTTTTAATAATTTTAGACAAAATCAAAGTATTCAAACAGGAGGGCTCTTTGTAACTTGGTACCATTAATGCGCTAGAAACAGATCATGCAAAAAATGGCAAAATTTGAATGAGAGAAGAAAAAAAAAAATGCTGCCTCAGTCCTATCCTTCCATTTCCTTTCATCCACAGGATCTCAAGACAATGCTCCACATGCAATGTGCTCTGCAATTCAAGAAAAAGGAAGGCCTTGCAAACCTGCATTAAAACAAACCCACAGAAAATTACTAAATGCATGAATGCAAACCATATTATACAACAAAGGGAAACAGTAGCTTGTTTCAGGTTGATATTAAAAGGCAACTTGGAAAAAAAAAACCAAACAAACATACTTTTACTCAGACTAGACATTTCTGATCTAAAGGCATTGCAGCATTAACAGATTTAGTCTCATATTTTTATAGTCACTTTACATAGAAGAAAATCATTTTACAGAGTTGTTTGGTATCTAAAGTAGTATGTTCTATCTCTAACATGCAGACTTTGCTCTAACATTACTTTTTATTTGCTGGTATCCTCTTGGAGAATGTTCCAGGTCTGAATATTACACATGTGTAATATCCAGATGCAAAAACAAGCACTCTTGACTTGCTCTGCTAGTTAAGAGCATTTCCAAGCTAAATAAGGCACTAAATCAGAAGATTGCAACTGTAGCACTGTAGCAAAGTGGGGGGGGGGGGGGGGGGGACTGAGGACGGCCGCGATGACATGGAGATAATAAAAGGTGGGAAAAATTAGCAAGAGACAATCTTTGTAAGCACCTGTATGAGAAAAAACAGCATCTGGCTTACATCTTAGGTTGAACACTGTGATACGTAACCCTGAAATAGTTCTTATGTCACTGGTTGTCTATACAAACATTGTTAACCAGCTTCTCTGTGACCTTTTCTGTAGTAGATGCAGACAAATGTTTGAGACAGTCTTTATAGATTCTTTCTAAAAATAAAAAATCCTGCTTATATAAAAGCAGATTCATTGATCATTACTGAATTTACACGTACCAGAGCAAAGGTGGCAAGAGCAGACACACACCAGGCTTGTAGAGCACTTGCTTAGAACTCAGTGGGCAATATTTTGGCACTGCCACTGAGTTAGTGCTCTAGCCACTGCTCCAGCTCCATCTTTCTGATAGTTTTCAGATCACACCGAAGGCAAATCATTTAGTCTTATATAAGAGAGAGTTAAAAAAATTGGATCAGAATTTATCAGCATGAGCATGTGAAAGATTTTTGACACCACATGACCCTTTCAACTTACTGGAATAACCCTTACGAGATTAAATATTTGGTAGCTGTAACTAAGCAAACTCAGACATCTAATAAGGTATACATTGCTAACAACAAGGAAGCCTAACCAGTGGAAAATTTTACTGTGAAATGTCAGCGGTCACTTCCACTTTTGTCTCCTCAGGTCAGGCATGGGTATATTTCTAATGTCCTTTCTGGTGCTCAAACAGCAGGATTCAGAAACTGCTGGGTGAGATTCTTCAGCTTGGCAGATGTCCTGAAAAATCTGTTATCCACAGACAGCCCAAGGACAGTAGGAAACACAAAGCTATTATGATGATATTTAAAATACATCAATTGGAAATTTGGTATCTTTTACAACATATTGAGGCCTGTAGTGGGATAAATGCAACATTTTCACACATCAACTGGAGATCCCCATTGTCGTCCTTATTTCAAGTTATTTGCAGCACAATGGCTTAATCAGAAACGCAGTGTTACAAAAACGGTTAAGTAAATTACTCCCACTTAAATCTACACACTTCCTGAAACATTCTCTTGTCTCAAGTTTTGAGTCATTGTATCATTACCAGTCACAGGCAGGAAAAGAGCATTCAAAAGCAAATGGTGAAATGATGACAGAAAGCATCATAGACAACCCTATGTAAAATAGCTTCCATAAAGGCATAGCATATGTTTGCAATTTCTATAGAAATTTTAAAATGGAAGCCGCTGATGGGAAATACTACATTCTAAAAATAGTTATTTCATCAAAAATTCCCCTTACTTCCTATTTTCAAAATTCAATTTTCAAATTTGAGTTCAAAAGGTTCAATTATTTTATCAGCACCTCACCAGAAGGGCAAGTATTGCTTTGAACTGGTCTACCCCATTGCAGATGACGATTTCTATGAGCAGAATTTCTTGTTGATGCTCTTCAGGAAGCTATAATAGTTGCTTCACATATCGTAGTTGCCACAGCACAGCCTTTCTTCCAGGGCACAGCAGGTGTTCAGTCACTATATAGCTTATGCAAAGGGCAGCATGATAGAGTCAAGGCTATAAATTCTGGGAAAAGAGGCTCTGAAGAGATAATAGGATGATACATAAAGACTTCATATCCCTGCTTGTGGCAGTGAGAGGAAGAAATTTTGAAAAAAAAGATACATGTTTTTTGAGATAATATAGAATTATAAAGATATAGAGAAAGTGTGTGTGCCACCCTTTATTTACAGTGATAAAAACTTGCCCTGCAGAAATAGGTTAACTTTTTCTCCTGATGTCACTAGAATGATATACCTTTCTATTCCTCCTCTGGCTGCATCCTGAAGGGACAAGGGCTCTCCCTCTGGTTGAAATCACAGACCCAGCACATTTCACCTGGTCCTTCAGGGTGTGGCAGGCAGAAGCCTATTTGCCAACACATCCAAAGCTGAACAAAGTTGTCAAGTTAACAAGACCAAACGAATTTTGCACCTCAATTTATTTGCTCTTTGGGACCCTGTTACTGCATAAGTTTACAATGATTCAAAAGGGCACTTCCAAAATTAGGCATGCTGTATTTGTTCACCCAAAAGCACAAAACACACAAACCAAAGAGTTACTGCAGAGAACTCTCTACGTTGTTATCACCTAACTATTCATCTTGGCTTTTAAATTTTGTAGATTCCAGCCAGACTGGCTAACCACACTCGCTAGCTAGGAGAAGCAGATTTGACTGATTACAGCATGGTTTCCCTGATGCTGTGTCTTCTCGTGTGCTTGCCATCCCTCTCTGACACCGTCTGGAAAGCCCCACCTCCTTCCTGAAGCTACCTATTTTGCATTCACAATATTCTCCACTCCTAAACATAGTCTTAGGAAAAATGAATTGTTTTCACCCCAGATGGAGACAAGAAGCAGCTTCCCTGAATTTCCAACAGGGATTTTTCCTCATCATGCTTTTCTTTAACGATCTCTTTTATTTAATGGCATGCATTCAGGCAGGAAGTATAACTATAACGTGTTTGCATTCACACGGGTCACCTGACAGACAAGTGACTTACTAAAACCTATTGTAGGCACATAACTCCTTTCTTCACACTACACTTTTGTTGTTGACAAACAAAATTAGAAGTCAACACACATGCAGAAGGTAGAATTCATTTCACTAGTTCTAGCAATCTCAAATCTGACATTAGACTAACTTAGTCATCAAAGCTTTATCTATATAGTCAAGACATAGTTAAGTACCTCCAAAAAAGCAGTCCACTCCACCTATTTTAGACTATCAATAATGTTCTGTGGCCATGGCTGCCTTCCTCTCCAATGACTACACATGAACTCTAGATGATTAGCTCCCACTAGACAATTTAAATACCTACAGTGAGGTAAAATGAAATCTATGCCAAATTATTAGTTTTTCTATATGAAGAATGACAATTTGAAAACATAGACCATTTCTCTCTTATTTCATATTATTCTATTTCTTTCCAAGTCTTTCATAACACGCCTAGATCCTTCCAATCACAGTCACTTATTCATTCTGGTCCACTAAGCAAATTATACTTTTGCCTCTATGTATACACAACTGTGTAGGCACAGTGTAACTGCAGACATCTCTGAAACACTCTAATAGTTCCAGAACATAGATAATTTTTTTCCAACTATTTGAAAACAAAAGTAAAAATGCCCCATGCATGATACACACACTGGAAAAAGTGGTAGATAAAACCAGAAATGTCTGTATATGTTGGTTGCTATTCAAGCCCTGGTGGTGCGTACTAAGAAGTATGCATAGAGTTGGGAGAAAAAGAGAGGTGTAATTCCTCTTATCCATTAGCACCAAGTACACTGTGTGCACACCACACGCCACCATGTGCGGTCCCTGGGGAGAGACCAGACAGCAGTCCACTTTTCTATCAGATTCACATTTGATCATGGTAACATCTACATTCAAGAGAAGCACACTTTATCTCTGCAACTTACATCAAAGAGCACACACCCCCTGATGATAAAGTATCTGGTTCAAAATTCATATCAAGATCTCTGCACTGACTCCTCATAAACCTGTGGATCTCTGACCAAACCTGCCCGATCATTCGTTTCCAGTTACCTAAGATATTGGTCTCCTTCCATGACCATTACATCTCTTAACTATAAAACTGCTGATCACCAGGGAAAGATTGCAAGTACAAAGAAGAGAATCCTCTTTACTTATTAATATACAGCACTCACTGGCCAAAGTTAAGACTACTTAGAATACTTGGTATTAGGGCTGCAGGCAGATGACTTAGTCCTGGCCTGGGTAACTGAACAGGACATGGAAAACTACTGGATATGACATGGGAAATTACCAGACACAACAAGAGAGTGAGCAGCTGACAAGAGTTACAGGTAGCATTGTGAGGAATGGCCAGATTTCACACACAGTTGAGAGAGTTGAGTCAGAGATGACCAAACTTCACAGTTAGTTGAAGGGAAGTACTGGAGTCCTGTTGGGGGGCATTGCAAGGCCAACAGTGCCCAGGTAACTGTGTCAGCAGAGCCAAATAAGGCCAGGATTACTGAGTACCAGTATCAGAAACACCAATTCTGGATATTGATGTAGAAAAGCTGCGACCAGTGGGGGAAAAAAAGTAACTAGGGGTGGGTTGTTCATTCTGGAAAAGACTGGACAGAGAAGGGAGGCACAAAGGCAGAAAAAAGGAAAGTCAGCAGAAGTGAAAAGGGATAATGCGAATCATGGGACAACAGATGTATGGGGGTACCCTTTGGGAGCCCTGCACTTGATCATCACAGCTGGACCAGTACAAACCAGCCTGTTCTGACCATACCACAAGATTCAAACCTGCTTGTGCAGTCAGGAAGACCAGGGCAGGGCTTGCTCTCCCTGATTTGCACCCAGACAGATGGATTGAGCATCCTAGCACTGCCATGCCTTTGTCTGTTACATGCTTGATGACATCAGCAACGACACACCATTTCATAACACACATTTTATTAAAATTAAATGCCATATTAATTTCTTTGCCTGTACTTCCCAGAGTAATATCTTCACATAAGCACACACAACCTAGTTAATGAAGAAAAAGATAATGAATTTTCCAAGCCTATTGACCTGGCATGTCAGCAAGAGAAACAGAGTTTTTAACACTGGGAGGTGTTCATACTACAGGGATCATGACCATGTAAATACATAAGAACACAGGTAGATAACTCAGAGAAAATTTTTTTCCAACCTTCCAAAAGGAAAGGAATATAGTATTTGTGGAGGTATGACAGACTTTCTGGAAGTCTACATCCTAACACAGAAATAAATTAAAATACAGCCTGATCCTCTAAATGTCCGTACTCTAGTCCTTACATTAATCTCCCAAATAGCACCTGACAATCTGTCAAATCTCTCCGTTCGGTGTTTTGTAGCTGCAGAATCAGGTTTAGATACTTTCTATTGCTGTTATTAGAACAACTAGCTATATGAACAAGAGGTTTAAATCCTAAGATGACAAGTGGGGCTTTCCGTCTTCTACAGTAATTCTATCTTTAAATAGTATTTTAAAATAGTATTTCAACACTGACATAGGGAGGCGAGTAATAAAACTCCCCAATATATTAAGCCATCTGGATGAGCTTACAACACCTTCCTTTTGAAGTATCAAAACACCACTGATACATGCTATAAGAATAAATTTCCTGCCCTCTGATATTTGTAGAATTGACTCCACACAGTGTTTCCTCATCCATATTTCTCCTAAATAAAGCATCCTCTGGCCCTACAGCATGCATGCCAAAATCCTTAGCAACACTCAGTCAAACCTAGCTCCATATTCTATGCACTAATGTTCTCCATGAGAAACCACCTTAAAGCACAACAGAAAAAAATCTCAAAAATTCATACCCCAAAATAAAACTAAAACAGTGTTCTGGTGAAATAAAAGCAAAATCAAGGCAAAGGAAGATAACAGCAAAGTTCTCAACAAGAATGCTAAGTACTAAAGAAATAGATAGAAAACTGCTGACCCATATATACAGTAAAATTCAAACAAAAACTTATTTCAATACATGCTTTGCATTAAGACAGCAGAATGTATGTTCTAGTCAAATACATATCTATTGACAGAAACACTCTAAGTTCTGTTACTCACACTGCAGATTAAAAGCACTTAAGAAGGTGTCTAAGCATAATGTTTCATAGGAAGTAATGGAAGTTGCATTATAAGCATTAAAAACTTTTGTAATGTTTTGAATTATTCGCATTTTAAGATGTGATCTTTTTTAAAGTGCTTCACATTTGACCATGCGCTAAGATACTTCCCTGGAGATAATGCCAAGCACCTGTAGAGCACCATGCTCAAATTTTCTGAAGCTTGATATCTGATGGGTTTTTTTTATTTTATTTTAAAACACTTTGGTTGTTTTTAGGAACTGTCAGTAGCAACTACCTCTAGTTATTTTTTGACTGACTTCCTGGCATGCATAACAGCTTTTATCACTGCGTGCAAATTAGGACACAAGTTTTCATCTCTTATGATCTTTCTGGACACCCTTTGCTTTAAAGCAGATAAAAGCCTTCAAGCCATGTTCATCTTAATCTTTCACTCCCTGCTTTTATTTCTCACTTTTGCTATAATGGCTAAATTGACAAGAGATACTCCCTTTATTCCAGTCACCACTATGCCATTGCATTTAGTTTCAAATCCAAAATTAAAGTTAAACTGTAACTCTTTTGGTCATAACGTAAACCCCAAAAAACAAATTAGAATTAAGTTTCAACATAGTCCCTCATGAACTTCCCAGGAATTTGGGATTCCTCCATTTCCGATTTAAGCAATAAGCTTCGTTACATTTAACAAATAACAAACAACTCTCTTCAAAGAAAACTGTAGAGAAATGTGTTTCAGAGCTCAATAGAGAGTGTACAGCTATGTACAGAACTACCATATCCCAAACACCTGCTAACTAACATTTCACACTCATAGGATTTGTACACTTGAGCCAAAGCCAGTGAGAATCTGACAGACAAGAGATATTAGAATTGTGTCACTCAAGCCATTCACCAATTTAAGAATTCAATTTTGACACTGCCTGCACCAAATTTAACTGATGTCTGCAAATCTCAGGTTTTTCACTTAAAATTTTCATTTAGGTGAAAGTGATGTAAAAATTTCATATAATCCACTCCTACCTGTTGCTCCTGAATACAGTCATACAAAAGTTCCATTCACACCACAATTAAACCTGATCAGTTTCAATTTCCACTCTATAAATACATTTTACTTCTCTCTAAAGAGACCAATTGAAATTTAAATTACACCTGAAAACACTCTGTGCATCTATACAATTTATAAGTCAGCAATAATAAGTGATTTAAGTATCATATGGGAGTTTCAGCACACAGGTGAAGCTTTCCTCCCTACACATAAGTCTATCTGTTTACAACTTGAGAAAGTAATGAATACTATGGATTTCCTCTGTTTTCTTAACGGCACTGGGGCTCATCTGACTTAATTTGCTAACTTTGCTGTAAATATCTTAAATTTATCCCAAGGAAATCAGACCCCTTCATACCTAACTAAATCCAAATTTCTAATATTTACATATATGGTCTGCATGGAAAACATTCTTTTGTGAACTATATGAAAGATACAAGATAGAAAACTGAGCAACATCTGGCATTGCATATCATTCTTGACTTTCAACTTCCTGATATTTGTCAATCCGTATCATACTTCAACATAAATATATTACGCAGTGCATTTAAGTGCAATAATTCATTTCTCCTCTATGTTCAACAAACATCAATTTTAATTCCTGAACTCACCTGGATTCCATTGCTTCTCACACAGTTCATTGTAGTGTTTCTGTATCTAAAATTCATGAACTCTACTACCAACAGCTATATCATACAAGTCTTAATTTTGGAATTACTATTTTTATCAATAATGCATGAAGCAGAATATAGTTGGTACCTAACAGAGTTGGACTGACTTGCAAGCAAAAAGACACAGGTACTCTTTGTGTATTTAAAAGATTATTTCATCTGACAAAAAGTGTTAGATGAACATCTGATGTATCAAAAATACATATTACGTTTAAAAAACTGAGGAATCTTAAGAAGTCTTACATCTAGCCAGCCATATTGAAGAACAGCATTTTTGTCTCCTTTGGAATAAGGAATCTGAAATCTGATCAGTAACATGAATTCATTCCTGCAATGCCTTTAGGAAGAAATGTTGAGTTAATTACTCAATTAGAGCATATTTACTTTGTAATTATAATGTCATGTTCAGTCATATTTAATTGTTTTTTCCAAAATACCCAAAGGCAACCATCCACATCATGGACTGAAAACCTGAAAAATTTAAGATAAATAACAATACCATTTAGAGAAGCATATTTTAAACATATGATAAAGCATACTTTAAGGTTAGATGGATCTCAGACAATATTTTTCTTAAAGCAATTAACTCTTACGATTTATGTACAAGATGCAAAGAGAGTTCCCATGGGATTAGCCAGGGTTTTTTGGTCTCATTTCTGGTTCTGGTTTGAAAACCATTAAGTCTCCAGTCACCCTTAAGAATTACTTTATTATTTTAATCTTCTGTCTTTTATCAAAGAACTAAATGTGCTAAGTTCATTGGTGCCCAGCTCAGGAGACTGATGAATCTTGTGGATTTCTTTTACATCCTTACAGGTGCCAGGTTAAATAACATGTTGTTTGAGGTTGTTTCCCCCACCCCCCACCACAGACAAGGCTTTAACTAGTACTCTGATAACTCCTCCCAGCTGTTGAAGGAGATTCAACTTGCTGGTATGTTTTCATGGATTCTGAATGTTTTGCCTGCTGAGACAGCTACTGAGCTTCAGAATTTAATATCTGGGACTAAAAAACCACACACAGAGAGAAAAAGGAAAATTGCAGAAGTCCTTTACAAATATGTAATCTTAGTGTTCCTATATAAGCTTCTAACATCCCATAGAACATCCATTAACAGTTATCTCAATTTTCTTTAGTCAGTAGGGAAAAAGGAATCTAAATCAAAATTAGTACCCCCATCCTGTTTGGATTCAAGCCCTATAGTCATCACTCCCTGGTGATATTATGTGTGGGTATATATATCCCAACACTAAATAATTAGATTCAGCTAAATGTTTGTAAATTATAGCAGGATTCATCTATTGACCTGATATGTTAACATGTATTGGAACATTAAAGTGAACTACTCATAGATTTCTACTACCTGCTCATTATATGTTGCAGTCTGTGTCTCTAGCCACAATTCTGCATGAAAACTGTTCTAGCACAGTGCGGGAAAACAACCCACTTACTTAAAAACTCAGTGTGGCTATCAGAGCAATCGAGACTCCAGGCTTGTCTCACCTCACCTATAAACTGTGATAAGATTTCCAAAAAACCAAGCAAACTACTCTGAAACTGGTGTCATGCATTGAGGCAAAAGTCCCTCAAGTCCTCCATCTCAAAGTTTCAACAAATGGCCACTATGTCTGATTAAACACAGAAATATAGTTGCAGATTAGCTATTGGCTGACATATGTAAATTAGCTCTCCATCTTAAAATACACGGATATAAATATACAGAATAGATACTAGGAAAAATGCATTGGGTTTTTTTATTTGGTTGGTTTTTACCATGAGGGTAGTTAAACACTGCAACAGGCTGCCCAGGGAGTTTGTGGAAGCTCTGACCTCAGAGACATTCAAGACTTGACTGGATGTGGCCCTGAGCAACCTCATCTAACTAGACCTGTTTTGAGCAGGGTGTTGAACTACCTGGCCTCTGCAGGTCCTTTCCATCCTACAGTAAGATTTTATTTAATTCCCACTACTTAAAAATGCAATTCTTTGCAGTGAAATGCATACCAGTGAGAGCAGTGTCTCCCAGAACTATCCTTTCTGGGAAAGATGCCTGTGAAGGCGACATACAGAGTAGACCAGATTCAAAGCCATCATCAGTGGGTTCCCCTCAACCTAAGCTTCTCTGGAGGATGAATCGTGCTAATAATCTCTCAGCTTTAGATCACAATAATTCAACCTTGAGATCTGGACAACTGCCAATATGACAAAATATAGACAAAATGTGATTCCGCCAAATCTTCTGTCACCTTCTACGATACAGATATTAATCTTTTCTCCTGCCACCCGCCCCCTCCCCCGGACTGTCAAATTCAACAATCCAAACCATACAATCTCTAATGTTATATTTAGGTTTCTGAGAAAAATTCAGCAAGGCCTTTTGTTCTGGAAATCTCTATACACAGTACAGAGACACCTGTGACTCTTCCAGTTGAAAGAGCTACGCTGAATCTCTCTCAAGTTCTTAATGAAGTTTATATCACTCTTATCATTATGTCCCATCCATGGAAACTAACAGAAACTCCTTCAAAGTTTGATATATACTATTGACTACACCCTGAGTTATTGCATGACAACCTTGCAACAGCAACAGGTGCCCTTGTGATCATATAACTTCATCACTGCATTTCAGAGCTCCCACCAGGACCATTCTACCACCTAAAACTACACCTGCTCTCTGGCAGAAGCACCATAAGCCCATCTCCATGCTCTCTGCACAGAAGACTGACTGTGACTTCCTCTCCCATAAGAAAAAAAGGGAAGGATAAAGAAAAAAATCCTCAAGTAGCTTAAATGCACAATGATGCTTTTACTCCAATAAAGTAAAGAATATTTACCATTTTTAGATTTTTTTTTTAAGCTTCCACTGGTAAAATTACAAGGACAAAAATGCCAATTTTGTGTTAGGTAATAGATGAACTATGTCAAAAGGAAAAGTATTCAGTGGTAACCAATACATCTGAATACTTAATATTGTCTTTTCTTAAAATTAATGTCGCTGAAATCCAGTAATAAACAATTTAATTAATACACTTTCTCTCAAATTCATCTCTTCCCCACTATCTGAATAAAATCAGTGTTTTGGATAAATGATTGACTCAAAAATATATTGGGTTTGTCTACAGTCTTAAAAACAAAGATAGGCAATTGAACCATTTAATAACATTATGTTTTGTAAAGCATATATCTGCCATTGGTAAAAGCTTTCTTCAGTGTTGATCTGATTTGTTGTTTTCAATAATTTGAGAGACTTTTACTGCACATAGTCACATCTGTTATGTTGTCTGATAGACAATAAATTTAGTGAACACAGTTGCTCGGAAGAGATCTTGTATTTGCTGTTCCTCAACTTCAGTGAGGTTGTTCCTTGAATCAATTCCCAGAAAGGGTTAAACAAACAAGACAGTTCCTAACAAGTCAAACAGCCACAATGACAATTCACAGACATGCACATACACACTCGCAAAAAGTAAATTTAGGAGTGATTGCCATTCAGATGAATCCTATTTTAAGCATGGATGTAGACCCATTTTCCACAAAACTGAAAGAAAATAAGCCAAACATAAGCATACATAGTAATATTGCAGTTATACAACATGTTCTCTAAAGTGTTTTGAGGTAACAAAACAAAAAGATGAGGACAAATAATTCAAAGTAAATATCTCAGTAGATAAATTAATTCCACATGGCAAGGGTGTGTCACATCTGCTGCAGTGAATTACACAGATGTAACCCCCAAAACACATTCGATTGCAGAGCAGAGATGCAACCAAGACTGGGTTCATAAGGGTGTCTTGGTTGCAGAGAGCACACTGGCTAGGTATTCACAAGCAAGTGTTCATGATGGCAGAAACTCACAAACTTCAGCAAGAACCAGTCAGCAGGAATGCTGATAATGACCTAACCCAAACTGGTCTCTATGACTGAAGATAATTTCAAAGAAAATCTTTCAGAAGTGTATACTTTAAATTCCATGCCTTTAGCAGGATACTTAAATACTCCTTTTAAGGATAGGAAATGGTTGAAAGCACTTAAATACTTTTCTGAAGACTCTACTGGCAACTTTCACAAGTAAATGCAGTGCACTGTATTATGCAGAATGTTTAAGTACTGTTATTTAACATTATATTAAATATTTTTCTATTACACTGCTATTTCATACTATATTGAATTAAATGTTTAATGCTTACTGAATGTTCCAAGTTCTTGGAGGCAGAAGATTGTACCTTATAAACACAAGCGTTTCTTGTTAAATCAGTGGGGGCTGGAATTTTAGTGCTGCATTTTAAAGCAGTGATTCAGATTTTTTTCCCAAAAAATCATGAAGATAAGCTGTTTCAAACACTTAGAGGTATCCTTTATGCCCCACAACTAATGCCTATTCTAACAAACCTTTACAGCAAAACGAGAGCACAAAAACAACTGCTCAAAAACGAAGACTCAGTTTGCTTAATCTGATCACTTTGTTAACACGGAGAGAGCACAGTTTCTCCTACATGTGAAAGCACTGCCCCCCAAAATTACAGGAAATAATATTGGTATTCTGAAAATAGAGCAGAAAATTAAAGTAAACATCCAGTAAATTCTAGTCCATATCTCCAATGGTTTTTGTCTTGTAGCACAGCATGAGACAGATTTCAACCCTTCAACTGAAATCAGCTGTGAAGTGTACACAGTCATCTCTATATTTTTACCTGCAAAGTTAAGGGGAATATTTATGGGTTTGACCCTCACTTGAGGTCAGAAAATGCATTAGGGACTATGTTTGTGACTTGACCCTCTCACTATCAATAGGCTTCCGAGAAATAAAGGATATACTAATTAGTTCCTAATTTAACAGATACAAAAGATACAAGGACTATGAAAAGTGTCTTACAGGGAAAGATTTCAAGAACAGAATATGTATGGGTTAGGAAAGGAGGTTGCAAGAAGACCTAATTATGGTTGACAAGTACCTGAGGGGGTTCTTTTTTTACAAGCAGCAGGTAGAAATCTGTTCAAAATATGCAATAAGGACAAAGCCCGAAGGCATTATATGAAATTGAAGGAAGGGTAGTTCAGACATGGTATCAGAAATGGCTTTTCACTCAGAGGATCATTACTATATGGAGTAAATGACCTACCAGGGGCTCTTCAATCCTAATGAATTTTATTCCGGGATAGTTACGTATCTATCAGTACTACACATCTGGCCTTTCCTCCTGAAAAGCCGGGAATGGACAAAGCAGACCTAGAAGTGTCTTCTGCCACCACCCCCCCCCCCCTCCCGGAGCGCGGCCACCACGCCTGGCTCCGCGGCCCTGTAGTGCCACCTCCTGGGGGAGGCAGTACCCGGGACCCCCCCCACCTCCTCCTCCTCCCCTAATCCCTGGAACTGAAAGACACAGCAGAAAGAACTACTGGTTTTGCTTCGTTTCCTGGCTGGTCACCAAATCTCATCAGGAGAGATCCCGCCGAACGCCAGAACCGCAAGCAGCGAAATTTAACTAGATGGTTAAACTGGGCTTGAGATTCAAACTTGCAACACCAGGGACCAGATTGACTCATCCTGGTCCCTCCCTTGAGAGGGCTGTAAAAACGTGGGTTTGCAAACTGATTTTCCATTTTATATTAGGAGAGCAAGTTTTCAAAATATTATGAGGGATTGCACTAAAGATGCCCATCTAGGATTCCACCCGGTCCCACATGTGCATTAAATGTGATGTAGTTAGTTTTGAAAGCTTTTCTGGTGCTTGTCGGGTGGGTTCTTAAAATTTTCTAGATAAACACATGCTCTATGGTAATAATGAATAATTAATTGTTATAAAAATACATTCCATTGTGTAGCAAAAATAAACATTGAAAAGCGCCTCAGCATCAACAATTAATACTATCAGTTCCCCTTTCTTTGTGCAGTAGGAGACTGCAGTGAAAACACATTAGATTTATATTTTAACATCCAAAAAATGAGGAAATTCTTACTTTAGGGTGAAAGATTTTCAGTGTAAAAAGTCACATTCAAAAGCATAAAACAAGTATATTACAAACCTACCCAAATTAGCTGTTAAGAAGTCAACAAAGCACTTCCAAATACAATTCCTCTTCCCCACAGTCCTCACAATCTAACTAATGGCCTCTAGCATGCTTTATTTATTTATTTTAAGTAAACCACTATTACACCAGGTCCCCTGCTGCCCAGGCTCCTGAGCATAAGGCTGTTCAGGTAGGCCGATAAGGGGCTGAGAACAGACATGTGCAGAGCACGACTGACGGCAGAGGCCTAGTCACATTACTCGCATTTTGAGAACAGACATAAAAATTTGTCTTGCATTGGTATTACCTGGAACATTCAGCTTGCTGCCAGAAACTGAGAAGGATGCAAGAGCAAGGACTTATCCAAATCAATCTTCCCTCTTAGAAGCAAGAGGCAGACCAGGATCACAGACCTAGCTTTACCTTCTACTCATTTTTTTTTAATCTCTACCTCACAACTGGGAATCTGTGGTTGCTTTAATCACTCCATTCCACATTACGACTGGTTTGCTCCCATCTCCCTGCCACCGGGTTTTCTTGACTACTGATCAATTCAACCTTTCAGGTGCTGTTTGCACAAAATAAAAATAGATTCCAAATAAATGGCAGCCCAAGCACTATCAGGAAACAGAACTTTCTTCCACCTGGCTGATTTTCTGTTTGCTTTGGAAGTTGCTCTTTCACCTGTGAGTAATGACAATCCGCATCAAGAGACAGATGCAAAACTGTTCCTCCAATTATATAATCACTGCAGCTGATAAGGAGGGAGCTGGATTTAGGTTGCCATAGCATTGGCATATTGCTACGGAGGCTGAGCTCTTCGTCCACTTTATCAGCTCTAGTCCAGGAAGAGCAGTCCAGTTATGCCTGCTGAATGCATGTGCTGTGGACTTGCTCCCGCTTGGAAGGAGCACTCTGGATCAGGGGCTGCTTCCTTTCCCGTCCCACCTTATTTCGATACAGTGGCTAGGGGTGGGGGTGCTGGGGTTTTGGTTTGTTTGGGGTTTTTTTCTTTTTAATCTGTATTTAATCGGAAGGAGGGGGGTGTTATCTGTGAAACCCACTACCCCCCCCCACTATTAAGGGTTGCCATAGCGCTAATGCGCCTCCCCAGCTGCATCCTCGGCCGCCCCTGCAAGGGGCTCAGGGGTGGGGGGTACCTGGGGAGCTCACCGGGGATGGGGGCCCTCGCCAGGCCGCTGCCCCCCACCGCCCGGGCACCCCCGCACCCAGAGCAGGTGTTCAACCCCAGCGGGCGGGGGCAGGTTTGGGGGCAGGCAAGTTGGCTCCGGCCGAGGGAGGGGCTGCCCTGCAGGGCAAGGCCGGGGGCGAGAGGGGGGAGATGGGGAAGAAGTTGACCGCGGCTGGGGGGTTCTGCTGGGGAGGGAGAGAGAGACAGAGCGCTCTCTCCGGAGCGCTGCTCCTCTCTCGTCGAGGGGAGGAAATGGCTCTGCCTGCTCTGCAATACCGACGTGTGTGTGCAGCCGGGGCTGGTGGGGAAGGGAAGGGAGGGAAGGGGAGGGGAGGGGAGGGGGTGACAACATGCAGGTAATAGGATAAAAATAACTTCGGGAACGGCAGATCGGGGTTGGGCGGGGGAGGGGGGGGAAGGCTTGTGGAGTTTGGACAAACAAAGTTTTACTACAGGGAATAGCGGGGGACGTTTGCTAATGCCGAGGAGCAGCAGCGCGGGTTGGTATCCATGATGCGGGCGATCCTGAGAGGAGCTCGGCGAGAAATCACCGCCCCAAGTAAACCCCAACTTTCATTTTAATACAGGCGCTCCCCGCTGTCCTTCATTCTCTCAGTATGTGCGCGTGTATGGTATATATGTGTGTAAACAGATAATTCCCCCCTCCCCTCCCCTTTCGTGTGAGAGATTAGAAATAGCTTTAGAGAAGGGAAGGGCTCCTCTCCCGGTGTCTTAGGAAGCCGTACCCAGATGGGGGTTAGGAGGACCGGGACGACATTAATTGGGAAAGGTCCCCTAATTCCGGCCGCACTGCGAGTTAATCTGCCTCCGACACGGGCGAGCGGGCTGCTCCGCGGCTTCCCTTAGCCCCCGGCCACGGCACGCAGCCCCTTCGCCGGGCGCCCCTCCTCGCCCCTCCGCCTTAGAAGGCGACGACGGCGACCTAAAGCAACTTTTCTTTGCCCGGGGTTTCCTATGAAACACCCGTTCCCCGAGGGGCTGCGGGGGTCTCCCTGCAGCACGCCCGCCCGAGGGGAGCTGTGTGCTCCGAATGGAAACCGGTGTCAAAGGCTGTCCTCTGCCCCGGCCCCTCCGCCTGCCGCTGGCTCTGGCAGCGGCTGAACCGAACCGAGAGATTACGGACAAAGGGTAGGGGAGAGAACGGTTGCTAGATCATCGGAGGTAAAGCTCAGGCTTACCTTGATGGTTTTCTTCTGGAATGTACATCCTCTTGTTTTCATTGACCATTTAAAACGAGTCCAGATTAATCCCTCCGAAAATCGGCTTGGTAAAATTCAAGGAAGAATGGAGCTGCAGAATTTCCCCTTTTATTATTACCTGATTCCCATTATTGCATCAAACACCAAAAACTGATCCTTTCCACTACTGCCTCCTTTAGTGAAATTGCAATGCATCCTCAGTACATCCGGGCCCCTTCCAAGAATTTAGCACAGCACCTCTGGCTGTTAAACCATAAAAAAGAACAGGAAGGGGGGAAACGAGGGAGAGGGGAGGGAAAAAGGAAAAAAAAGAAAAGAAAAAAAAGGAAAAAGCAAAAGCATCCAGGACAAACCTCTGAGGGTTAAATGTCTTTTTTAAATCCACCAACTACAAGAGTAAGGGGGGGGGGGGGGGGGAGATGTTCAAACGCTGCTGCTCCTCCTCTTCAAAGCCATTCTGAGCGCGTTGTGTTGGCAGGGAGCTGTTTCTGCAGAGGAAGAGAGCACAGTCCCAGCCCCTTACTCCCTCCCCTCCCTCAGCGCGCTCGCTCCCCGCTCTCTGCCTCTCGCCGACAGACAGACACACTGAACGCTTCCAGATGTTCCAGCTGCGGCGGCTGCACGCAGCCCCCCGCGCACGGCGTTAGGAGCCGCCGGACTCGATCTGAAAGTTTAACACGCTGCCTGCCTTCACTGCGCCTGCTGAAGCCTGGCTACAGACATGACGTCAAGGAGGCGAGCTGGAGCCGGCTGCCTGGAGAAGTGGGGGGACAGGCGAGGGGAGCGGCGGCGGGGCCGGGCCGGGCCGGGTCGGGGAGCGGCGGCCCGGCGGCTCGGTGGCCCCGCGGCTCGGTGGCCCGGCGGCTCGGTGGCCCCGCGGCTCGGTGGCCCGGCGGCTCGGTGGCCCGGCGGCTCGGTGGCTCGGTGGCACGGTGCCGCGCTTGCCGGCCCGCCCGCGCCCAGCACCCCGCGGCAGCCGGCGCCGCCGTCCTCCGGCCCCGCTTCGATCCGGTTTCTCAATATTGTGAGCTCTGCCCTGCGGTTCCACTACGGAATGCGACTGTGAGCTGCATTTCAAGGAGGACAATATCATTTGCCGAAGCGTTACAGGCGGCATCGTGTGCAAGCGCGCGGCAGAACGGGCTGCGGTTGTGTTTGATCCGTTCCGAGCAGGCAAACACAGGCTCGGTGGGCAGGCAGCGGCAGGGAAAGAGATACCCAGGGATAAGTTGCGCAGACGAGAGGATGCACAGATGTTTAAACAGATTAATCAAGCTAGGATTTGCAAAATCCTTGGTGGAAACACCAAAGTGCTCCGCTGGTATCCCACCACTTGCCTTAATTATGCCTGTCATTTGGCCCTCTATAATTGAAGCCTCTGCAGAGAGCAAAAATGACTTCTTTAAAACGAAATGTGAACTGAATGCAGTACATGTTAAATGTATCTAGACGCTCCGAGCTGCCATGTTAAACAAGAGATGCAGAGTTCAAAAACACCCCTCAGGAACCACTGCAGAAACTGCCACAACCTGAGAAACTAAACTGCCCTGACGTACATGGAGGTGAATGTCCAGAATACTGTGTCCTACGTGCAAACCCATGGCTGTAAATTCTCATAACAGAGGATCCATTTAACATCACATGCGTGCAATACTATTTGTCGTACTTCAAACACAGTGGTTCTTTCCTTCCAAGTGATTTTTCCATTTCAACTAGAAAAAAAGTATTTTAAAGTTGGTAATACCCCTACAAAGGAATTACTTTTGAATTAACTTAGTGCCTTCCCTACAAATGGCTTTCAGTGGGATGTATCAAATAGCTGTCTTTTTTTGAGGCTTTCCCCCCACCGCTTTAAATGAGCTATCTCTCAGATGGAACTCATAATAGAAAACACCACCTAACAGATGCAGGCAAAGAAACAAGAAAACACCACATCCACTCAGAACTACAAGAAAAAATGGAAGAGATGTAAAGCACTTACCGAAAACTGGATGCAGTCAAAGCACTTGTCCTAAAAAAAGGTCATTTTGGTTTCTAATAACCACTGATCATCAAAACTTCTGTGTTAGATGCTATTCAAAGGGTAATTCACCAACAACATATTGCCATTGACAGCATGTAGAGATGCAGCTTTATTTCTGACTCAGGAGGAAGAGTTCCTGTGAGCAATTAAAATAATCTGTCCTCTATTGCCTAGTTTTTCTCTAATAATGTCACATGCACTTACCCCGTTTAACTTACCAGATCAAGCAAGATCACAGCTAGAGGTGGAATGGCAATATATTAGCTTTCATTTTCAATTCGAGTTGCCTTTTTCTTGAAAAAAATGTTCTCTCTTCACCATTATAAGAAGGACTGAACAGCAAATCCTTCACTGCCTACATTTGTTGTGTAAATACCCATTTTATTTTCCTCCTTGTGACCACAAATCCTTGCCATTTTGGATTGTGCTAACTCCATTTTTTCCAGCCATGAGTCAACCAAGAGTTGTGTGATTCACCCTTGCATGGACATAATCTCTGGGGAAGTAATTAAGTGCAAGCTGATCACTCTTGCACAGAAATCAAACACCAGTGGGGCACCTGTAAATATTTATTTTGCCCTACTTGGGTCACATTCTCAGCTAGCTAAGGATTTATATACAGTATTAGTTAAACAGTTAACATCCACATAGCATTGCTTTAGGCCAGCTCACATACGTATGCAGCCACATACACAAGCTGTCCCTGCCACCTACAAATCTTTTTCTCTGTTCTTTATCCCTCTCTCTCTGCCAGGCTCCCACAGTGGGACACAAGTTGGGCCAATTACCAAAAATCAAATCCAGAAGAAAAGAGAGCAAGAAACAAGAATATTAGCTGGCATTAATTTCTTCAGCATAAATAAAATTCTACTATAACTTGAGGTTTCCTTACTCAGCAATTCTGATGCAAATAATTTTCTTTGCAGAGAAGTGGAAAGAAACTGATTGTAGGATTAAAATGGAAAGATCCTGCTAATGAAGGAGAATCATGTGGCATAAGAATGAACATCACACCTTCCCCTAAAGCATTTGTACTGTCAAAGTACACTAAAATGATGTAGTCCATGAAAAAAGGTTTGGTAAAGAGCTGGCATTTGAAGTGAAGGTGCCTGTAGGATTTTTTCATAATAATGTGATTACTGAAATTCCCATTTAAGAATAATTCTCTCAGGAAAGAACCTGAGGTGTTACCCTCCACAGAAACCAGGAAAATTCAGTTGGCCCCAAATTTGTTTCTTTCCATTCTTTACACTTTCTTTCCATTTTTTCATAGAAGTAGCACAGAAGGGATTTTGTCAGGGATTCCAGAGCAGCAGCTTGGAGACTTCACGGAGGACAACAGCCCTTTCCTCCATGGCCTCTGAATGCTGAGCTCTCCAATCGCGTATGTTCTGGGCCAGGACTCTAAAGCCAAAGCGTACAGCCTAAGCAAATTAGAAGGCTTTCTATCATTTTTGAATGACTGATGCTCTGAAAAGCTTTAAGGCCTTCTGAAAGGGGCACACACTTAGCCTTCTTCAGAGTTAGATCCCCACACATGCAGCCCAAAGATGAGTATACAAGTGAGAGAAAGATCTTAAATTTATGAAAGAATTATTCTTTCAATACAAAAACAATTAGAAAGTTCTTAGTCCCTGCCTGATATGGCAGCCAGCAGATTTAGAGGTAAGATGGACAGAGTAATGAGCAGACACAAGGGTATCTCACACCAAGTTGAATCCGTGCTTGTAGACTTCCTCTAAGCAGATGACTATAGACTGGACAAATGATCCAATATATGCTCAGCCTTAGGCCAGCTCTAAAATGGAGATACTAGTTTTCTACACTACAGGAATGCTACAGGGAGAAAAACTGTTCTCCAATTGCTCTGAGAACAATAGTAATGAGGGCCATATAAAGCACCAAGACAGAGATTTCTGAAAAACAGCTATTTAAAGTTACAAAGTGTCAAAGATGATTTGTAGGGTGCATAATGTGAACATGCAACAGTCCATTCTGCATGTCAGGAATTTTTTGTTCTGTGTACAATGTAGTACTCCTTCCCTCTTACCCAGCCATATATAGAGTATACTGGGCACAACAGCTTCTTCAAAATCCAGTATCAGAACCCACATCCATCTTCAGAACAGAAATCGCCCGAATAGGTTGTGCAGGAGAATGTCACCTTGATTCAAAGAGGAAGAGTTATTGTCACGCTGTATTTAAAGATGGGGCTAGAAAGCAATGGGATGAAAACAGACAAAAGCATACAATAACTCTGCATTGAACTATTTTTATAACTTATAAAATTATTTGAAAGCTTCTTTTAAGCAGTCTCAGTACTTTTAAAATGATCTAGGGTTTTCATTGGGCCTACTGTATAAGTTATCTAGCTATCTAATTGCAGTAGATTATGTTCACACTATTTTGGCAGTAATGCCTTTTACTATAAAGTAAGAAGGTAAATTATTCAGAAGTGGAAAAGAAATGTATTTATCCCCAGAAATAGTATTAAGGCTCACAATACAAATGTGAATCTTTCCAGGGCCAGCTCAGTGAAACAGTGCCAGAGCTCCTTATTACTTTGCTGAAAGGTATTTTTTTTCCCTGCAGATTTAAGGTTCTGCACCTCTGCCAACAAACAGAGAAGGCTTCCCATAAGAATCAGCACTTTCTTGCACTGAAAACTATGGGATTTTTTTTGTGACTGATTTAAATAAATGATATTTAAACACAGGGCAATCTTTGCATGAAGACTTTGACCTTCCTTTTTTCAAAGGCTAACTTGTCAATAATTCTGGTTTCTATCTAGCATCTGTTTCCTTCAGAGCATTCAAACTTAAAGTGATAGCCTGATCAGTCCTGGGTACATTAAAAGAATCATTGTGCATGAATAACATAATACTCTTAACAACTTATGTTATTTCTGACAATACTGCACTGTTTGTCCATACACAGTATAACAGAAACATTGGGTATTTGCTGGTGTTGCATGACAACAATGTATTTTTTTTAAATCAAATATTGATGATAGTAAGATTTTCTCATATGTCAGGACTGCTCTGTTTAGAAGTGTTCTCAAAGTTATTTTTGATTCTTCTGAACTACATATCATCTAAAAATGTGAGTATAATCCTCTCCATTTGAACTTCCTAGTTGTTACTGAAAAAAAATACCTGTTCACATCTGTGAGTATGGATTTCTAAAA
Organism: Haliaeetus albicilla; assembly: GCF_947461875.1. Taxonomy (NCBI): domain Eukaryota; kingdom Metazoa; phylum Chordata; class Aves; order Accipitriformes; family Accipitridae; genus Haliaeetus; species Haliaeetus albicilla. Next base: position 13,239,233 of record NC_091501.1, on the reverse strand, counting down.
ATGTTCCTTATCTGATTTTTTTTCTTTGGTTGCTTAATTTTAATCAGAATGAAAGCAGTTGACAGTCCTATCTAAAGCTTTCGAAGTGTGGTCAGGAAACTGCAGACCTTTCAAAACTATCAACTAGCTAGAACACAGGAGACTTTCTCAAGAAAAAGGAAATCTGGGATGGAAGAGGAAAGGAAGGTTGATGGTCAGGATTTCTAGGCAATTTAATTTCTTAAAATCTGGAACAGTGCCATACACACAGGAACTTTTGAAATTTTATACAGTCAGAAAGACTGATTTTCAAAGTTGACTTGGGAAACTTAGCCGTATGTTCCACATTGAAATTAATAGGAGTGGTTACTTGGCTTCGAAATTTCAGTCATTAGCTTTTATATTTACATTCAGATGTCAACAAGCAACTACAAAAAGTTAGAAGGAAAATTATAAGATTTATGAAGATATTTGTATGGTCTGCTGAAATATATTAAGGCCTAGTGTTGGTAAACAATAGAAAATACTAGATCTAAGTGGGGAAAAAAGGAAATAATGAAATAATTCACAACTGGGTAGGAAAGTAGCTAGTAATTAGAATAAACTGTCGTTAGACACATAAGAGAAGGAAGTAGATGAAATTGATAGCCTTTAAGTAGGTTTTGATTTTCTAGACTGCAGAAGCTTCTAGAAAGCAACCTGCATATCTGAAAGTGTGATTTTATTCAAATCTTGCTAGCTATCTTAGCTTTCAGTGGTGATCCATGATTTCAATGTGTGGTGGCAGTGGTGCTTTTTTTAATTCCAACTGCAGAAATGAAAGAGCTCACCATTTATCACTGTAAAAAGGTGATTAGTATTTAATGATTACTATGTAGCATTGTACGAATTCATGCACAAACTTGAAGTGTAGCAAACAAATGCTTGAACACACTGAAACAACACAATAGACATTTATCCTAAGTAAAATATAAATGCAGGTACACTTATCAAACTTGAAGAGAACTTGTGGCAGTTTTCATTATGCCATCGCCATCATGGACACCCTGCCAAAGCGCTAATTAGTGCACTGAGGAAGGTTTAACACCTTTGCAGAATTTCAATACAGAAGTAGTCTCTGTTCCTCAAGAAGGGAAAAGGTCAGTTGTTGACTCTGCCATAAAAGCTTAAGGGAAAGACCTGAACTTAACAAAAAGTGTTGCACTGTTTCTATTCTAGACAAGAAATAATTGGGCCTATCCAGACTGGGTATGTACTGATACAAGGAGACTTAAACTCAGCAGTTCATCATTAGCTACAGCCAATTAAAAAAAAAGGGGGGGAAAAAAGCAAAATAATTACTGTTAATAATAGTCTAAAATCATCAGTCAAACAAAAGACATGACCTAATAATATCTACAAGGAGATCTACAAGGAAAATTAATTTTGAATCCAATAAGCCTACACTTTGGCAAAAAAAATCATTATGCAAACTGTTGAGGGTATATTAGCTACTTGCCACTGCTTACACAACAAAAATGAAGAATTTATTACCATTCTAAGCTTCTAACATAGTTCTACAAAATACTCAGGAATATGTAGTTTGTAGCTTATTCATAACTAAGTACCACACATAAGTTGAGATTTAGGGCAAGTACAAGACAGACTTTTTTAGGGAGGGATGGATTCTTCAAAGAGTAAATTTTTGCAAGCTGTTGAGGAAGACTTCACAGTGACTAGAAGGATTACAGGATGTTGGCATTTGGAAACAGTGGATCTAATTATTAAACAATGAAAACTACACAAAATCAAAATAAGAAGCAATGTAGAAAAATATATCTAGCTAGTACAACCAATTCTAAGTATAAATGTCATAAGGTGAGCTCAAAAAAGAAAACCAAATGAAATGTAGGGGTGGGCTATAAGACCAAGTTCCTTCCTTCTCTTTGGGCATTTAAAGTCTCAGAACTTCTAAACCTGCTTTGTCAACATAGAAAATTATTGACAAACTCAAGGAAGGCAACAATTTGGAATTCCAACAGATTTTGGAGGATCTACAATAAATAAACACTAATGAGATAAAATGGTCTAAAAATATATGGTCTTATGTATCAGCTGCAAGATGATTAGATTAGTTAGCATAGTCAGTTACTGTAATATTGGCCTTAGACACAATGTCAACATTTCATTTTGAACAATGGGTCTTTCTATACTGAAGGACTCAACTTGCTTAGTAAGTGTATCTGGTTATAATGCAATCTTTGTGGTGGTGTCCTGGCTTTCTTCATGATTATTTCTTTCCAAAATGGAGAAAATCACAACTCACCAAGCAATCATTCTCTGTTTCAACTGCAGCACCTTTATTTCATGTAGTTTTAAAATCTGTTCTACAACTTGCAGTTCTCCCACTGCCTCCTGTTAAAATGACTTCTAATTGTGTTTAGCTGAATAATGATTTTGTGGTCAGTTCAAACGGATGCTAAGTTAAAGACAACTTCCACATGTAGCAATGTTCAATTTCAACCTGTCTTGGTTTCAGCTGGGATAGAGTTAATTTTCTTTCTAGTAGCTGGTACAGTGTTATGGTTTGGATTTAGTATGAGAATAATGTTGATAACACATTGATGTTTCCAGTTGTTGCTAAGTAGTGTTTAGAATAAAAGTCAAGGATTTTTCAGCTTCTCATACCCAGAGAGCAAGAAGGCTGGAGGGGCACAAGAAGATGGGAGAGGACACAGCCAGGACAGCTGACCCAAACTGGTCAAAGGAATATTCCATGCCATGTGACGTCATGCCCAGTATACAAACTGGGGGGAGTTGGCTGGGGGGGGCGGATCGCTGCTTGAGAACTAACTGGGCATTGGTCAGTGAGTGGTGAGCAATTGCGTTGTGCATCACTTGTTTTGTATATTCCAATTCTTTTGTTATTGTTATTATTATTGTTGTAATTTTATTATTGTTATTATTATCTATTATTTTCTTCCTTTCTGTCCTATTAAACTGTTCTTATCTCAACCCATGAGTTTTACTTTTTTTTCCTGATTCTCTCCCCCATCCCACTGGAAGCGGGGGAGAATGAGCAAGCAGCTGCGTGGTGCTTAGTTGCTGGTTGGGGTTAAACCACAACACAATCCCAGTTTCCAGAATTGCACGGTTACAGACTATAGTCAGTCCAGGTTTATCTCAGTACCACCTAAACCTTGCATTCAAGTGATCTAAAGCCCTTCTTTGCAAACCACCCTTTAAAACAAAATTAGTTCCAATAGATTGCTCAGAATAGCTCTCTTAATTTCCATAAAAATCATCATCAAAACACCACAAGGAAATGCTACACAGACCCTAATTGAATTGCTTATATCATCAACTTTAAAACTGTATATTTCATTATGGTTCTATCTTGACTAATCGTTCTCCTGGGACATCCAAAAGCTCATTTAGTGGGACTTTAATAAAGTGTTACACAAGTTCTGGAAGTGTGAAACAAAGTCTTTCAAAGTATATTTTGCTGGAGAGATATTAAAGGCATCCTGGAAAAGTTCCTGAATACTGTATAAATTAAATCTGGTCCAACTGCATGGATTTGGGCTTGCACACAACGGTTATTCAAATAGCTTTAATTTTAAAATGGTTGTGTGGCTGTCCACAACTGCTGCAGAACATTCTGAATACTTGTAGCAATATGTAATGGGTGGTTTCCTGAATATGTGCCCTCCAAAACTTCCTTAGCTGCAGTGGAACCTTGATGGAACATAAGCAGTAAAATAGGTGAAGCTGACAGGCAGCAAAGTTGAGAGCATTATTTGATTTGGGGGATAATACATTATGGTAGGTTTTGAATCAACATAGTGTAAGAAGTGTTCATTATGTTTGCAGTTTCTCAAAAAAAATTTGCAGCTTTAGAAGCTGAGAAAAATGTTATACTGTTATTTAAACCACCCCTCCAGCATGCAATAAGAACAGTTTATTTATGTCTCCCCTTTCATTTCTTCCCATCTTTGCTTAAACATGGAGACAAGCAAAATGAAACAAATAAACAACTCTAAAATCTTTAATCACTAGTTCCACATGTTCTGAAGGAAATAATATTTATATTTCCTTAACATAAATAGTTAAGAGTTCAGTTATTTTATAATGGCATTGATGTTTACACTAGTTTATAAGAGTTGCCTCTCAAGAACTCCATGAGACCAAGAATGAGCAAGCTAAGCTCCTAACACACACACAAGAAGGGAAAGAAAAAAAAAAAAAAGGTGGCAGTTTTATCTAAAAGAAATGCATCACAAGAATAAGCTTTCCAGATCAGGTTTAATATCCTCTTTGATTTAGGGTGAGAGTAAGCGAGAACTAGAGGAAGACCACCTTTTGCTGGAACTTAAAATACTAATAGTTTTACACTGAGGGGAAAACTTCTTGCCTTCTCACCAGCTAGTCTACACTATTCTCAAAGTAACAAAATAGGTAGGTTTCAGAATAGGTTACATCACCGGCTAAGGCTGCTTAAGCTGTTACTCATCACTCACGCTTTCTCAGAGCACCTTGGAATTTTTCAGCCTTTATTTAATTTTCCCTTTTACTCTATGGGAAGAAAAACTAATAATTTTTTAATAAGAAAAAACAAAATCAAAAGAGAATGGAAAGTTCATGCCAATTAAACATATAGCAAGCATATGCAATTGCATCATTTCATACCTTGCCATTATCCCTCCTTCCTGTCCTGTCCTTCTCACCTTTCTGCATTGTTTTCTTACATCAGAAAAAGCACGAGTTGTAAAGAACTCAGGCCTTGATCCTGATCCAGAATTTTGGACATTAAACCAATAAAGTGATAAATTATAATACTTATCATATGTAATCTTACAAATTGGGAAAAACAGAATAAACCTCCAACCCAATGTTCACAAGCAAGAAGCTGTAAAAACAACAGAAGAGGACACACTTCCCACTTTCTTCTCTGATCGCCATTTCAGATGTCCTTTATATGTCATTTACATGTGTTTCCATGAGACAGTTTGAGTCTTCTGACTTCAGAAGAAGATTGGATGAGTGAAAGCCAGATGAGTATTTCAGACCTAGCTCCTTAATGACTAAATCCCTGAACAAGTCTCTCTATCCAGTTCCTTAGTTTCTTCTTCTACACTTCCAGAGCAAAATAAAGCCAGGCTCTTTACAACAGATGCAAGTGACAATGGCCATAAACTAAAACAGAGGATGGTTCAACTTGACATAAAGAAAACTTTTTTTCATGCTGAGAGCTGTGAGGCACTGGACCAAGTTTCTCAGAAGGGCATCTCTTGGAGGTTTTCAAAGTCAACTGGACAAAACCCTAAGCAACCTGGTCCCTGCTCCAAGCAGGAGGTTGGAGTAGGTGACCTCCCGAGGTCCCTTCCAGCATAAGCTGTTCTAAGACTGAAAGGGGTAAAAATGCCAAAATTTTTATGAGACTTCGCTGGTGTTTCTTTTATTGTAATCAGTATAAAATGTCTATTGATATACTGCAATTATGAAACAAGATCAAGTGAAACAAAACTGTTCATTCACTTTCACCTGTACTTTACCATCTTCCTCTGGTCTGCAGGGTACTGCTCTTGCATCAAAGGAACACAAAAGGCTCAAAATCTTATTCTGTTCCATCTGTATCGTCATAATGCAAAAGGCTTGATCATTCTGTTATTTAACTGAGTAACTGTTGGACAGAAATAAGGATTTTTTTTTTTCCTCGTTAGTCTCATAGGAGAGTTTCTGACTTCTACAATTGCTGTATCATCTGCTGCCATCTCCTGAAGAAACACAGCTTGAACTTTGGAGGAAGACAGGAAAATGGAGGTATCGACATTCTGAGCTTTCTACTGGTCAGTGCTGCCTGTCAATCCCAAAGGAAAAGTGTAGTTTGCAAGTTCCAGGTTGGTAGAGCTTGAGAATGTAAAAAATGAATATTTAAATAATATGGGACTATTACATACGTCTGATTCCATTTCTCTTCCATTCAAGCCTGTAGTGTTTATGGCAATTGCTACCATGCACAACATGGGCTGCTGGTTTTCACTGCAGCCTGAAGAAGGAACACTTATCAGCACAAGCACAACAGTGGAGCTTACGCAGTATATAGCAGAGCAAATCCACAGTACCTGGGCTGCACAAAGAGTACCTGATTTAATAAGACATCTGACTGTTGTTCTAACATGAATAAGCATAGACTTGTGCCCAGGAGATGGACTGACAGATTTCACATTTTGAATATCTGTATTTAACTGTACATTACTGTACTGCTGTTTTGCAGCCTAACTGATGTCTAGAAGTGAAAGACATCAGTTAATTGAAGAAGGAAGAAACTAGAAAGGAAATTCTGTTCTCAAAATAAAATAGGTTGATAGAAGAATAATGCTACAGAGAAGAAAAAAAAAAAACCACAAAAACAAAAAACCCAAAACAAAACAAAACAAACTCTGCTTGGCCCAGTGACCCAAAGACATGCCAGTAAGATCATCCTGACCACAGCCTGAAATGACTCCATATCTATACTTACATAAATTTTCCTTTTTGTGCTACTCTAGTGTATCAGATAGCTTCAGTTTGCCAGAAATAGAACTATAGAAATAGATCTATAACCATATATAAACAATTTTTTCTTCTGTGCTCCTCCAGTTTTTAAAAATCATTTTAAAATCATACAGCTATTTTTAAACTATATTTTTGCAGCTTAACTGGCCTAGCATATCAAAACAATGTAGTCATCAAGAAAGTTACAAAGATAGAGGAACAAGCACACTATGAAAGAATGGCAGATGGTATTATTGTCAAAATGAAAGTGAGCCGGTGGTCAAGTCTAATCATTCATTGAAAGCTACATCATGCCTGAACTTTCACACAGGAAGAGCACATGGCTTAAACGTGTTCAGTGAATTTATTTTACAAATATTCTACTGGTGAAAAACAGTCAGAATCCAGAATCCAGACACTGCATGGGAAATGCACATACTTTTCAAGGGAATTAAATATATGTATTTGCTAAGACCAAACCTATTTCCAGTGAAGCTGTTGAATCTGACAAGATCTCACACAAGAATTAGACTGTGTAGGTCAATCAGTTTTACCAAATTACTCCCAACTTACATTATTACAAATGAGATCAGAATGCCATTTAGTCTTCAATGGAAGTAAAATCTAACCCATAAAGATGCATCCACACTTCAGCATTCAGCAAAATGGAAGTGATGAATCACACTCTTGCCCTAAGAGTTACACAAAGGAGCAATCAGCTTGAGCTGATGTTCTGGCACTAGTTAAGAACATACTCGTGACTCCCCATGTTCTAAGTTTCTCAGTCCTTGAGATGAAGCTCCCATAGTCTGCAGCAGCATCAAATACAGTCACTGATGATATTCAGAGTGCCTTGCATCCAAAAAACTTGAGAGCACACAAAAATTGTTTAAAAATAATTTTACTAGTCACAAAGATAGAATTGACATTTGAGTTAAAGCTTCATTTTGAATTAACACCACACCATACTTCGAGACTGAAATTGAAAAATGCCGTGTGACATTATTTAGCTATTATAAGAATTTGGTCAGAATATAATTATAAGAACAGGAAATTAGCTTGGTCCTCTAAACTTTACGAAAAGGTTCAGTGTGATATATAATGACCATAAATTGTTGAGCTATCAGATGTATGTTACCGTTACAGAAAGGTAACATATTAGGCAGCACAGTGAAACCCAGAGCATGTGGTTTTGTTGGCTCAGTACTTATTCCAGGAGAAGAATGCAATCTGCTCACTAGCTTTACTACATCTGGTGTCACCCTAAATTCTACTTGAAGTCTCATTTGATTAATAACTGTGACTGATTTTGCTTATTTTGCAAGAGTTCAATTCCTGGTAATATAGCAAGCAGAGCAATCAAAAACTGGATTACACTAGAGTGAAGAACCAAATTTCAATGCTCACATAGCATTTTTAACTCTTCAAAGCATTGCAAAGCATGGGCTAATTAATTTTTAGAGCATCTATGAAGACCGGGAATAAGATCTTGTTCTTTATACTCAGATTCAACCAAACCAAATTGCAGGGATCCTGGAAACTTTGCTTGTAGAAAAAACATACTTATGGAGGTAAGATCAAATGTATTTTCAAATAAAGCAAGGGTATCGGGCCAATTATGTGTTGGGAAATAAAAAGGTGAGTAGGTGGCTGGCTAGCAGTATTCTTACATGCTAACATTCCTCTCTCTGTCCATAAATACCTCTGAGAATAAATGTTACATGGATCTTCACAGAAGAGCATATTCCTTCAACTCTGTAGTTTAAAAAAAAAAAAAAAAGTGTGTTTTTTAAAAGAAAACCTAAGTTCTACACCAGCTTCCACCTACTTTTTGTTTTTCTTTATATACTTACTGCTCTAGTATACAATAAATGCTCTCTTCTTAATAGACCAACCAATACAGTTAGAAGTATTAGGTCTTTCAAAGGCAAAATGAATGGTAGACCATGGGGAGTCAAGAGTAAGGGGTAAAAGAAAAATCACAATTGTCCTTCCAATTAATTTGCTGTTTCCTGTCTGCCGTGACTAAAGAATACAGGCCATCATTTCCAAGCTGGTGGAGCCAGATGGTGTGATGTGATACAGTTAATATTAATGGTTGCATGCTGCCTTCTCTTGACTAATCAAGAGTGCTGCTTCACGCTGGTTTTGGGGAGAAGGCTGCAAAGACAAGGAGATCTGTCATTCTAAGGAAACATGAAGCAGGAATTTCTCTTTGTTCAGACAGGCTTTGGTTTCTATAGTTGGTATCTAAAGTTTTAGGAAGACTTTTTTCTTCAAATTTTTATTTAAGAGAGTTGTCACAGTACTGGGAATATTTTCAAATATTGAAGAAAGTGGAGCAAAACCCCTCTTCAAAACGCATTCAAATTTACATTTTTGATTTGGAGTTGTGGATCATTGCTCTGAGGGCACTTCTCTTCCCCCCTCCCCCAGGTGTGCTCTAAGACAGTATTTGAAAAGTCAAAGCAGTAACTCACAATAGTCATTTATTTTACTACTTATCACAATTTAGCATTTTACAAAGAACGTGGAAGAGTTTCTTTTGTTGAGCTGAAAAACACCACAGTATGTTACATTCTTTGCCTGAGCCTTAGAAGAGAAACACAGGATACTTTTTTACCCTTTCAACCCCATCAATATATGACTTCTCAGATCAGGAAGCATTTCCAAATGACCCAAATTTGGATACACTTTTCATACTGGAGCTCTAGTGATTGCCACCACCTTAAAATCAATTGGGCTACACCCTGCAGTACTTGACATTCATTCATGTAAAATGTTTATCAACCTAAAAAGAGACTTCAAATCAATAACAACTTCAGGAATCCACATATTGTTGCTTTTCATTTTTAATAAGGATGGATTTTGAAAGTCCACAGAAGCTTCCCTCACAGGGAATTAAGGGAACTTTTGAACCTAAAAAATCCAGTTTTTAATTTTAATCTATTTCTAGAACACATTTTAATCTTAATTTATAGCACTTTTTTGGTGATAGATGGGAATCCCATCTTCTCATAGCAAGCAAAATTATTTTTCTAATATCCCTTGCTTCTGTTTTAATTTGAAAGATCTAATTTCTATGGTGTATGTTCTGATATTTGGTATATTCCCTTCTTTAATAAACAGTAATTCAACTATTTGTCTTTGTAACATCTAGCTATAAAACAATACAGAATAATTATTTTTTTTCTTTATACCATTTAGTAACACAAAAACACTCCAAAACCTAGACTGGAAGAAAATATTTTCAGCTAAATTACATTATCAGATTTCATGTAATTTCTATTAATAATATAAACTAAAATCTGGTTACTGATTCTGAAGTGGTACGTCTGATCTTCTCAGGCACAAATGCTATTTTTAAATAAAAAACTGCTTCTATAAATATTTCAGCCTTAAACACCCATAATTCAGTTTCTCTTTTTTTACATCTAGAACTGCAGCAGGGCCTTGGAGAGGTTAAACAACTACAAAAAAAAGGAACATCCACACAATGACTGCTAGTAGCATTTCCCCATGTTCAAAGCAGACTGTCCATAATTCAGAGGACAAGACAAGGTCACTAATAAACATCAGTGAACTGTCTCTGCTTTTGCAAGTTCCACATAAAAATAGTGCATCCTTAGGAACACAAAACAGACATAATAGATTGGTTCACATCAGAACAGACATAAACACAAGAAACTAATCATCTTTTGATTGCAACAGACTCTGACTCAATTATTTTTGCAACACTAGCAGCCCTCTCTTTTGTATAGGGTTAAAAGAAAGGAAAAAAAGTTGTTTTGTAACTTTAAACAATTAGAACTAATGCCAGAGCCAATTCAACTTTTTGTAGACAAAAGTAAAAGACTGCATTTGGCCTGTTATGGTCTGCACATCTGGCAGAACTGGACCTGAAAAACTGCAACGCACATCATGAATGCATCACCAGTTGAATTATCATCTTCCACCAGAAAACACGCATGCAGCAGACTGGGAACAAAGATGTTTCCCACCACCTTATTTATTCTGAATGTAAGAAGTGATTCCAGGAGGGACTGAGGATACCACTTACCGACAGCTATTTGTGTCACAGAATATCTCACAAAGCAAAAAGCACTCTGCACTCCCCTCTCTAAGTAAACTATCTTCAGTTCTGAAAGGAAAAAACAAACACCCACCAAGTGAACTGAGCCATGAGTTATAAGGTGGGGGGAAAACTACTGGGTAATCATGAACTCACTGAGTAAAATGTCAGCCTATGAAGGGCCAACACATGGAAGTTACTACCAGTGGTGTATAAAGAAAGTGCTCCTTAATCACTTACTTTCATAATAACAAAATATTGTCATCCTTAATACCCAAGTGACAATGACTGTTGAATAATCAGAGAAAGATCGATGACCTCTGAATTACTCAAGACCTCTGTTATTACAGATACTTTCTCTTATTCAGTAGCTTACTAAACACATGAAAACCTTCCAAAGGATAAGCCAGAGTATATCTTAAAATACACTGTATTTGAATAAAAGAGATGTACCAGCTGTCCTTCCTTCACCCCTCAAAAAAAAGGAAAAAAGAACGTGCAACATATTTTATTTTTGTTTCTTCAGTACTTGGCACTATTTAAGGTATCACAATGCATTGCATCTCCTGCATACTTTGTTCTTAGTTTTTCATTCTTATCCCCACTTAGCTTTCTGGGTTCAGATCATATTTAAAGTACCATGAAGAGAATTTCTTCCTTAATATTAGTTTCAAGACATATCTTGACTTAGCCAAAGTGTCATGTCCTCCACCCTTTACTTGCCAGCCACCACATACAGTTAGTGAGGATATTTGTACTGACATCTTCCCATCTTTCCCCTCCATCTGTGAGGCACTGTGGAAGCTAGTGTGTTCCCAGCTGGGGGTGGGAGGAGTAGATTTGTAAGTGCAGGGTAATTTATTATTGAAACTTGCAGAAATGGAAAGAAACACTTGACATCTCCTTGATAGCTTCTAGTCATATCTCTGCGTAGGTATACCCCCAAGATTTTTAGCATTTTGTCACACTATGAACTAAATCAATCTTTCTCTCTTCTCTACGCTCTGTGTTCCTCTCCCCAAAAATTCTGGTCTCCACAATTCACAGGGAAAGAGAGCACCAGGGAGACCCAGTTAAAAGAATGAAACCTGATCATGGCATGCATGTGGCTTTCTATGACTAAGCCTAACTTTCATATGAGGATGTGCAGTATTCCTGCTAACCTCAGGTGGAAAAGATTTGGTTTGCAGTAAAACTTTTAAGGATTTTTGGAAGTAATGGAAGATCTAGGAGAACATAAGGCTGCAAACACTTTTAATCTTCAGGCAGATTTCTTCGTAACAGGATGCAGTATGCATCGTGATTTCTTTGTATTACTTTTCTGATCCATCCATCCCTTCATCTCACTCTCTAAGACTGAATTTTGACTTATC